>NC_061108.1:123123348-123233348 GCF_015104395.2 Macrobrachium nipponense
TATTTTCACCCTTTGTCTTCAAGCTTCTCTCACCTGTTAGCATGGTTCTTTAGAGTTACATTAAAACATATTAATTGAGACATAGTAAGCTAGTTTGTTGTCTGTTTTTAGGGATATTTATATTTTAAATAGGACTGTAGTGTCACAGGAATCTCTTTGAACATTAGGGAGTTCTTATTCTTTTTGTAACTGATATGATGAGTGTTGTCAGACAACACTCAAGGAGGAAATAATGCACAGGGATTTTTGTTACGTTCACCTGCACAAGTGAGAACATCTTTTTCATTTTGGTCATATGAATATGCATTTTTGCCATGGGTAATTCATTGTCTATTCAGATTTGCAAATTTTCAAGTTATGAAGCAGTTTATGAAATATGCAATCAAGTCTGAAAATTGTTTTTGTTTCTGTTTGTTTACGAATCATTGTAGTACACTGATTTTCCCCCTCCCAGTATACCATATTTGAAGATTTTTCAACTTGTTCTCCTCATTTTTACCATCCCAGGTACAACAAGATACTCCAGGAACTTCAGAAGATTTTACCTCAGAAAAAGAAAAGTCAGAATCGTCAGAGACAGAGGATTCCAGGGATTGCTGTCAAGAATCACCTGTTGCTTGCACCAAGTGTGAGCATTTGAGGGAGGAGCTTAAAGTTAGTCAGAACAAATGTACTGAGTTGCAGAATTTACACCAGAGACTAGAAGATCAAATTAAGATCCTAGAGAAACAAGTGGAAGACTTTGAGAGAAAGGAGAGTGAATATAAGTGCCAAATAAGTACTTTAGAATCAGGTTTAAAGGCAGCCTCAAATAGTGAAGCAGTTGAAGTGCCAATGGAAGTATGTACAATTGAAACGGACAGAGAATCAGATGAATGCATCAGAAAAGTTGATGTAGATTTGCAGCAGTCTTCAGAGGTCTGTAATCAAGCAGGAAGTACTGAGAGTGTAGAATATTATCGTCAGAAATTAGAAAATCTTCAGAAGATGTATGAAGAGTTACAGGTAGGAAACATGGCATTTATTACACTTTTCAAAAAATATTTTACCCTTTTGTGAAGTTATCTTAAATATTTGGTCTTATTTTTATCACATGTGTTCTGTGTTATTTCTTGAGGTGTTTGATTTCTTCTTTAAATGATATTCATCACATATTTTATGAAGTATAAATTAAGGTACAATATTTTGTCTTATCTGCCAATTTAAATGCTGTATGATTGAATGTTGTCCACCCCTGACTGATGTGTTTGACAATTATTTTTAACCTTCGTTGCATTATATCTTGTAACATGTTAATTTAATACTGTATTGTAGCACTGATTTAATATGTCTCATGTATTGTATGCAGAATACAGCAGGTTTGGAAAGATGGCAGAAATACAAAATAGTAATTGATTTTTGCTATACTGGTGACAGAATCAGCCCAGATGCCAAACTCGTGTAGCTGGGAAAGGGAGCTAGTACTGAGAGTAAAAGAGTACATAACCCATTTTTAAGAATTGGTCTATTTTGGCTTTCTTAAATGCTGAGGTTCATTTCATAGATTGTATTGCAAATGAGAAAGTAGCAGAGGAATGTGCCATTCAGAAACTGGAAAATAGATTGAGATTTCAAAGACTGAAATGGAATAGGCATTCCATAAGAAAGGGAGAGAAGTAGTTAGTTTGAGAAGTAGTGAGCATGGATACCGTAGAATCCTGCTCAGATGAAGGGCATAGATTAGGACTTTGACAGAAGCTACACCAGATGTGCAAAATATAAAGAATGATAATGATTATGATTAAATATTATTGATGAAATTTGTGAAGGTCTTGTGAAAAGCCACATAAACTGCAAAATAGGAGACATGAAGAATGGTTGAGTAACTTAAGAGAATTCATTATAGTGGTTTTCAGTTTTTTAAGTACAGTATATGTTAATTTTTTTACAGACCATGCAGTCATGAAATAAATGTTCTAATCACTCCCAGACAACCATTAAAATAAAAAAAGACTGAGATTGATAATAACAAAGGATTTAATTACTAGCTCTAAAGGAAGTGATAAGACCTGCCCTTTATAAAGTGTAGAAATGTTGGAATCAGGAAATACAGAAGCATAAAAAAGAATTATGTACTGCCATGTATAAATAGAATAAGAGTAAAAATCATTAGATGTTTTATAATTGCTGCATTTAGTAAATTTAGAACCAGCTCAGCTGTTTGCTTTAAAGCTGCATCATTTAGGTTGAGCAGTCTTAAACAGTAGGTTTATGCAGTGAATATTCATTGTATATGTAAAAAAATAACATTACGTATAACTAAAACCTCGGTGGTTTGCCTTTTGAGAAAATACAAGTTCAGAGCAAATACCAGCATCAGTTTTGTATTGTCCCTGCATCCCTGGCAATCTCATAAGGATCCTTAATCTCCATTACCAATTCACTCAAAATTATAAAAGAATGTCTTGTTAAAATATTAAGTTTTTAAAAGATATGCATAATGGTTATAAGGGTTGATCTGTATATAATAGAGCTTTAACACTGCAGAGTAGGAGTATATCTTAATGGTAGGTTTAGAGAGGTATGAGAATATAAAGCAAAATATAATAGGAATTAAGGGGTTGCTGACCCCATAAGAACCAATATTATATAAGAACCAATTATTATATAACTGATGGGTGAAGGTATGCACCTCAAAGTTATATATGATATTTTTTAATCAGAGCTTAATAAATACAAATATAGAACCAAAATATTTGACTTATCAAGTTCATGCAATGTATTCACAAAATACCTTATTTGTTGTTTAGTTTTTTCAAAAAAAAGGTGCAGCCCAAATAATTTTTCCAAATGCCATGTCCAGCTTCAATAGATATGTTATATAAAATGAAAGTATTTCAGTCTATCATTTCTGGGGAAATTTTATTTTCATTTAAATATGAATTTTGAAAAAAGGTAAAAAAATATGTCATTTGAAGTATCCCAAAACTATGACAGATAAGTTTTTTTTTATGTGAATGTACTTCAGAGGAGAAAAATATGTACATTGAAAAGTTTTGCAATATACATATTTTGGCACTTAGTAATGACCTGGTACCATGGAGTAAGTTCACAAAATCATCTGTAAAACCAAAGAAATTTGAGCTATGTTTGTCAAGGATATATTTGTTTAGGCTGTCCAAAAATATTATTACCCTAACTATTAGTATGTCTTGTAGTGTGTTAGTGGTAATTATACATGTGTGACTAGGAGTGGAGGTTCCAGATTCCTTACATTGTCCTTGTGTTTGTAGTATTAAACTTATCAATCATCTCATTCATTATTTCCTCAGAATAACCAGAGCCATGAAGTCTAACATTTCGATTTGTGATTAGAAGCAAAGTTGGAAAATTAATCCAGAGCTGCATCTTTTTGTAAACCAAGAAACAATGTTCTATTAAGGGAGGGAGACTATTCTCTTGGGAGCATCTCATAAACAAAAGGGGTGCTTGTCAGCCCCCAAGGTCCACTCCTGCCCATTATCAATGACCAGAAACTCCTTAGAGAAGTGTTGCTTTCAAAGCTGGGAGGTTCATTGATGGAAGACATATACTGTATTATGTGTTGACTGCTGGTTTGTTTCTTTTCTTTATAAGAGGAACTGAAAAATTTAGGAAGATTTCATTGGCACAAAAAGACTATAATCATAAGTTATGGGTTTGTAGTGAATCATTGTATTTGTTTCTTGTACTTTGCTGTCTATGATTAAGGTACTCACTTTTCCCTTTTTCCAGGAACAGTGCCGTAAAGCAGAAAAGGAGAAGGCCACAATGAGGACAAATATACACAAGGTGAGTGCCAATTGGTTTGAGCGCAAAACGCGCCTCAGTGAGAGTGAAACTGAGAGTAGCCGTAGTGAAGACTCTGCTCATGAGGCAGATTTACTGAACCTGTTGAAAGAAAACCCACCTCAGGGATCTGATTTTCAAAATGAATATCGCTTTTGGGTCACGAGGATGAAGGATGTTCCAAAACTTTTAGCAGAAATCTCATTCTTAAATGGAAAATTAGATTTGGCAGAGAAAATGTGCACTGAACTTAGGAAACGTGTTAGAGAATATGAAACTGTCATTGATGACCAAGAAATTATTATCCATGGATTGAAAGACCAATTGGACACGTATTTCACTGATAATCAGAAAATGTCTAAGCAGCTTAGTGCCCTAACCAAATTATTTGAAGATATTGAATTAACAGAAAAAACAAAAGTTAATGTGGTTAACCCTCCTGAAGTCTCTAGCAGTGTTACCAATAATTTGCCCACTGGGGAAGACTTCAAGGAGATGGCTAATAGTCTGAGTAAAACATATATTAAATTGAAAGAGCTTATCTTGGAAAAGAAGTCTCTGGTAACGGAAATTGAGAGACTCAACGTTCTAAATGTAGAGCTACAGAGACGTGTTGCCACTCAGGAAAGCCGACTGATAAGTGTTTCAGATGCCTTGCACTCCACATGGATGCTCATATCAGATGCTAAAGAACAACATGCTCAGCTTCACACATCAGAGTCAATTTTACGTTATGAGTTGAAGGGAAAAAGAGAACTACTTCATCGTCTCAGAGAGGAACTGGAAAACTCCAGAGAACAGTGGCATAAGATACGGCAGATGAACTCAAAGAGTGAAGAGGAATGGAATAGTATCAGAGAGGAACTTGATGAACGGAGGCGTGTTGCAGAAAATGGAGGGAGAGCTGGAGAACAAGATCTTTATGAGGGAGCAGTAGCTTTGGAGAGGAATAAGAATACATCAGATGATTTTGAACCTCCAGTTGATCTTCTTCTTGATATGGCCATCGAGTATGGTGTTGTTGAAGCTGATGATGAAACATCAACATCTTTGGTAGCTGCAATGGAAGGCGAAGACCTGCATGCATCTCGTCTACGAGATCTTGAAGATCAGTGTAGTCACTTATATCAGAAGCTCATGGCATCTACTTCAAGATCATTAACATTAGCTTCAAGGCTGACAGCACTTCATCAACACTATGGCTCAAGTGAGGATGAAGATGAATATGAAGATGAAGACGATTACGATGATGATGAGGATGATGACGATGATGAAGAACCTTTTCTTCCATTCCAAACAGAAGTCATGAGCCCAGAACCAGAGAGTTATGATACAGCATACGTCAGTGAGGCTGACACGGGCTCTGCATCTGGAGCTCCTGGTGTTCTTTCAGAAGAAGAGGCCTCAACTACTAACCTTGGAGGAAATAGTGTGGAAGATAATTCCAATCTTGGTCCAGAGGAACAAGAGCAAGTAGTTGAAGTAGAGGATGATTTGTGTAGAGGACTCATTAACTTTTTACCAAGGAAGATTGAAATCCTTCGAAGAGATAATCAGAAGTTGGAAGAAAAATGCCAATTGCTACAGGAAGAAAAGCTGCACTCAGAAGCTCATCTGACAGCAAGTATAGAGACAGAGCGAATGATAAGGCAACAGCTAGAGGAGAAACTAGAACATCTTGGCAAATGTGTTGATGAACTCAGCCTAGAACGGAATGGGAAGGTAAAGCATTTTAAACTCATGAGTGTCATATATGTTTTGTCTGTATTGTTGTATCATTGAATTAACACACTAAGCACAGATATGAAGTTTGTCTTTTACTTTGTTTAAGCATGGAGAGATTTATTTTAGGTTGTAGTTGTACTTTGTACTATAGACATTAGTACTGTAAATTTGTAAACGGTGTCACATTGCAAAAGACAGCGATAACTAAATGATGGTTTGGAAGCTTATTTATATAGTACTTTGGATTCTTTGTTTTGTAAGTGTGATATGTGAAATATTTGGTTTGAGGATTTTTTGCTCAATATGCAAGAAGAACATGTTTGTTTTCACGGATACTGCACTGCCCTAGATAATATACTGTTTTATAAACACTTAGGGAAGTGTATCAGGATACAGTATTGGTGATTGTCTTATTTGAGCCAGATATTAATGGGTGATTATAATTTCAAATTTGTTTCTAGGTTCATTTAGTCACCTCTTAAATTCCAATATTTGTGTGTATTTCTTGAAATAAATGTCAGAGCTTTGCTGCTAAAGTTGGTGCACTGTATAGGCAATCACATTATGGAGCTTAGTGAATATTGCGTCGGTCAGAAGTGAGTTTTATATATGTTTATTAGCAAAATCTATCCATGCAAGTAAAACAGTTTTTAGGTATGTTATAAAATTAGTTATTTAATTTTTATGCATGAATGGAGTCACTTCATATCTTAAAATCCCATACGTATACTATATGTAATAGCTATATATAACAGTAGCTTTGTGTGGTCCAAGTGATATTTACCAATAATACTATTGTATTTTACCTGTTATTTTTGTGTGGTTGAATTGTTGATACTTACAAGTTCAGTACCTTATTTTTAATAATTTAAGGATGACCTTCATTCACCTAAGATTGCAGTGCTCAAATGAAAATAGCATTGTAACTATTTAACCACCTATTCATGGATGCCTGTATGTTAAATAACACAAAGATTTATTATAATCATTGCTATTATTCCTTGCCTGTGTATATGAAGTAAAAAATTCTTCACCGCCCTCTGTTTATATCAAAGGAAGTTTGTACTACATTCCCTGAAATAGGAATGGGATATTACTATGAAAAGCCAGGTTGGTTTTAAGTGTGGCTTTTGAGGAGGTTGTTTTACCTTCGTGATGTACAATAATGTAACTACTTTGGTAGCAGTTTTTACCCTTGGTACTTATGACAGAGGTTGTCAATGATTTGTACTCATTGCCTTTTTTTTTTCTTTTTTTGCCTTACAATGTATTTTTTGTGTTATGCATTTTCATGTGATGGCAGTCTCAAACTCTACTGTCAGTGCTGTTTAGGTCTGTTAGTCGTCACGAAGAGAGAATAAATATGGAGGTTGGGATGGGAACTTGACTGGTTAGTTGTGCCTTTTTGCCTCTTCTTCATCCGTTGTCAAGACTTCTTTGAGTTATATTTCACTGATTGGGCACAAAATTACCTTATGAATTTTGTGCCCAATCAGTGAAATATAACTCAAAGAAGTCTTGACAACGGATGAAGAAAAAGCAAAAAGGCACAACTAACCACTGCTCTATCTAATAATTGTTAATTATGGACTGATGACAGTAATGATCATTACAAATTTTCTTTGCTACTGACAATTTCTATGCTTATTATGATCAGATCATTGTTTATTTTGTTGCATGTTCCTTGACTTTATTGCCACTTTTCTATGAAGAGTAAGTACTTTAGAATAGTCATTAGTATTATTATTATCATGATTGTCATCATCATGTTGTATGTGTAGGTAGCAATTTCTTATATATAAGTAGTCTAGTCATAGCGGTACTAATTTGACAGAACAGTATGTATGTGAATTCTAAATTTTAATGATGACTTTTAGCAGTGGTCAATGATAGATTTTATCCTGAAATAGACCTTGGCCCTTAAATTTCTTTATTTATACATCCCAGAGTGATGTTGTAAATTTTATGCTTTCACATCATAATTCGATAGGTAAATACTGTATTTTCTTGACAGTTTTTTTTACCAAAGGTTACAGAGGACCTTGCTTAAGAATTGAATACCATTAATAACTAAGGAAGATGTTGATCATAGTTACATTGCAAGTATCAGACAATTACATTGAATTTGTAAGGATAAAATGCATGGATTTATGCATTTTGATAATTTTGGAAGAAGAAATCTTCATTTCATTAGAAATTTATTGTTATTTTTAATATTTCTTAACAATTTTGGAAGCTTTTGATGCAATGCAATTGTTATGTTGTCTACATAAGAATATAATGATCAAGTAGAGACAGCTATTGTCTTAATAAAACTTTGGTGTTTGATTAGTATGATGGTTACCTTACCCAGAGTTAGCCATTTTTTTTAGGATTGTATGAAAAGCCCTTTGTTTTAAATGACTCCTTGTTATAATGTATGTTATTTGGCTCATTTCAGATACAAGAGGCTGAGGAGAGGTATAACCAAAAGGTTGCTTCCCTTAGTCAGAAGGAAAAAGAATATGAAACGCTCCAAGATGACCTGGGAAGTCTCAAGGAGAAGTTTGAGGAGAGAGGAAACCTTCTGCTGATTGCTAATGACAGGGTTAAACAGGTATTGCTTGGATTACTGTAATTTTCTTTTGATACATCAGTCAGGAAGTTTGTTACTATTTTAGAATGGCATTTATGTGTAATGTAATATTTTGTAAATCAGCAAAGTTTTTTAATTGCTTGAGTGAAGTTATATGTAAAAAAAATTTTGCAGTGTCCCTCTGGCCCTATTCATGTGTTTTTAAGGAAATGTTGATTAGCATTGTCTTAATGGCTCTCCATAGAAATGTCACAGTTGTGACAGTAATAAGCTAATTGATGCTGCATGCTTAAGTCTTTCTAATCATAGTACAAACTCTTTGCAGGAGCTAACTGTAAATATAGTGGTTGTATAGTTTTTTGCCTTGAAGGTGTCATGTTCATATTTACTCCCTAAATGGGTAGTGAAGTTGCTGGTAGCCAAAACTGAGATCTGGAAAGGAACAATAAATGGTGTAGTCAGTGGTACATGAGGCTAAATTACAGCAAAACCAAGGATTTATTGATTAGTTAGTTTCATATAGTGCTCCAGCTTCAAGATTCACCTTGTATAGATAACATTACTACTTGTAATAATTATGAATATTTGACAGTGCTTATTGTTGAATGCAGGTCAAAGCTTTCTTTATCACAGCTCTTGAAAACATTATCTTTTACTGCCGGAAAACTAGATATGTACTGTATTGTTTATAAGACTTCTTATATCCACAAAATTATTTTAGTGTTACATGCTTCAGATCTTTTGTTCTACCATTGATGGAATGCTGCATTCTATCCGGATGTCTGTAGCCTCCTTGGGATGTTTATCGTAGAGACAATGTCACTCCAAGTAGGGGTTTCATTATTATTCAGATGGTTGGCAGAGGTTACCCTTTTTGACAGGGTAACCTTTATATAAGTAGGAATGTCTATAAACTTCCATAGTACTTGCCCCCCTGTGAGAATTAGGGGTTACATTGCAGAGCATCTTCATCAGCTCTATTTCATTCCTTTCGTAAAGTGTGGAACAGTTTTTCTGCCATCCTTGTTGATACTGATACTCACAGGTTTCAAGAGATTCTAAATAAAACAAATTTCATATCTCAAAAATTCTTACTTTTCATTTTACTTGCTAATTATTGCATGGCTGATTGCATGATATTTTTTCATGTACAGTACGTAATACGTATACAGTACATCAGTATCATGACAAAAGCCGTGTATGGTTAGGTATAGCTCAGTGATTGTCCTGTTCTATTTTGCAGCTGGAAAAGGAACTGACAGCTTCTAAAGCTTCAGCCAAAGATAACGTTGATCAGCTCACACTAGCTAAAAAACAGGTGAGAACCTAATTTTATTTCTAGTTTGTTACTTTCCCATTGTTTCTTAATATTCATATTTTTAATTTTTGATATAGTAGTATGTGGTTTAATTTACATATATGCTGTAAAGGATGGGATTATTCAAACTATCAGATGATATTTTAATTGATGAAGGCAATTACATATACTATATTTGCACCCATGTATATTAATTGATTCCCTTCATTAATGATTTTTAAGCCATTTATTTTCGTGGTGTGGTCGTAATGCATCCAAATTGTATGCAGACCACTTTATTTGGCAGAAGTTTGTTTACTAAATGCTGATGGCTGAGATGTACTAAATTGTCAAATTTACAGTAAAGGTAAACTGTGTTAGGTGGTGTTTCTTTATCCGATGTAGTTCACATGGAGATTTTGTGAATCTTACAGCCAAAGGTTTAGACAAAATGGAAAAAGCAGTTTTTGTATGAAGAACATTTGTGTTTGCAGTAAATTAATAATTTAATATTGAATTGTTATAATTTTACATAGATTTTCACATGACCCTTGTTAGCATATGAGATGAAATATTAAATCTATGGAATCCATAAATAAAGGAGTAAGAATATTAATACTGTACTACTCACTTTTGGGAAAAATGCATACAAGCAGAACCATCTTAACTGATGTATTGCAAAACTTACATCAAACGGAAGAGTGAAGTGAGTAAATCAAATAGCTGAATGAATTCAGGTACTGAGTTAGCTTGATCACTTTAATGTCAGAATACTTCAAAGGCAAGTTTAGGTGCAGCATACCAGAAGTCTGGAAAAGGGAGGATTCAAGGTGGATGTAATGTAAATGAAACAAAAGTGATAGTGGTAGTAAACATACCTAAACTGGGGCAGATTGTAATGCAGCCATGATCAACAACTAAAATGGTTCACTAGCTTTAAAAATCTAGGGACAAGAATAATAATTATACTCTATTGTAGTTGGAACAGAAGCAGATTTTAGGGAAAGAGTGAAAGCTTTTAGGGGACGTTTGGGAAATGATTGGGAAAATGCAGATAAAATGACAAATTTTCTAAGACAATTTGTATTTTTCATAGCTACAAACCTGAGGTCTTAACAATACGTATTAGGTTAATTTCCAGCTAGGCGCTAGAAATTATCCTATTGTTAAGACCGAAGGTTTGTTCGCGTATGAACAGTAAAAATGTAAGAATAAATGTTCACACAACCAGATGTAGAATCTCTACTGTATTATATAAAAGGATCAAATTTTTTTTGGTTTGAGAACGTTTTATACAGATATAGATTCACCTAGTCAATATTGTATGGAAAGAACCAGGGAGAGGAAAAAGAATCTTGAAAGCATTTATTTAGGTAATTTAATATACAGTAGTTAGAATAAGATTTAGAAATTGGACTAGGCGTGAATATGCAGTGGACTGGGACCTTTCAGACAATGCATCACAATGGTTGACCCCTAATAGTTTGGAAAAAAGGCAAAGGAAAAGTTGTGTCTATAACTGATCTAGGGATTCTAGTTCAGATGACTAATAGTACAGTACATACCATCCTTATTCCATTTCCATTATATTTAGGTAGTTGTGATGAAAACTCGAAATTTTTTTATCATGTAAAAGAGTACTATATACATATAAAATACAGGAAAACCACATTTTTTCAGGTATGTGAAGGAGTTCCTTGCTGAATTTTTCAAAAGTAGAGTTGGGAGGTCTCATTTAGTACCAAAATAAGTAAAGTATTTAGTACATGTAAGACCTGTACAGCACAAGGAAAATATTTACTTTTATTGTATTTTAATTTTTACAGGCTAACGAATTCAGCGAACTCCACAAACAGCTCAATTGTGAGTACAAAGAATTGAAAGAGGAGGTTCTTTCCCTGCAGCAGCAAATTACTGACCTCCGCTTCCAGGTATCCTCTCATAGCATGGAACGTGATGCAGCACGGAAGGTCAGTCAGCTATATTTTGTACTTTAATTCTTGAATTTATAAAGCGTTTTCTATGGGTTGGACATATTTCACTCCAAAAATAGTGGTAGTATTTTCTGTCTGGTTTCCAGCTGGCACGCTAAGATTTATCTTATTGTTAAGACTGAAGAGCTATGAAAAATACAAATTTATTTAAAATTTGTCATATTATATAATGTATAAGTGTCTTTATTGTAGTGCAGTTGAAGTTACTGTAAAAATGAGTTATATTTCATAGAATAATGGTTTTTTTAAGGATAATGAAGAAAAATCAGAAGCCTTGGAAGCTGCACAGTCACAAATTGCAGAACAAAAAGCTTCCCTGATGCAGCTCCAATTACAAACAGCCTCACAGAAAGAGATGTTGCATAATGAAAAAGACCAGCTGGCAACTCAGGTTGAAAAGCTCAACAGAATTTTGGCAGATCGTGATCGAGAATGTTCTGGACTGAATAAACACCTGCAGGAGGTAAGTAAATTGTACCCTCTTGGTTCCCATAAGAAATAGCATCCTTGTGTTTCCTTGGATTTTAATTATTTGTATCCTTATAAAGCACAAATCTATTTTTGCTTTTGTTGTACAAATGGCCTAATATGTATTTTTGTATATGAGAGACAATATCATCATAAAATTTTGTATATTACTGTTTTATATTTTAAAGCTAATGAGACTGATCTTAGATATTGAAATTTTCCTTTTATTTTGTAGGCAGAAGTTGCTCTTAAGAGTGCAAAACTTGCTCTCTCAGAAACGAAGTTGAAGCTTGGGTCAAATGAAGAAGTGACAAACCAGTTAAATGAAGATAACCTTAGTCTTCGAGAAAAAATTATACAGTTATTAAGGTTAGATGTTTGTTGCATATCTAGTTTTGATAGTTTTTGTAAGTTTTATTTTAATTTGTAGGTGTCAGTGCTGTGTTATCATATTCCTATACACGTACTTACATTGTAGGAAATGTTATGCAAGTTACTTACACCATTGTTCAGTTGCATTAAGATCCCTTATGTATTTACTTAGTGGAATTACAGTGGACCCCCCATATTCGTGGGGGATGCGTACCAGATTTCCGCGAATACTTAGAACCCACGCATAGTTGGAACCCCTATAGAAATGCTTGAAACCTCCTATTTTGTTAGTTAAAACTCAAGAAAAACCCACTAAAAATTTTTATACCTGGTTTTTTAATAGTTTTATCACTAAAAGTGCATTTTATGATAAAATTTATAAAAGAACAGGAGTTTGTGGATACTATTTGTCATAGAAAAATACCACCAATAGGTAAATTTTCCATGAATAATGGGAGAAATGCTCCAGAGAGAAATCTGCAAATGCGTGAGTCCAAATCCAGAGAACGCGAATATGGGGTCCATTGTATATCAGAGTAATTATAATACAGTTAGTAGGTTCTTAACAATTATTTGTCACTGCAAAGTTAGTACTGTACTGTACTTGGAGAAAATTCAAGAAATTTATGATGATTGGAGTTCATGCCAATACAAATAAAGTATAAAATATAGCAATAGGGTATACATATGCCATACACTTGAATGCAGACAGTGAACATTCAATAACATTGAAGTTAAAGGCAGGCTGATAGAGGAACAGAGGAAAATAGGAAAACTGATGAAAGACTATGAAATGCAATGCTCTTTAGATACACTGTGATAGATACATAATGGTGAAGTTGTACAAATGTTGAAGTTTGTGTATAATAGATAGGTATTTTATAAAACCCTTATGATTCGGTCATTTTACAAAGCAAAGACAGCAGGCATGGATTGTCTCTTTGCAGTAGGGTCATATTGACTGACACAGTGGTTACAATTTAAAACTGTTGGTACTAGCTGCATGTTACATAATTAAGACTATAGAAAATCAAACTGACAAATATGAAGTACAGTAATTACTAATAATGATAGCTGATAAAAAAAATGTTTCTCCTGAAACTGAATTTACATGTGTTTGATTTTATTTTATATTTGATTTTAATTGATTTTTTATCATATTCATGTTATGGAACATGTTGTGTTCCTGATTGTAAAGTAATACAGTACATTTCATTTCATGGCTTTTATATCTGTCAAATATAATTTTGATAAGAACCACAGTAGTTTGTGTTGATTTCTAATGGTGGGATATGTTATTTGTAACTGGAACCAGCTGCTGAAAGCCAATACAGGCAGTCCCCGGGTTACGACGGGGGTTCCGTTCTTGAGACGCGTCGTAAGCCGAAAATCGTCGTAAGCCGGAACATTGTCAAAAATCCTAAGAAAACATTACTTTTAATGCTATAGGTGCATTCAAAACTATGTAAACTGCATTTTTATTGCATTTTTCATTAAAAAAATCTTTAAATATTAATTATTTTACCTTTTTGGTGTCATATTTCATCTGCCAGATCAGCATTTGTAGGCGTCGTAACTCTGGAACATGCGTTGTAACCCTGGAACATGCGTCGTAACCCTGGAAATAATTTCTGATGAATATAATTGAAAAGCGTCGTAACCTCGGAACATCGTAAGCCGAGACCGTCATAACCCAGGGACTGCCTGTACATAGTTTCAACTTGTGCATTTGACCTTCATCTTGAATTTCCTTGACCATTAAAGAAAAATTCCTACATACTGTACCAGCAAATACTATACAGTACTATTGTAGGATGGGTAAAATTACCTGGCTGCTTAGAGGTTCATTGTTGCTCACAACTAACAATATGTGTTTTTGGGATTTATTTTTGAAGGATTATTGCGTTAAATATTTAATTTTCATGTTTTAAAAGATATTTTCTTAATTTCAAACAAGCTATTGAATATGGAAGACCTTTGGTAGCTTTTGTAGAGATAAACATACAGCCTAATTGCATAACACAGGTATATTGTGTTATGCAGTTTGAAGAATCACAGATACTGGGAGCCTTATCCCCAAATATAAAAGAACTATTTGTCATTAAAAATTGGTGTAATATTTTGTTATAAGTAGTGCACAAAGCTGAATAGCATAGCCATGTACAGTATGTATATTGTAATTCTCTGTGTACTAAGCAAATAATAGTGTGTTTAATAATTTTATGCATCATGTGTGAGTACTCTGAAGCCCACAATAATCTTAGAGATCAGTCTGACTTAAATTTACTAATTATTGTATCTTTTTATAACCAGTTGTTATGTGTGAATTAACATCATCCCTCCCCCTTTTTTTTCTTTTTTTTTGTGTGTCAATCACTACAGAGAAAAGGATGCCCTTTGGCAAGCAAATGTCCGCTTAGAAGGGGCAGCCACAGCTGCAAGTGGAGCCTGGATGGATAACAAAAGTACACAAGCGTGCATGTGTTGTAATGTACCATTTTCACTAACACGTCGACGACATCACTGTCGTACATGTGGACGCATCTTTTGCACAGGTTGTTCTGATAATTGGATCAACACTGCAGCCTCAAGGTGTTTAAACCTAGTTTTGTTTACTTTTTATCTAAAATACTATATAGTTTCAGTCATATTGATTGCAATAGAATTGGGAATGGTGATTGCAAATGCTCTAGAGAAGTTTCAACATAATGCTTCATTGAATAAAGAAAGCCAGTAATTTTCTTGTTTTTATAGAGGTGGAGAGTATTTTCAGTAACAAAAGATAATCACAACTCTATGAAATGGTATGAGAGTGACACAAAAATTTGTCTGTAAAAATATGGGCAGTTGGAAGTTCCCAAATCTAAAATTTATGCAAATCAATTGATTTCATCAAAGTTTCTTAGTTTGTATGGCTGTCAAGTTTCTGACTGCATATAAGAGATAAAGTACAGGCAACTAAAAACATTGATTTGAAAGAAAATATTACAATCATCAATTGCTATGATAACAGGTTAGTAAATATATTGTTCACTGTAACCAAGAATTTATATAAGGAAATTTTTAGAAATATGAAGAAAACAATAATATAGATTTCATTAAATGGTAAATTTTGGGTGATCCCATTTCATGTCTTATACACCTTACAACAGTGAACTTTTAATATTATTGGAAATGATTGGGATATTGGAGATTGCAGAATAGTCGGTTCAGTAAAATTAACTCCAGGAACTAGGTAAATTTTCAATCCTCTCTCACCATTCAAACATAGATTGGTATATGAAGATTCCAAAACAGTCAATTCAGTAAAATGATCACCAGGAACTATGTAAATTTAAAAAAAATTATTTCATGTACCGTGTTGTGAATAATTGTCATAAAGCTGTAGTATATTAGTGATGAGATTGCAAATTGCATGCGTTGTCAACTGCTATTATATAGCTCGAGAAATTGTGCTTTCAGATATTTATTTTCACTGATGAGTTTATAATTATCTTTTGTTTCATTCCCGCATAATTTCTTGAGTATTCCACTTATGCTGTACAGTCTTTGTATTCTTGTATCTTAGGACCTTTTGTACTTGAAACTTGTCTTGCAGACAAAATTTTGTAACATTCTCCCTTGTTTTCAACAGCCGCCGTGTAAGAGTTTGTGATGACTGTTTCTCGATACATGCAGAATTAGCTACAATAATTGCATCTCCTGCTGTTCAAAGCAGTGAAGGTAAAGTAACAATTCCTTTTTCCTTATTTTTTAAACATTTATGAAATATGCAAAGGTGTATTCTGCAGTCTTCCTATGAAACTAAGCAACTACAGTTCTGGTAGATCTCTTAAAAAATAAATGAGAAGTTGCATAAAGCTTTTGACACAGTGTGAGGGATTGGCTGATATAAGCATTACTAATGATGATAGCTGTGATATAGAAAATACTAGAAAGGTAGACATTAGCCTTATGGTTTACTGTATTTATGCAGATGATGGCATAAATGATACATGCTTTTTATCATTTGCTCAACCATTGTTGGAATATTTGTTTTGTGCCTGGTCGTCATCAAGACGTACTAACGGAGGAAACAAAGAAAGCTGTCAGAAAAAAGTTTTGTACTTGAATTATAAGTAATTCAGATGAAGAGTAAGGTTTGATGTACAATACATGGCAGACATTGAAGAGGGATGGGCATACATTACACACCTACATAAGTAGCTCAGCCATACTGATAGGTTCAAGTACCTGTGTAACTTTTAGCTTTGTCTGATTGACACTTGGTACCATTGAATTATTTTACCAATAGTAACTTCCTGGAATTCCAAGAACAGCAGATGTTTTGACATGCAAACTAGGTTTTTATGTTGTTTCCAAAAATTACTGTAGCCATCAAGGCAGGAAACAATATGTACTCTAGAAAATAATAAGTTTAGGTATAATATTAATTTGCATTTTAAAAGGGGATTTTTGCCAATTGGCAATCAGTTGTATGTTGGTAAGACTTTTCACCCATAGTTTTATATATTTAAACATTTTCACACCAGTTACTTTGCTACAATTTGTGTGCCATTATCTTTTTCTGACAGCATGATTTGATAAAAATTCTCTGCAGTTATTGTATAGTTCAGAGGTTTCCATGAAATTACCTGTACGTATATTGTTGTCATTTTAGTGTTGCATAATATTCTAATGAAGATAAAAGAAATAAATATGTTTATATTGTACAAGCAAGCAAGTTTTTTTGGCAGGATTTTAATGTAATCTATGGGTTGTTGATACTATTTTGGATATCCTTTAGCCAGTGGAAATGGAGCTGGGTTAGAAGCCACATCAAAGAACCACTACCCAGAAAGGCCCCCCATTTCCCATAGGCTCCAAGTTGCCAGATGATGAAGAGTTTTCTGTGATATCTGATGATGAAGTGCAAAGTTCAAGATTATCATCAAGTCCAAGTAGTGGATCTCCTGTGAGTAATGAAGCCATAACTGAAACTAGAGCTACTACAGATATTCTGACCCCAATGTCACTTGCCGAATCACCACCTACAAATGCTGAGGTACAGTGTATACCTTTCCAAGTATGCAGTGTTATCATATTCATAATCTTGATGTATATTTTTTTCTTAAAAGTTAACCATCTAATCTTTTCTTGCTGACAGTATCATTTTATTACTGCTCATCTAGGCATGGGTTGGAGCAGGCACACGTGTGTTAGTACCTGTTGATCTACCTGCCGGTGTTACGTTGCACTGGCATTTTGCATCTGAACCTAAGGTATGTGTGAAACTGTTAATAGTGATGTTCATATCATATGTAATGTCTTTTTGTATGGTTTTACATTTAGCTTGAATGTGCATCTGGTTCAGGACTTCATGTACATATGCACTTTCTCCATGAATTTTTTGGCCTTTCATAAACTACATCGTATTCTGCCTTTTACTTTTCATATGTACCCTGGTTTTCCCTACGTGCTTATCTGGTTGTTTAATCAGCCTAGTTTTCACTTGCACGTACGAACAAATCCTTTAAGCTAGTACTATAAGCCTATAAATTGTTTATTAGTTTAAAGGAATTACTTTTGAACAACAGTCCCACAATGTCCACATCACTTGGCTTTCTGGGCACCCTAAACTTCAGATTTTCAGTTTTCTCCTTTTAACACTTATATTGTACCAACATTGCTGAAATCCTTTCCTGTGTTATATTTTGTCAACATGCTGATATCCTTTCATCACTGCTTTCAGTTAATACCTGCTCATAAACATGCAGTGATTCCATCACAGCCCAGAAATTTCACTCTCATAAGTGCCTTTGTTACTGAATTCACTCATTAATACTTTGAGGACTTTAGCTTCTGGTATGTCAGTCAGAACATCCCCCTCATATCTCTTACTCATGAGCTCACAAAAATATTTCACCTACCATTCTTTTTTTCTGATTCTATCTTCATATTTCAATTTACATAACCCTCTCAGGATGTCACATCATACCCCTGTTTTTTATGCGTTCTTTCTCTGATTTATTCTGACTTTTCATACCTGTATTTATTGGTACTTTCTCATACTTCTTTTTGACATTTCTCTCTTAGTTTTACTTATCTGTATGTTTGGTTGCATTTGTCTTCTTTTTCTTTATTTCATTATTAATTTGGCAGTTAATAGTGTATGTTATGTTAGAGATATTTTGCTTGCAATACAAATTCTATCCCATTTGTTTGATACTGTGTTTACTTCTTATCATAATCAAATAAGTTAATGATTCAGCTTCTCCACTCTTAAACTGGGAGTTGATATAACCTGTGACTTGAAAATTATTTAATTCTCAATTTAGGAAATATCCGGCAATGTTTTCTTATTTCATGTTGTCTAGAGCTTAGTTAGCAGTCACTTCTTAACAGAAACTCAAATACTGTATGCCCATGAAAGCTCATGAAAGGCTTTCTGTTGTAAATAATTTCACAAGTTTATTGATAAAAGTTATTACTTTCAGAGTGTATCATTTGCTGTCCTACACCAGCCTCCTCAGATGGAAAATTCCCAAAGGTTAGACAGCGAAGCAACATCTTCATCCACTCAACAAAGAGTATTAATTCCTACAACTCGCGTAGCATCAGCTGAGGGAGCAACTGTAAAAGGGAGATTACAGACTAAGCAACCTGGGGTGTATACTCTTGTTTTTGATAATTCTTGCTCAAGGTAAGTTGTTCTTTCTTGAAAAATATAGTCTTGCCAGAATAAAAACTTAAATATAATTTGTAATGAAGTACTCAGAATTTACCTTGGAGTCTTAGATGGTGAACCACCTATCTGTCTAGTGTAACATAGTAACCATGTGAATTGTAGTAAAGGGTTAGGCAGGTGTTTCGCCAACCAAAAACCTTTTTATTTCCTTTTAATTCTTGAGCTCCCTTTCCTTGGGTTAAGTGGAATGTATGAAACTATATAGGCAGTCCCCGGGTTACGATGGGTGTTCCGTTCTTGAGATGGGTTGTAAGCTGAAAATCGTCGTAAGCCAGAACATCATAAACAAATCCTAAGAAAACCTTACTTTTAATGCTTTGGGTGCATTAAAAACTATGTAAACTTCATTCTTATTGCATTTTTCATAATAAAACCATCAAATATTGATTATTTTGCATTTTTGGAGTCATATTTCTTCTGCCAGATCAGTGTTGTAGGCTGCGTAACCCTGGGACATGCGTCGTAAACTTGGAAATAATGTCTGATAAATATAATTGAAAAGCGTTGTAACCTCGGAATGTCGTTAGTCGAACTTGTCATAAGCCGGGGACTGCATACTCTAGTGTACTTTTTATGACAGAGAGAATTAATATACTTATCAATACCATAAGCAACACAAAATATGTAAGGTTTAAAGGTTCGTCTTGTTATTTATATTAATGGCTTCAAATCCCCATCTGATGTAGGATTTGCTGCTGTGCATCTAATGAAACCAGTTAGTGATGGTCAGACCAGTCAGGCTATAAAAATATAATTTTATCTAACATAGCTTAGGGTGGCAGATTCCCACCCCTCCTAATCTAAACTACGGTGCAGTGCAATCTAATAAAGTAGGGAGGAGTTAAACTCCACTGTGTGTTTGTTCTGGGGCCCACACTTTTAGATTGTCATGAAAACAAAACCTGAAACCTGGGTCTGTCACAAAAATAAAACCTGAAACCTGGGTCGAAATATTACTATGTCAGTGTATCAGCTGTTCCAAATTGAGCTCGTATTCAAAACCATAGCTTCAAAGTGGTAGTGCTCTATCATTTCCAACTATGTATAATTTCCTTAGAATTTTACTCACAATAAGCTTAGGCATATTTGATTGATGAAATAGAATTTGTTGTATATATCTGAAACTTTAGAATGTGGCAACTTTTCTTTTTGTAATGACAAAAACAAAAACTTGTGTTTGCTTCACAATGCAATTATTTTTCCAACCAGTAGGATGCCCTAAAGGCAAGTGATAACTTGCAAAGCTTCAAGTTAAACCATCAAAGATTTGAAAAGGTATCTCTGAACTCTCTGCTACATAATTATTTTTGTTAATTGCATTTCAAATAGTCTTAAATAAATCTTATATGGGATGAAATTGAAAGATGTAAGGTTTTATCTGCTGAAAGAATTTTTCTTTCACCTTCGATACTTTTGGAGATAGCCGGACTGTCAGAAATGAGCCCATTTCCGATAAGACCAATATTTTAAAAATAAATCTTATATGAGATGAAATTTAAAGATTTAAGGGTTTTCTCTGCCAAAAGAATTTTTCTGTTATCTTCAACACTTTGGATAGCATTAGAGCCAAGCCGGGGTGAAAATTATAGTGAAATAATTAAAACATCATTTAAATGTAAATTTTTATGTTTTTAAAATATGTAAATCTTATATGGGATGAAGTTTAAAGATGTAAGGTTTTATCTGCCGAAAGAATTTTTCTTTTATCTTTAGTACTTTTTGAAATATTAGCATTTGAATAGTGTCAAGGCCTAAGGCAATAATTGAAACGTCATTTAACCGAGAATTTATGGTATATTTTAAAAATAAATCTTATATTTATGAAATTTAAAGATGTAAGGTTTTTATATGCCAAAAGAAATTTTCTTTTATCTTCAATACTTTTGAAGGTGCATATTAGCATTTGAAAAGTGTTAGGGCCAGGCCATGAAGAAAATTATAATGCAATAATTAACTCATCATTCAAATGGAAATGTATGATATTTTGAAAATAAATCTTATAGTTTATGAAATTTAAAGATGTAAGATTTTATCTTCCGAAAGTTTTTGTTTTACATATCTGCAAAAAGAATTTTTCTTTTATCTTCAACACTTTCGGAGATATGTATTAGCATTTGAATAGCATTAGGGACTAATGCAGTAATTAAAACAATTTAAATGTGAATTTATAATATTTTGAAATTAAAATTGAAAATAAATTTTATATGGGATACAATTTAAAGATGTAAGGTTTTATCTGCCAAAAGGATTTTTCTTTTATCTTCAATACTTTTGAAAATATTGGCAATTGAATAGCATTAGGGCCAGGCCCCCAGAAATGAGCCCATTTCCAGAAAGATTTTGCTCTGCTCGTAATAAGATTCTTTCCATTAGTTTGAAGGCCTGTAGTAGAAGGGCCTCGTACCATACCTGTTGTATCTATATAGAACAACTCGTGTAGGAGTTACAGGCAATTGAGGTTTTAATTTAGAAGGTAAAAAATTGAAGATTAACATAATTGATTTATGTGGCTAAAACAGATATGTGATGCCCTTTTTTTCCCTATATATTATTATGGATGTATCCCAAATACTAGAATTTTCCTTCTCAACTTCCCAGCCCTTGAAGAGCCAGGCTTTTTCCTATTGTTAATTTTTCCTATTTGATTGATTGATTATGAAATTTCTGTTTTATGACGTAGTTCATTCAGCTTGAGAATTAAAAGCTTACTGATTACAGAGGCAAGCCCCCTGAAAGACTTTAATGCACATTGGTTCAAGTATGTGATCATAAAGATATGCTGTATGACACACTTGTGACATCCATTGTTTGTGTAAAATGGATTGGTTATAATTTGGATAAGTACCATTTTATGGAAAAAAGCCAAAATTCTTGGAGACAAATGGCATTGTGTGTAGTTACACACAAGGAATGAATATGAAAAAGATGCATGGTATTTAAGAAAACTGACTCTTTTAGTTATTCCAAGATATGTAGAAAAAAACCCAGATTTATAAAATAATTTCATAAATTCAAGTTTTCTTTTTTTATTCTTTTTTAGACTCACAGCCAAGAAAGTTACATATAGTCTTCGACTGGAAAATCAAGTTAGTTCAGCTATTTCAAGAGTACCAGAAACAGACAACTCACCCTCCCCATCTCGCTTGGAAGGATCCTTGCCAGCGCCATGAAGTAAATGATTTATTTTTTATGAGCTGCCATATATCTATCTACACATATAGTATATTTTTGTATGTTAATTTTGGTGACAAATTTTTAATGACTAATAAGCTTATGCCACCCTTACTGAAGTTTGGGTAAAAATTTAAACTGAAATTTTTATTCAAACAAATGGATGGTAAATACAAAAACATTTGAAGATTTTTATATTTCAAACATGTCATTTGTCCACTTCAATCAAGTAATAGTTAAGTATCTTTAGATATACAACAGTCATTTCAGTTTGAAACATAATCTTCCATTTTCATTTTACAGAACCATATGTATACAGTACTACGTACATACTTTATTCTTCAAAGCATCTAGGTAATCCAACAAAATAAATTCATCTCTGAGAAACTAAGCATTCTTGAATTTATTTGACAGACCTGGTGATGATTTTAGAAGTGGTAGGGATGTTTTTACATGAAAATAACATATTCATGTATTAACTTTTCAGTTATCAAGTAACTGTTGCTTCATTTGGTGGGCAATTGTACATGTAACTACAGCTAGCAACACAGATTGAAAATCAGTGGCACCTGTAGTTTATGAAAGTACAGTACACATTTGTTTTGATGGACTGTTAATGTACACATTAACAAAGTATGAAATTTTCATATCCTGAAAGAAAATACGTACTGCCTCCGAGCCTCTCACTTAACCCACATGTAAAGTACCTGCCGAATATAAGTTTTCATTGGATCAGGTATGACTTTATTACTAATGTGATCTTGAAACTGCAAAACGTTCAAGTTTATGATTATGCTGTAAATTAGGCACTTTCCAAATTTTTAATATGAAAGACTTTCATTAGCTGTTTATGAATTTTGTTTTAAACTTTTTGTTAGATGAGGTACTACCTTATTTCATCATGTATGTATTCATAAATTTTAGGGACCAGAATATTTTTTTTAGTGTATTGCCAACAGCAAAATTAAGTACTGATTTGCAGTGCCTTCTATTTTACTTTTAAAAGAGAGTACAAAATTTATTACTTCTCAGTTATTGTGTGTGGTTTAGGGGCAATGACCTACAATTTAGTGCAATATTTTATCCAGGGTATTTCACTTGGTGGATTCAAATATATGTACAGTACAGCATATTCTAACTTGGTACTACTATTTGTATGGGGTGAGTTTTGTGAATTTTTATCAGGTGTACTGCCAAATAATAACTGTTCATAAATTGAGTTTTCAAATTAAGTTAATGGTGATCAAGCCTAATGAATTATTGCAGTACTCAATAATGCACTTCAGTAGGAAATTTCAGGACCAAAGAATATGTACATTTGCAAAATTTATCAAATGTGCCTTCAAATAAAATGTTATTGTTCGTAAACATTGCTTTAAAGAAGATATTTATATTTCACCTGTGATAAACTTACTGGAGGTTTGCACCCAACTGCTAGTCAGCGAGAGAAGCCTTAATCTTTGCAGGACTTTCATGTGCACAAATTATGTCAAGAAATATTGACTTAGATTTTATTGCTACCAATAAAAATTTGAATGCGAGATGTAAGGGGATGTGTACATGAAAATTATCTGAACTACTTGTAAGTGGCAATTCATTTTCTGTTACATGTGATCCTAACCAAGTAAATAAGCATTTGGTTGCTAGAATTTTATATTGCAAGAGCTGTAGATGGTTTTAATTTCAGCCTGTATATCTTTTTAGTTATTTAATTTTAAGTTGTAATAGGCAATATTATTTATGGCTCTATTGCATTAGGCTGTATGCTAAGATATACTGAATTGAGTGCTGTACTTTAGATAGTATTAGTCCTTCACCTTGGTTTGCTATAGTACTTCATTAGGCTACTTTTGGTTGAAGTCAGATATTTTTGGTTATCCTTAGTAAAAGCAGAATTCTGTTGTCAGCATTTTGTTATGTCTTGAACTAAGGATTACTGCTCAATTGTTTCTGCTTCACCTATTTCAGGGGCATTGCTGTACTCATAGCAGTTGCCAGAATTCCTACTTGCAATTTAATTAACCTCTATAAAAATCTTTACCTGTTAACATTTTATGTTGTGTATTTTCTGCATTTCCACTTTTATTGTTGGCACAGTGCCTTTTAAAGAAATACAATATTCTGATAACAGATGCCAATAATATAGTAATTGTAATATATTGGTTAGGTAACATAGTAATTAGGAAGTGAACTTTTTATATTAAATATGCAAATTTGCAATGCTTTTACATTGTGTATTAATGGTGGTTATAAATATTTATATACAAATGTAAGATACTGTATATTTTACAATGTTGATATTTTGCTTAATAAATGACTGACTACTTTATTCCTGCTGTTTTTTCAAAGTCCAGTGCTCTATAGATGATAGCTGAAATGTTACAATGGATTCTATGTTACAGTGGATTCTAAAGGACATAAATCAAAGGCATTTGAACACTTACAGTATATATTATATACACTGTACTGTATTTCATTTAAATTCATAACATGGAACTTCAAAAAAAAAAAATGAACTAAAGAAAACACGACAAAATATGGAAGGTCCTCCAGAAACTCGATCAGTTCTTGTGTAATATATTAGCTCTACAGTTGGGAAAGAGAAAAAAATGACCCTCATTGATTTAGTTACTAGGAAGCAATAGCAATTAAATTTACCCTTTCACACCCATATTCCCCCCTCCCCCCCCAACAAGAGACCTATCTTTAGCCTGACTTAACATTACTACAACTAAGCATTAAAATATAGGCTACCATTTGAAATTTATTTATAAACTACAAATATATATATATATTGCATATCACAAATCAAGACATAATTTTCTCACGGAGAGAAACTACTTGAAGCAACAAATACAAATAAAAATTCCTGTGAAACAATCTCAATAGGCAATAATGACATACATCTCTTAACCAACCAAAACATGTCTCATTAACATAATAAACTATCCCACCAGACAATATTCTTCCTTTGCATTCCAACATCAACCTATGATCATCAATCCAATTTTAATTTGCAAGTTAGTATATATGGCAACTTTTCAGCCAAAATCACGAACAAAACAATACCTTACAATTACTAGAGCATGAACGTCTCAATCACAATTATGTTCACCTCATCAAAATGTAACCCCTTAATCCTAAATTATTTAAGAAATTTATATATCTTCAAAACTGCAGTTGAAGGATTGGTTTCATCACAGCTTCTCATAATTCACTGATTTGTAAGAGAACCATGGAAAATTTAAGTACAGCAATCTGTCAACCTGCTACAACAGGAATCTGCCTTTTCTCAAAATCACAAAAATTCTCTTAACTAAAAATTATACTTAAATCACTAAATAAAATTGAATGGCATTCAGACTGCATTACAAGAACGTTCTTATTTTTATTTGGTAAATATCAAATAATACAACTACTACAGTAATATCAGGTATTTGGCAATCATTATACTGAAGCAAAGATATTTACATCATACAATAGGAGTCATGCAAAGCATATTTTCCTCTCTTAATACAAATGAGGCCACAGTGATCCATCAAAGACTTCAGGGCTGTAGTGGTACTAAAATAACATCCAACCCAACTATTACAGATTTTGCGTAGGGAACCCTGCAATGTTGATGGCGCAATGTTATTAGTGGACCAAGAACAATATTATTGAAAATAGTAATGTCAGTTATTTTTAAATGTTCAGGAATAAAGCTGTGTAAGTATTTAGCCCACACTGAAAATAAAATGAACAGATGCATTTTCATTACCAAAACATTTTGCCACTTCGAGTTTCAAACACATTCTTATTTTAACTATAAATGCCTACAATTGTAACGAGTAATTTGGTGATCTTCAGCAACAAAAATCTACAAAATTTCAAATGGCTAAGATTTCTCCAAAGCCTTGGGAAGGCTTTTTTTATTTTCTTCTTAACCCATCTACTGGCAAAATTTTTTTAGTTCTAATAAGTAATACTAAATTAAATATTATGACATTCAAATTACTCCTTCAAATTATTTAGTACCAAATGGACACTTTTTGTACACTTTCATTAAAAGTTATAATAAGTATTTCTAAAGTGCTGCTACTAAACAATAATATACAATTGCTGAAAGAAAAATTTAATTGCCATGAGATAAAATATCCAATAATTGGTAACTAAAGAAGATAAAACAATTTATCTTCAAACAATACAAATAATAATGAACCAACTTTTATACATTCCTTATAGAACTAAAATCCAAATGTTTTGAAACCAGTCTGCCTACCACCTATAACATAAAATGATTACTGTATAGACTATTCTGACTGTGCTTTAACCATTCAAGACTTCATAGATGATCTTCCAGGTCTTTCAAATAGTAAATGAGAAGACAGAAGACCTAAGGAAGGGGGAAAATGCCTCAAGTCCTGGTCAAATTACTGTTGCTTCTATCTGAAAGAAAAATGCAATTTCAGTTTACTTTTCAAAAAGGGAAAAATCAGTTACCTGAATTAAAATGTCCATGACTGGGTTTGGGAAAACCTTTAGGAAGGAAAGGGAAAAAATTAATCCAGTTCTCAAAACGGAGAACAAGTTCAGAAAACTGGCCAATTACTAAATAATTTACTTTTATATATTTTTACTCTTTCAGATTCCAAGGAGATCATTTTGCTTTTATCACTCGCCATAAACTATTTTTCAAGATATAAGACAGTTTTGCTTTTTCATTTGAAGCTGAATATGTGCTGTTTTGTAGAAGAAATTTTTTTGAATAATATTGCACAAGGTGTACTTAAACAGCGATTTAAATTACTTTTATAAGCTTTTACAGCACAGGAGGTAGTTGCACTCCACAGCCACGTAAGTTTTATTGTTTCTACTTTCTTTTAGGAGGGGGGGTGAAGCTTTTTTTTTTCTTTTTAACCATCAATAATATTTAACTCTATATGTATTTACTTTTCTAAGATCGCTAGGGTGGGGTCAGGTAGAAAAGGCAGAGTTGTCATATGAAGATCGCTAGGGTGGGGTCAGGTAGAAAAGGCAGAGTTGTCATATCAAGATCGCTAGGGTGGGATCAGGTAGAAAAGGCAGAGTTGTCAATATCTACGGATATGTAAGTCCCGTTAAATGCTTCCCGCAGATATAATCCTTCTTAGTAGGATTCGCTTTAGACCTTGGGAGTTGAGGGAAAGGGTTTGTTTCTTCCTTGTTAACTTTTTTTTTTCATTCCCGATTCTACTTGGCTATTCCTTCTTTCTCTTTCTATAATTATAGATGCGCTGAGTGGTCTGTTGGCTCTGGTGTTTGGACTTGAAACATAAATTCATAAGTCAATTGATCTATTATGCCCTTGGAAAAGACAAGCTCTCATTCCTTCTCTGCATAACAATTTTATCAAAATCATCCAAGTCATGCACAGAACTCACTTTCTCTTTTCTTTTTTAAAACACTATATTGCCCGCCTCTCTTGCTTCTCAAGTCTACGATAGTCATTTCTAACACTTTTGTTGCTTCAGATGTTCTCTGGATAGCCTTCGAAAATCAGTTACAGGACCTTCAAGATGTTTTTATAAAATGAAGTATTTCAGGAAATAATGGACGATTTCCTTGGCCTCAGGTGGAGGGTGAAGACGTTTACGGGAGTCATTTGGGCTGGGCTGTCCATACTTTTCACAGTGGGTGATCGAGTGCGAGTATCCTTTAACGATACTGACCATGACCTTTTAAATCCTCTTAAAAACCATAGGTCCCCTGAACTTAGATCCGGCATTGCCGGAGAAAAAATATGCCATATCTTCATTTTCATTAATGAAACTGAGGTTTTAACGAAGAATATACGAAATAAGTTATATTCAAAATATCTGATGCAAACAAAGAATCACATTTCATGAAATAAAAACTATTTCAATAGACTCCATGAAGCTAATATGATTACCATAACATGAAAATTGGCAACGTATGATATCTGTAAAAGCCACACCACAGCGATCTTAGAAAAGTAAACACACAATAGTTATCAAAATGAGAAACCAATTCAAAACTGGCAAAAAAATACAATATAGTCACTTGACAGATTTTTAAAAGAAATTTTTCAACAAAATGTAAACCTGTCATTTTTATGGGCATTAAACATTTATAAATATACAAATTTCTGTGAATGATAGATTTATGCATAAGTACAGTAGTACCTCAGACTTCAAAACTTAATCCGTTCCAGAAGACTGGTTGAAATGCAATTTGCTTGAAATATGAGACAAATATCCTCATAAGAAATAAAGTGAATCAGGATAACTCATTCCAGCCAACCCAGAAAGTCTCTAAAGTTAAATTAAGATTGTAAAGTAATAAAACAGTGCGTTAAAAAGTGTAAGATAAAAAAAAATTCTCCGTATAAGAATTACGAACTGCTTGGTGAAAAGGGCACACGGCCAGCTGGGATGGACAGAGGAGAAACAGGAACCCCTTGAGGAAACCAAAATGGTCACAGTAGGCCAAAGTTGATAAAATCAATTTCATTTACATTTTACAAGGATAATCAAAGGATTCGAGTGTATTCCAAGTTAGATATTTTTAAGGCTTCATTGATTAAGGCTGAAGATTTCAAGTTAGATATTTTTAAGGCTTCATTGATTAAGGCTGAAGATAACATTCACGACTTTGGCATGCTAGTCTTGCAAATGTTGCTGCTATAATTCATATAAGTCTATGATTAATTAATCATTCCTGTTTCAACAACTCACTGACTTCTGCCTTATTTGTGTATACTCATTTCTGTATCAATCTTAAGGGTTTTGGGTTTCTGGAAGGGCTGTACCTTAATATTCCTACACAAAGGTCATCCATGACAGCATTACCCACATTAATGAAGAGTACTGAGGGGAGTTTCCTGTTCCTACCAATAAACTTCAAACCCAACTACGTGTTTGCAAGATGCTGGGTGTCTATTTTCATGCCAACATACTGGCAGATAACTGTAGCCATATCCTTTCTAGGCTCTTGGATTTAACAGTCTTTTAAGGCTTTACACCAACTGTATGTGCTTGTCTATGAGTTTAATATCAGACAATCCTTAAAACCTTCAATTATCTCTACAATGCCATGACAGTACTAAGTCATTTGCCCCTGATTTCATGCATTCAAAATAAGGCAAATATTTTTATAAAATGCAATACTGCAGATATTACCATGGGAGTTTGGGGGTCATTGTTCTATGGGACTGAAGAAGAGAAACATAAAGAAGTTGCTTTACAAATGCTTCCAGTCTTGCAGTCCAAGGATTGGTAATTCTCATGTGCTGAGGCCAAGTTCTGGTCATAAGTGCAATGGCTTAAAATAAAAGTCTTTTAAATATGACAAATTTTTAATCAATTTGTATTTTTCATAGCTAACAAACCTACATCTTAATAATAGGATAATCTTCTAGCACCAGTTGGAAACCAGTTAAAAACAATCAGATTGCTAAGCAAGGAATCTGAGGCATCTGGCAACTCATGCATATACAAAGTGGATGTTGGTCACTGACCAGGCTTATGAGAGGGATGGCTAGAGGTGGGCAGTAAACATTAAGACCTCTTGTTTGTTAGCTATGAAAAATACAAAATGATTCAAAATTTGTCATTTGTTCATACACAGAACAAACCCTCAGTCTTGATGATAGGATACAGTTATACTTGGAGGGAGGTACAAGTATCCCGAACCAGCTGAGGGTTCAACCCATCTAACCACCCTTCCTAGAAGATCGAGTTCTAAAGAAGGGGGTCTGAGCCCATAAGAGAATAGATAAAAACAAGTATCTAAAAACTCGACCTTCTGGGATTGAGCACAATGAGACATGCTCATTATTCATTGCATCCATGGAAGGTGGAAGGTAAAAAGAACTATGTCTGTTGAAGCAACAAACCACATAGGCCACAGGGATTTGTTACCACTCCTCCATCCCCTTGTCAGAGAGAGGAGTAAGTGCTACTGAGAAGCAGATTCGTTTATTGTATAGGAACAAACCAAATAACTGCACCCAGTATAGCTGCCCCACACACCTGTATCAGATCAGTTCCAACTTCTGATGCCTTATTCTTCAACCCACCTGTAGGAAGCATTAAGGAAAAAAGAGAAAGGAGGAGACCAGCCATCTTCCTCATTCTCTCTCCCTCACTCAATCATCTTAGGTAAGATCCCAACTGTCCCACTGGGGGCACTGGATGTACTGGACAGCCATCACCGGACCCAAGTAAAACAAGTGTCCAAGGACATGTGGGCAATGTCCTTCAGGAAAGGGAAGTGAACATGGTCTGCTGAAGCCAGGAACAATATTCAAAACCCTATAAACAGTTAAGTTATTCTTAAATGCCAGCGAGTAACTCATTCCTCTGATGTCATTGGCTCTAGCCTGCACAGACTTTGTGACAGAACTATCCAGTGAGGAGTATGCCTGCTTAATCACCTCACGCAGCCAGAATGAAAAGGAGATCTTGGAAACTTCCATTCTGGACTGGCCGGTGCTACAATGGCATGCGAGTCCTGCTATGTATACACTTCAAGTGGAGACCCCTCATCAAGGTTGAAAAACTTTACATTGGCCACGACTTCTTGATTGTCTTCGATATAGTAGGGTACTCCTCAGCAGCTTCACAATCAGACATATACACCATATAGTCAAAAGCAAAATTTGCTGTTTACAAGCGCGTGCGCACACACACACACACACAAAAGAAGAAGAAGAACAATGACCAATACAAAAAAGGAAAAAAAAGACCAAGGCCTTAAACCTATTATGGGAGAATAAGAATGATAATGTGAACAGGAAAAAGTAACTACGGTAACAAAGAAATATACAAAGAAGCACCAAAGCTGAACATAGTTGGCTCAGACCTGATATGCACCAAATGACGAAAGCATTCAGAGCTAAAGATAAATAAGAAATTATAGGTGAACTGTAGGCTGTATATGCACACTAGACCATTTCTTCTTTCAATTATTCAAACAGTGTAGTTGGGTCAGTTTTATATGGAATAAAGCTAGTTATACGTATGTAACATGATTTTGTACAACAAGTGTACAGTATAGCACAGTAATCTAAGTAATCTAAATGATAGGCAACCACCAGTTAAATAAGAGCACAAATCACCGTCACAGCTCAGCTGATGGAAAATGGATAGTGATATGAAAATGGATAGTGAATAGCCAAATCAACTTCATAATACCTGTTTATATTTTCATTTGCCATTTTAAGCTCAAAGCTGTTTGAATGCATCATAATCATTAGTAATAGTAGTAACTTACTTTAAAATCGAGGACTAGCAGCAGTGCCACCAGGAGTTGTAGCCCCTGAGAACTGGTTTCGTACTGCTGCTGATGCAGCATTTGCAGTGAATGACTGCACATGTTCATTTCTCATTACTCCTTGAGAGAATTCCACTTGCGCCTTAGCAAAACTGGCTCCAGTGCTTCGGTAAATTCGGTGTACCTATTAAAGCATTGAGGTTCAATACAGAATGAGTTCATAAATGTACAAAAAAATTGCATTTCATAATCATACTAAAATTATACCAAACCTGCCTTTATAATACATAAAAAGGTACTATTTACTGAGTATTACAAATTACAAAGATTCATTACATAATCTAATAATGCATACATTATCGTTATGACTGATCTTCCTCATAACTTTATTAATTAAACTTATAAATTGAATTTATCATGTTGTGAAATAAATGCATGTATGAAAATTTGAAGTGTTTTTCAACAGCAATTATTATGTACATATCAATAACCAATAAATTCAGATAAAACTTTAACTGAGGCATTCTCATAACCTACATTCATCCATTGTACTTGCAATTTGTTAATAAATTTAGCCCAATAAAGAGATTCATCTCCTACATATTCATAATGCCAAGAAAAACTCAGATTCAACTCACTACCTGCAGATATCTCACTAATCCACCATTAACCCTCTCAATTTTGAACTAGTAGTACTCACATACTATATAAAAAAATTATAAAATGCCTGTAGCAAACAACCTTCAATTAATTACCTAGAAATAATCAAAACAAACACATAATACTTGTACTACCATACCCACACTTTTCATACATGCCCAAACTAATTGAATGTTCCTTCCAAACATATATTTCCTACTAAGGCTCACAGCTCATAAAAAAATAACTTGACTCCATTCCTACTAAGGCTTAAAGCTCATAAAAAAAATAACTTGACTCCACCCAATATTACACCAAACACTTCCCTTCCAACTAATGGCACAGTTTCTTGTACGTGTTAAGTTTACAAGCATGAATATTTGACAATCTCACTTTCTCCCTCCACTACAACCCTAAGCAGATACATAACCTCTTGTCAGTACATGACTATAAAAAGCTCCTGTTAGGGAGAGAGAAAAAAAAAAACAGAACCGATTGACTAACAAAAACTACATCAACAATAACTTGAAATTAACTTGATAAAATTAACAGCACTGTACATTACTGACATCCAATATTGCAAAAGAGCCATATGTAAAATAAACTATTCCTGTAAAATGAAATAAAAAAATTTTCTTTGAATACACTTTCAAACTACCTATTTCTTCTCCTAAGACCAAAATGGTAAATTGTTTACAAGACTTCAACCACCTGTATTAATTCCTCTACATCATTTCAGAAGGAATTTACAGTCTCTGCATCTCCAATTAAGTTTATAAAACCTCACTCTCCAGGCAATACTGTATCTTGATTCTACTGAGGTGCAATAATGTGATACTGCCAAGTGCCAGTAGCCTTTTGGTCTATTCTAAAATAAAACAAGCATTCCTCCTGGCAGTGTTAAGATACTAATAAATAAAAGATCTATGCGAGTTTGCCTCAATTCCTTAATTAACTTAAGTCTGAGGATCTTTTAAGAGAGACATTTTAAGTCATCAATGAATCTTTGACAAGAGAATCAGATTATCTAAAGCAAAATTAACTCAAATCATTACCAAATGCCTCCTATATCCACAAGGAAACCTGGTATTTAATCATTTTACTACAATCAAACAATGTTCTCCAAATGAAATTTGAACAAAATTCCTTTCTTGGGACTTACTGTCAAAAACAAATCAATTCTCAAACAAACATTATATTAATCTGTGAATCCTACCTATAAGTAAAATAAAGGTGTAGACCTAAAACTATACCAACTTCAAAAATACATGTTAATAACAAGTCGAAGCTTACTGTAACATACATACCTTAAAAAATACTCAAAGAAATTTAGTGATGTACATTGATCACTAAAAATAAAGGCTTGTTGTAGGAAAAATTGTTTCAATATTCCAATGGGCAAAGTTGTCCCATGTGAATACGTAACACTCAAGTCGAGTCATTCAGCAGTCCTAAACAAATCTACCAAACAATACACATTAACATTAAACTTGCACAGATTAAAATATGTAAAATGTAGGATAAAATGAAAAAAATGGGCTAACAAAAACTTACCCACAAAAGGGAGAAGGCCATACCAGCAGCTAGAGCCGATGCAGCAAGGGCCACTATTATCAAGAATACTCCCAGGCCCAAGCTTCCTGCGCTAAAGGCATTACCAACTGCTACCCAGCCGCTGTTTTATTTTTACAATAAAATTAGAATACAGAAAGACAAAAAGCAACACAGTTTAGCAGCAACTAAGGACTTTTCCACTTGGGGTCACCATTGCCTCATTCCCTTCAGTTTTTGCAAGAAAAAAAGAACAAATTCACAAACCTGAGAAAGCATGGTGCACGAAAATACATCATTAACAACAACGACACATCTAGTACTGAAAGTCTCAGAGCACAATGATCTTTCAAATCACTAAAACATAAAAACAAAAAATCCATCACCAGAATTTGTATTATTGTTTACTGCAAACTGATGTTCACGGAACCACCACCAAAGCTTACAACCTACCAATGTACTTTAAAGGATAACCTAGTCAAGCACTATGATCAAGAACAAGAACTCTACTGTATGGAGGACTTATGGTATTTGTTATAATGAAGAAATCAATAGGAAAGCATCTACTATAGCTGCATGAACGTAAGCATGTCAAAGTCAGTATGCCAAAAATACAAGTTGGAGAAGTATAACCTTTTTCAACCAATTTTCATACACAATGCAGTTATTACCAACACTTCTACGAGCCAAATCATTGACACTGCATTCCAAAACAAGGAAACTAAAGCACAGGGAATATTTTTAGCATGAACTGAAAGTACTGGAATATCACACTGCAAATAATAATAATTCCCATCTGGTAGCTTTATCCCTTCAGTTCTATTATTATTATTATTATTTTTTTATTATTATTATTATTATTGTACTTAGGAAGCATACCCTCTCTCAAGCATACTTTATTGAAAGTAATGGCTACTTCAGCAGCATTACACTTGTAGAGATTCTTCTCTACTTTCTGAATAGCGGCTTTTTCCGTGCTACTTAAACAGGCTATTTGCGCGCCTAAAGAGGTCATGATCAAAAACAGTGTCAAAATCGATGTATATATTTGAATTTTACAAATAAACTATGATATCATAGTTTATCTGTAAATGAAAATAAAATTAGCCGTGACATCCCACAGCATAACGCAACATCCAACAATGTTACCGCACAGCTCAGGAGGTCTACTAGAGAGCTGCAGGGCCTGCAGCTTCACAACCATCGACTCGGCGTAAGTGGCTTGAGACCTGGCTCAAGTCATCAATGAAAAAGAACTTACCGCCACCTGCCAATAGGAGATCAGCATGGGGCAGACCCCCTGCTGACAACCCCAAAAATAAGGAGGATGGACACCACACCAAAAGCAGTCCACCCTCAGCTTCCTAGCCTAGAGGATGTCTGGGAGCTCCAGACGAAAGCTCGCTTCGAGAGAGAGAGAGAGAGAGAGAGAGAAAATCGTTAATGACTTTCATGGCTATGGTATCATAGCTTATCTGTAAAATTCAAATACATACATCGATTTTGATACTGTATTTGATCATGACCTCTATAGGCACTCTACTAGCCTGTTAAGTAGCACGGAAAAAACTGCTATTCAGAAAATAGAGAAGAATCCTTCAAGTGTAATGCTGCTGAAGTAGCCATTACTTTTAATAAAGTATTATTATTACTATTACTATTATTATTATTATTATTATTAAAATAATATATATATTTTTTTTTTTGGTCTATCACAGTCCTACAATCCGACTGGGTGGTATTTATAGTGTGGGGTTCCAGGTTGCATCCTGCCTCCTTAGGAGTCCATCACTTTTCTTACTATGTGTGCTGTTTCCAGGAGCACACTCTTCTGCATGAGTCCTGGAGCTACTTCAGCCTCTAGTTTTCAAGTTTTTCCAGATTCCTTTTTAGGGATCTTGGAATCATGCCTAGTGTTCCTATGATTATGGGTACAATTTCCACTGGCATATCCCATATCCTTCTTATTTCTATTTTCAGGTCTTGATACTTATGATTTTTTCCTTTTCTTTCTCTTCAACCTCAGGTGTCCCATGGTATTGTGACATTAATGAATGATACTTTCTTCTTCATTTTGTCAATGTCACGTCTGGTCTATTTGTATGTATCACCCTATCTGTTCTGATACCATAGTCCCAGAGGATCTTTGCATGATCACTTTCTATCACTCCTTCAGGTTGGTGCTCGTACCACTTATTACTGCAAGGAAGCTGGTGTTTCTTGCATATGCTGCAGTGGAGGGCTTTTGCCACTGAATCATGCCTCTTTTTGTGCTGGTTCTGTGCAAGTGCCAGACATTCGCTTGCTATGTGGTTTATGGTTTAATTTTTCGTATTGCACTTCCTGCATATGGGAGAGATGTTATTTCCATCTATCGTTCTTTGAGCATATCTGGTTCTTAGGGCCTGATCTTGTGCCACTGTTATCATTACTTCAGTTTCCTTCTTGAGCTCTCCCCTCTGTAGCCATTGCCATGTTTATTTGATGGCTTGTTCTATAGTCTGTCTCATGTACTGTCCGTGCATTGGTTTGTTGTGCCATTCCTCTGTTCTGTTTGTCAATCTCCTGTCTCTATATATTTCTGGGTCTTGACTTTTATCAGTCCTTCTTCCCATGCACTCGAGCCATTCGTCTTCACTGGTTTTCACATATTGCCCCAGTGCTCTGTTCTCGATGTTGACGCAGCCCTCTATGCTTATTAGTCCTCTCCCTCCTTCCTTTCATGTTATGTAGAGTCTGTCCGTATTTGCTCTTGGGTGTAGTGCTTTGTGTATTGTCATATGTTTCGTAGTTTTCTGGTCTATACTGCGGAGTTCTGCCTTCATCCATTCCACTATTCCTGCGCTCTACCTAATTACTGGTACTGCCCATATGTTTATGGATTTTATCATATTTCTGGCGTCGAGTTTTGACTTGAGTATCACCTTGAGTCTGTGCATATATTCTTTCCTGATCGCATCCTTCATCTCTTGGTGTTTTATATCCACTCCTTCCATTATTCCCAGTATTTGTATCCTGTCTCATCTATGAGTTTGATGTTGCTCCCATCTGGTAGCTTTATCCCTTCAGTCCTTGTTACTTCTGGATACTCTGTATTTACTACATAGTACTTACAATTCAATCATTCTTCTTAGCAATAAAACTAGTTCTTCAATATTATGCAACAAAACCTTCAAGTTCATGCCTAAGAATACAGTGCAGACATTTTCAGGAATTTTATATACCTACTTGTGATATGTAATGTAATGGGTTCAACACTAACCTAAGTCTACCATTCATTATGGGTTCCAATCCCCTTTGGTAAGGAGAATGTAATTTTTTTTTCTGGACTTCAATTAAGCTTTCCTTGCATTAATAAAAATGTCATTGCTGCCAGTTGGTGAATTTAACCTATAAAACCTATAAAATCTATAAATATATGTAACTGTTAGTTTTAGAGTATACCCTGCTTGTTAATGTGATTACAGAGAGCTTTATAATCTTAACTTTTACAAATTTTTATCACAAACACCCATCAAAACCAAAAGCCAAGAAAACACCTACAGTCTTTGTAAGAAGGAAAATAAAGTAATTCCAGCCCCTCAACATAGAATGAAAGCATTCTACGGTGATCAGACAAAACCAAACAAAACATACACTACTACGATACTATGAAAAAGCAACCTTTTCATGAACAAGAGAACTTTCAGGTCTACCTGAGTAAGGGCTGCTAAATCTGCAAGTGCCACCATCACAAACCCTCCAGCCAGAACCAAAATGAAAATGCCAGCCACTTTGTATGACCAGCCAGATGATCCCAAATAGCTTAGTCCAAGTACGATGCCGCTGTGTCAAAAAACTCTACTTTTGTAGTTTAACCGAGTATTACTCATACAGAAATTACACAATTTTAGATTTACATTCTATTGAAAAGAAAGGAAAATCATTCAATTACAACTTTCCAAAAGCAGCATGTTTAAATAAACATAATACGTATATAGCTATGGGAATGGAATACGTACAAATAAAAATTCAGTTTGTAAGTCTGAAGAGATAGAATTTTTTTTCTACTTTATAATGCTTCTCCAGTACTAAGACTCCCACTGAAATTAAAATCAAAATAATTTTTTTTTATTTTCTATAGATGTTATATGTGGCATAAGTATCAACTGTTCAATCTGTATACCTGTGAATTATCAAAAAAAGTTATTTATTTCATATATATTCAGTATACACCAAAACATGAATGCACCCAGTTACCTCTAAGTTGATACACTATACTGAAATATTTTTAGACATCGGTCTGAATCAACATGTGAGATTCAAATGCTGCTGAACCAATATAAACCAAAGCAGAAACACTGATCAAATTATAACAAAAACAACTGGCTGCCACCTGAACTTCGAAAAGTACCTGTGGAACATAAATGACAACCTGGAATAGTGATAAGTAGCACTTGAAGTTTTTCTTAGGAAGAGGCAGTGGCAAACAACCCAGCTGCTGCAAAATATGATGGCCAAAGCAAAATAAAAGAAAGAAAAGGGAATCTCCCTCTAAAACAGCACATGCAAATCACATTTGCAGGAAAAAAATAACTCTGAAAAGAAATCCACTTATACATATTGGCTGTGTTTAAAAAATCTAAGTTTTTCCAAAAAACCAAGGAAAAAATTCCTATAAGGAAGAGTGTGAACATATAGTAGCAATTTTTCAAAGCTATACAGCATTTATTCTACAGATGTATTATAGTCACAAGTTCATCACATATGTTCACATCTGAGGTCTTGAAATGTCCCGGCACAGTGCAATCTTTTACCCGAGACACTAAATCAGTAGTAGCATGGCACAGGCATGACCAGGAGCCTTAGATATTTATCAATTATCAAAATATTTTTTTGCTCACAGGACTGCCTGTATTCAGGTATTGGATTATCCTAATTTCTAAAAAATAATCCATAATTTATAATAAATATCATATAATATTGCTTTTTTGCCTTGGTTTCCCTGATTTTTCATTTTTTATTTTCTGGGATTCACCTTCCTGGCATTAAGTAAAAAGGTAAGCTAATTTTGTATCACTTCATTTTATGGCTCAATTACAAACCATGCTTTCTAACAGAGTTTAACCTCAATTACAAACATCATTAGAAGTCAAAGGATCTGGAGACTAGAGTTGGAAAATTAGAAGTGGACAAAGCAAAAAATGCATAGCAACACTCCCATAGACCTAGATTACGCTGAGAAGATACTTAGTTAGGAAGTATCTTCTCAGCATAATCTCATTTGGGGTCACTTTTTAATTTAATTGAATATAGAATTAAGGCAAAAGGCCAAGTACTGGGGCCTAAGAGGTCATTCAGTGCCAAAACAGAAACTGACAATAAAAGGTTTTAAAGTTGTAACTGGAGGAAAACGTAACAGTTGCACTATCAATTAGGAAAGGGTGGAAAGTAAGGCAGAAGAACAAGAATATGTAATGAACCTTCTCCAAAGTATGCTCTCTGTAACTGTTTCAAGCTTGAGATAATGTGTTCATCTGCATGCTAATCCACTAGAACTTCATTCCTGACAATCTGATATGTCTGGATATCTTTTTTTAAATGCTATTTGTGTTAGCAGTTTTTCTGATTTGTGATTTGTGTGCTGTTATCCTATCAATCTTAGTGATGATCCGCATCTCTTGTGTAGCAGCTGACACAGCCAAGAGTGTTCTACAAACTTTGCTGGTAATACATATTGCATCTACTTACCAAACCACTGGAAGCGCCTCTTCAACGAGAACATACAAAATGAAGTCTATGGAAGTACTGCTAAGCATTTTTTGCTATGTCCACTTCTAATTTTTCAACTCTAGTCTCCAGATCCTTCAACTTCTGATGATGTTATAATCAATTATCCACATACGAGTCAATTTTTCTAGCAGTGTAGTACATCTTAGCCAGTCTGACTTTTCACTACATATTTTACCAGCTGCTCTACCTTCATATTCATCACTGGCATAGTACCTGTTCAATACCTGATCTGCCAGATACCCTACTAACTGATGTTCCTAAATCTTGCTTCCTTCAATGTAGAACTTGTTGCAGCTACATTTAAGGCAATTAAATGGTGCAAGCATCATTATTCCAATGCTAACAATGCAGCCAAGGCATGACGATTTGCCTTTTCCATGTTCTCTATTAGAGCTAGAAGGCTTATAAAGCATTCTTCAGAAGACCTAAAATGCTTATTAAGCATTTTGAGGAGGAAGTTACACATGGAATGTCCATGTCTTCTAAACGAAATCATTCAGAGGGATCTTGGTTTGCATCTTTAAGACAGGTCAGGAAGATTCAAACTCATCCTGATTGAGTCATGCACAGTAAGTACTGGACTTCAGAGGGTTTGTCATTCTCCTCAAATGTGGGATGAAGACTTAAACTCTAGGGAACAAGGATTGCTGCAAAGTATCTTTCACCATCCCCTACCCTGTTCCATTCATTAGTAAGGCCGGGGACCTAATCAGTCCAGCAAGAGCCATTTGTCATTATCAGATGAAAACCAAATTCCATAAGTGACATCCCCAGAATGTTTCTATTAACAGGTCAACAAAATAAACAGGTCATGAACAAAAGTTTCAAGCTGACTTAAGGAAGACAAGTCTCTCCTTATGGCATACAGTAATGTAAAAAAGTTCATCATCCTCTTCCTCTTCCTAACTCACTTTCATCTACTCATTGTCAGTATACTAGAAAACTAGACTTCTGGGATTATGGCTTCTATGCCTCACATGGATGGTGGATGGTAAGTCAACTCCTACACTAATAAGAGCACACTGTTTTACACATGAAAAGGTCCATCCTTAGTTGTTCATCTTTCGTTAACCTGGGATACCAAACCCTTAGTCCTTGACCTACACCAGTCCCTATGAGTTACCCTGAATCCTTCAGTGTCAATTACCACTCTGGAGTAACAAGCAGCTATGTCTTCCCACCCATATTTCAATAAGGGCATACAGAATATGAGTGCCCTCTTCAAGGCTGCTGACCTCATCGCATCGTTTCTACCACATGAAAAGTGAGCAGGGTGACTGATGGTTTGCTTGTATGGTGCTTTTACGTTGCATGGAACCAGTGGTTATTCAGCAACGGGACCAACGGCTTTACGTGACTTCCGAACCACGTCGAGAGTGAACTTCTATCACCAGAAATACACATCTCTCACTCCTCAATGGAATGGCCGAGAATCGAACCCGTGACCACCGAGGTGGGACGCAAACACCATACCAGCCACACCACTGAGGCGCTCTAGGGTGACTGATGGATATCCAAGGTTCCAGCTGGCAGATGTGCAGTGGCACTACTGATCACTTACAATCTAGTAGGAAAAAATATTGCAGTGCCTTGGGACATTCTACGACCACAAATGCAAACATATATGGGAGTGTTTTATGTACAAACTGTTTCAGAAAACAAAATTTCATAAAAAATTCAACTGAACTTCTCATTTACAAACTGGGACTTAGGCACATGTGACCACAAAAACCTACCTATGATAAAAATCTATACAACAGACTTGAGCAATAATGCTACTTCACAGCCTCACTAGACATATTCCACCACTTTAAAAATTGTTTACTGCAAAGAAAACCAAGTTTCAGACCAATAAGCAAGAGACTTCAACAGTACATAAGGTTACATATGAATTTCTTAAAAAACTGCCGATTTTAAATTCTGCCCATCTGAAATGAAGTACTACTATATTTACAATTGTAACATGTCAATAAAAGGAAACAGTACAGTCTATTTATGTGTTCATGTACTAAACAAAGTCACCTAACATGCAATGGTATGCAAAATTAAAAACACTAAAACATAGACTAAAAAAGAAACACAATGCATGCAAGCCCGGGATAAATGCCAAAAAAAGGACAGATACCAAGAAAGAGAAAGTACCTATTTATTGAATATGTAGGGCTGTGGATTGTTCAATAAATAATTTATCATACCATAAACAGCATAAAGAAATGAAGAATGACTAACCAGTAAAGAAAAGAAAAAGATGAAACCAAGTATAAATAGTAAGTTCCAAGTTCCAAATTTGAAGGTCAAGAGTAAGGCTAAGTAAATAGGAAGCTGAGTGAGATCAGTAACATATCCAGAAAAAAAAGTTGTTCTGAAATTCTATAGTTACATGAAATGTTACATAATAACAGTCAAAGACTGACAAATTAGACAGTACATACTATAAAAAAAACAGTATATGGAGACATGCGCATAAGTCTTCGAAAGAGAAGATTACCAAGTATTGAGAATATTTTTTAACTTGCTACTAAATACAATATCTACTTCAGATGTACGCACCTTTCATTAAGTTACAAACTATACTCTCACAAACTGTTCTGCATTCCATGCTAACAGGCATGGTAATCTTATGTGAGTACTGTGGATATTATAATAGAAAATTTTTTTTCACTTAAGCTCACTTCTAGGCCAACAACCGAACTAATTGTTTCCTAAGTAGCTCCTAAGCAAAGGGTTTTCTTCAACATACAACAACATCCCTGAGCTGTTAATATATTCTATTATTTCCCAATTAAACAATCAATCCTTCAGTCTACCTTGTGAGTGCCGAGAATTTTGCCTATTGAGTCAGGTTCCCATTACAAATTATATATATGTATATATTACAGAAAACATTGTAGTATATAAGAGCTGCAAGAAAGCAGCACTATACAAATGCAATCATGCTCAGCTAAAATAAAGGAATAGGATGATAAACCACAACAACTACCACAGACATATCCTGCTGATATTTGCTTATCTGAAGGCAGCACAAACATACTGCTGTGTACTTCAATTTGCAGTGCAACAATGTATAACATGGAAAAAAATCTGCATTAAAGCATGAGTCTACTGAAATGACAAATGCAGAGGCATTAAAGTAACTTCAACTTGCCCATACACTAGACTTATTAAATCCTTCAAGGTTTTCAACACTCAAATATATTTAAGAGCTAAAACTTTCCTCTGGATTCGCCAAGAAAGACATTCATATTGTAGAGTCCAGACAAACATTTCCTGGGTCCACAGTTAAAAGCAACACCAGGAAAACATGCAAATGAAACTTCTGTGTCATGACAGACTTTGAGAGTGAAAGGAGAGAGAGACCTGCATTGGTCAAGCAGCACAGGATGACTCCATACCTCCAACGCAGATGCAGACTGTATTCCTTAAGAGCTAAGCATTATATGAAATCATCTAAACTACCTTAATGAGGAGGATGGCGTCAATGGCAGCCACAGCAGCAAAACCCAGGGCAATCATGAATATGATGATGCCAACTATGTAGCTGGCTGAGGGCTCATGGTCACCCAAAATGGAGAGTCCTAGGACGAAGCCGCTTGTAACACAGTAGTTCACTTTCAAAAATATAGAATCTAACCAAACACAAGTATATTAAAAAACTACCTCCATGCTTTAACATTTATCAACTTAAAACATAGTAATTAACCTGGTAATAAAACAAATATGACCACCAATTTCACTGAACAATGGTTACTTTAGAATAAGACAACTGCCCTAACTGTATATACTTCAGGCCATTCACTAAAACATTCTGCATCATAAAACTAGATCTATTTTCAAAAACCATGTTTCCATCTCTGTTTGATCAGCTGAGGTATGATCTAAGCTATTTTTTGTGAAGGTATTAGAGACAGATGAGGTTTTAAATGTTTTTTTTTTGGCCTCCTAGGAGCATAAACCTCAAGAGATAAAACATAAGTCACATTAAAAAATTCAACTACGCTTGAACCTAAATAAACCCAATAGTTCAGTCATTTCAAAAACTGAACGTACAGTACAGGCCTAGTAATTGAAGAAGCACATGGACACAGCTCAAACTTTCACTTGCATGAAAATTTCTGTATGTCTAACATTTACAGCAAGAGAAATAAACTGTTTTCTACTTGATTTTACAAGTGGATCAAACTGGCTCAAGCCAGTATAGTATGACTAATAGCAATGTGGTAATTTTCTTTCTTACGAATATCATAAACATTACATGTGTGTAATTTGGGGAAACATAAAACCCATAACAAGAATTGCAACTGCATCAATCTAATGCCGTGATGCAGCAATTTCATACTTGAAGATTACAATTCAAATGTTTACCTACCCCCTTATTACCACAGGCCCCAAAGCATACTATAAACTATGTCAACTTTTATCAGGGGGAAAAATCTGCGTTCTAAATGTATCAATAATCTGACAGGGATGAAATTACACACATATGTTGTAGACCGGGTAGTTGTACACTGGGTAGAGTGAATAAGAATAATTAATACAACAAAATTAACACCACCCATGAAAAAGGAGACATTAGAATTAAAAGGCACTGATTGAATAATCAACATAATTACCAATAATCTTTACTATAGATAAACAATCTAAATGTACTACTTATGCATGATGACTTATTAGAAACCTTTCAAACATAAGATTGAAATTTGTTCAGCAATCCTTGACCAAAGTCAAGAGAAACTAAATGAATGAATGCAAACATTAAAAGGGTGAACCTCAAGAACTACCACCACAACAACAATGGGGATTTTAATCTTCCCTGTAAGGAAGACCAACAGAATAACCATCATTTATAGACTAGGCCGCAACTTTGGTTACTTTGCTATGACAATCTGGCAGGATTTGAGAAAAATACAAAACTATTGATAATTATTTCTCATCCAAAACAACGGCTAACACCAAAATCCTTGAAACATTACAACGGATTCAAAACTAAGAAAAGTCATGAGTGGCGGACACTCCAAAAGACCCACTTTTAAGACTAACTATATTTGCACAGAAGTAACTCCATAGTTTTGTGTCTTTTATTATTCATTTTCTATTTTATTATTATTTTTATTAATGTTATCATCAATCAATACTCATATCTGCCTGTTGCCTGTATGTCCTTTTATTACTTTGTTTTTACAGTACTTTGTCTGTGGTTATGTCTTTCATCTTCTTTATGGAGAATGAATTGCCAATAATAACTGTATAGCAATTAAATGACTATATATAATCATGCAATGCACAATCTTGCGTATTGTGCACCCCCTAAAATTTTCACCCTTAAAAAATTATTTTACCATTATGTATCCTGTGTATCATACGAGTTCCTTTATTTTTCAGAGACCATATTATCATACACTAAACTCTTTTCCTCCATCTCTCTATCTGTTCCATTTTCTAGTTAAATATGTTAAAAAAGTAAAAGAGAATAATAAAACTATCGTTAGTTTTGTTGCGTATAAGCGTGCAGCCATAAACTACCAAACGAGAAACCGCTGTTTTGCTATGAACAACCGAATCGGCTAATAACTGTTGCTATGAACAACCGAATCAGCTAACAACAATAGCAACCAAATCGGCTAACAACAACCGCTTTGCTTGCATTTCAACCATGGTACAGTAGTAAAAAATTCATGTAGTTATGTTACAAATGACAAGCAAAATAGGACTGATACATTTTACATTAGTATACCCTTATTCACTATGGAGAAACGATCAGCAAGGAAATATAGGTATATTGCTAAATTTAACTGCAAGTTGTAGCTGAAGCTCCAAAAACAATATTCAAACTGCTATTGCCTATAACTTATCGTGCACTGGCAACATAAAACTTGACCGTAAATAAATTGGGAGAGAGGTATTTCAATCAAAACTTCTGGGCATGACAGAATATTTTTCATTATTGTTTTCACACCGTAAAGCTCATAGTATAATGAAATAAAGTGAAAATTGCAAGAGAAATTTGTTGATTTTTTTCCTAAAAAATATGTCCCGACGCCATTATTAACAAAAAAAAATATCTCTTTAGTTCAGGAGACATATTTAAGTACTATTTTGACTAAAATCTCTTCGTATAACTAAAAATAACCTTGTCCCATATGAATAAAGTATCTAGAGATTCACTTATACTAACCAGAAGCAAGAAAATTGCTCCAAATTGGGTTAAATACAGCAAAACAAACTTGCCTCGTAACTGCATATTCGTTATGCTTGTAGTTAAATACGATACAAATATGTATGTGAATTTTAGACACTATTTCTATATATCATGTGAGATGCAATCCTCTTAAAATCAGCTTTAAAAATTAGGTATTAAATGTCGCATGATACACAAGTATATATGGTAGCTAAAGCAGTGGAAGTTCACTTCCTACCTAACCACCGCCTCCCCAACACAAACACACACTTTTTCTCTCCTGGTTGGATGAGGAGGGACAAATGGATAAATTCCTTAATATCCAATTACCCTAATAAAAACAACAGACAGTGAACATGTATAATATCAAAACAGCAAGGGCCAAAGATAATTCTAAACAATTCAAGGTGAAACCATTCATAAGACTTCATAAAATACTTGCATTTCTTTCAGGCTTTTTGTATTTTCTTCACTAGCATGAAGCAAAAAATCAAAGTGCATAAAACCAGAGTAATTTCCACACAAATCTATTTTCAGCTGACTTAATTCCCTTGAATAATTACGAACAAAATATATTTGCTTTTGCATATTTTCTTAAAGAGATCACTACACTTCATAAAAATCACTACACTTCAATGTTTTTGACAATATCAAATTTTGACAATTGCTGGTTATTCAACACACTCTTCAGTCTATACTCATGCTAGTACTTGATGGAGATTTTGGTCACCTCGATGTATTATTGGATTCAAATAATTACTCACAGTGGGCTGACTGACAAAATGTGCCAAAAATAACTTTCCATTTTTGTCTCAATAAGCAAGTATTAAATAGCTTACCTCATATCAAACATATGCTTATGTTTAAATTTTGCAACACAAAAAATTTATCTTTTCCTCATCTACAAAAACAAAATTCTGTATTTGCATTCACTCAGTTGTCCCTACATGACAAAGATCAAAATCAAAAGCCCCTTAAAACAAAAATAATACAGCAAACTTGACACTTACCATGTTCCCATGGAAGGGATTCCAATGGCATTGACTATGCTCACTATCAATTGGAAGAAAAATACAAAGAAGAACACCATGAAGTTGAAAGAACTATCACTCCTGAAACACAAAAATAAAAAACCTCATTATAAATCAACACACACAACTGTCTGCTTGCTAAATCAAACCTCAAGTGTCCAGTCAATGACAACAAATAATTATCATACATCTTTGTTTATTAAAAGTTGACATTAGAAAGAGAAGTATTGTAAATAACTAAGAACCAATTAACTCATTTGACACTGAAATGTAACAAAGTCCCAGACTCCTTTTTTCAGAGTAAAATTATAACAATTACAGCTAAGATAGTTAGTAGTACTATACTTGAAAACGGTACACCTAAGAACAGGGTCACATCAATGTACCACTTCACATACAATATGAAAATCCATTTCTTTTAATACTGCAGAAATATACCAAATTTGTAACTAATTTGTATTTTTCATAACTAACAAACCTGAGGTCTTAACAGTTAAAGGCCCACCTCGAACCACCCCTCTAGCAGTCTAAACTGGGTTAGAAATATAACTGATGGGTCACAGGTAGCCGTGGGCATTCTGGGTATACATGCCCCGTGACCTGGTATAGATGCCATTAGTCCCTGGATCTCACAAGTGTAATTTTAATTCTACCGGTTTCCAGCTTGGCGCTAGTAAATCCTAATGTTAAGACCTCAGGTTTGTTAGTTATGAAAAATACAAATTAGTTACAAATTTGGTATTTGTTCATACACGAAACAAACCTTCGGTCTTAACATTAGGATAGACTTACTATTGGAGGGAGGTAAGTCTCTACAACTGACTGGGAGTTTGCCACCTTATCCATTTCCGAATATATAGGGAAATTCTAAGAGAATGGACAATGAACCTAGGACCAAAGATATAAGCGGATCTATTGGTTTCCTCCCACTGGGTGTAGATACCATTCTACTGTTTACTCTTGTCCCTTGCGACTGGATCCACCTTCACCCCTCTTTTCCTTATTATCCAGAGGGGTGTGTTGCTACTGAAAAGTATATCATCAGCTATGATAGCTTCACAGTATGGCTGACCATCTCACCTGCATCTAGTCCGTTCCAGCACATGACGGTACTCCTCCTTCATATTGGCCCGTAGTTAAAGGAGTAGGAAGAAAGTAGTAAAGAAAAAAGACCAGTCATCCCATTCATTCTACTTTCATACCTTCATCTTAGACTAGACGCAAACTGACCCGCCAGGGGCACTGGATGAACTATATCATTTGTTGGGCCGCCACCACTGGACCCAAGGAAAAGGTGTCCAAGGATCTATGGGCAACATCTTTCAAATAAAATGAGGTGAAAGTTGTTTGGCGCTTCCACACGCCAGCTTTCAGAATTTTATCCACAGACATGTTCTTCTCAAATGCCAGGGAAGCACTCACACCCCTGATGTCATGAGCTCTAGCTCCCACCTGGCTATCTGACCCTCTGTCTTCTGCAGTATAAGCATCTCTGATCGTCTCCCTTAGCCAAAATGATATTGTATTCTTGGACACTTCCTTCTTGTTCCGTCCTGTACTTACGAACAACCTCTGGCACCCCGGCCTGAGGTGCCTTGTTCTCTTTAAGTACTCCCTTAGTGCCCTGACGGGGCACAGGAGCATCTCAGCTTTGTCGTTGTCTACAAAGTCTGCCAAGGAAGGTATGGTAAAGGAGTCGAATCTGCCGTCTACTATTGTTGGATTTTGGGTCTTTGCCACGAATTCTGGGACAAATTCACACACCATTGATCTCCAACCTCTCGAGTGCTTTATGAGATATGAGAGGCCATGTAGCTCCCCCACCCTTTTGGTTGAAGCCAGGGCCAATAAGAAGACTGTCTTCAGGGTCAGGCTCCTATCCGTGGACTGCCTTAGTGGTTCGTAGGGGGGTTTTGTCAGACTACTCAGTACCTTGGTCAGATCCCAATCTGGGGCTTTTAGCTCCTTTGGTGGGCATGACTGTTCAAAGCTCCTCATCAGCATGGCCAACTCCCATGAAGACTATATGTCCACTCCTTTCATTCGTAAGACTGAGGCTAGAGCAGCCCTGTACCCCTTCACTGCAGGACTACAGACATATGTTTTTCTGTTCTGAGATATATCAGAAAGTCTGCTAACTGCTGAATAGTGGTACCGAGTGGAGACACGTTCCCTCTACGACACCAATCACAGTATGCTGACCACTTTCCTTGGTATACTGTCGCAGATGATTTTCTGATATTACCTGCCATCTGAGTTGCTGCTTCTGCGAAAACCCTCGCTCTCGGAGGAGATACTTGACAGTCTCCACCCGTGAAGCGATAGGGACTTCACCGACTGGTGGTACCTCTCCACGTGAGGCTGACACAGAAGGTTGCTCCATGGAGGTAACTCTCTTGGCACATCTACTAGGAGTTCCAGTAGGTCTGGAAACCACACTGCTTTCGGCCATAACGGGGCTACCAGGGTCATCTTGAGGTTCTGAGACCGCATTAACCTGTTCAGAACCTGACGGATTAGACAAAATGGAGGAAATGCGTACACGTCCAGATTGTCCCAGGGGTGTTGTAGCGCATCTTCTGCTACTGCCTCTGCGTCCGGGACTACTGAACAATACACTTCCAACTTTTTGTTGTACCTGGTTGCGAATAGGTCTATGATCGGTCCTTCCCACAACATGAGCATCCTGTCCACTACCTGTTGGTGTAGGACCACTCCGTTCCCAGAATCTGATCCCTGCGGCTCAACTTGTCGGCCACTATGTTTCTTTTTCCCGGAATATACCTGGCCTTGATGTCTACCAGGTTCTCTATAGCCCACTGGTGAAGTTGAACTGTCATCACATGTAACTGCCGAGAAACTAGGCCTCCTTGCTTGTTTATATAAGCTACTACTGTGGTGTTGTCTGACATCAATACCACTGAGTGTCCCTTTACTCTCTCCCTGAATTCTTGTAGAGCCAGGAAAGCTGCTTTCAACTCCAGCACGTTTATATGGAGTTCTCTGTCCTTGCAACTCCATTTTGCTGACACCATCAACTCCTCCATATGGGCTCCCCAGCCTTCTAGTGACGCATCCGAGAACAGCAAGAGGTCTGGGGAGGATTGTTGAAGGGGGACACCCACTGTCAGATTGTCGTCGTCCACCCACCACAGCAAGTCTTTCCTCACTTCTGCCGACAAGGGAATTTGCTCGTACGGGTGATCTACTGTTGGTGACCAAAACTCCTTCATCCTCCATTGTAGGGACCGAAGGTGTAGCCTTCCTTGTGGTACTAGCTTCTCCAGGGAGGTTAGGATTCCCAGCACCACCTGCCACTGTCTTGCTGGCTGTGTCTGCTTCCAGAGAAAGGCATTCACCACTTGTTTGCATTTCTCTACTCTTTGGTCTGTCGGGAATACTTTGGCTTGTGTTCTGTCTATCACCCATTCCCAGATATTCCAAACGTTTTGACTTGGATCCAGCTGCGACTTCTGCTGATTCACCACAATACCTAGGCTGTGACAAGCTGCAGGAGGGCCGCCCTGTCCCTGAGTAATTTCTCCCTGGACTTTGCTATCACCAGCCAATCGTCCAGATATCTTATTAGCCTGATCCCCTGAGCATGCGCCCACGCCGACACGAGGGTGAACACTCTTGTAAAAACTTGAGGAGACGTTGTCAATCCGAAGCACAGGACCTTGAATTCGAAAGCTTTCCCTGCAAGACTGAAGCGGAGAAATTTCCTTGAAGACTGATGGACTGGTATCTGAAAGTATGCGTCCTTTAAATCGACTGTCAGCATAAAGTCTCCGATTCTGACTGCTTGTAGAACCGTTTTCGGAGTTTCCATCTTGAAACTGGTTTTCCTTATAAACAGATTCAGCATTGACAGGTCTATTACTGTCCTCCACTCCCCGTTGGCTTTGGGTACCAGGAAAATCCTGCTGTAGAAGCCTTTTGTCGGACTGCATACTTGTTGCACAGCTCCTTTTTCCATCATCTTCTTCACTTCGTCCTGCAGAATAGTGGCCTTCTGAGATTTGTGGGCATAAGTGACGTGGGGTAATGGTTGATCTGTCAGGGGCGGGGTTACCTCGAACGGAATCAAATACTCGATCCTGAGAACATCCACCACCCACTGCTCTGCCCCTAGTTCCTGCCACACCTTCCAGTGATTTGCAGGCAAACAACCCCCCACTGGTGTGGCCGAGTGATGGGAGACGCCCATCCTATCTTCTTGAGCCTCTCCCTCTTCCCCTATTGCCCCTTCCTCTGTTGTTTATATGTGAAAGGGCCGATGAGTTATCCTCTTTGGGGAAGAGGGTCTTGTGACTCTATTAGGGATGCTATGTCTCACTGTCTTCTTTCGAGACATCTGCTGTTGTCTTCCCTCCAAAGGAGTAGTTTGGCTGTTAGACGTTTTCCTAACTGCCTGTTGCACCAACCTATCGTTAGTGTCCATCCTTCTTCTATCTATCGCCTCTTCCAGTATGACCTCTGGCAACAGTAGTTGCGATTCCAAGATATCCCCATTCCTCATTGCTAACAGGGAATCCAAATCGACATTGCGGCTTAGTCTAGCCAATGCTGCATCTCTCCTCATTAGCAGGATATTTGCCCAAACATTGGCACTTACGTTTGTCAGGTACGCAATCGCCTTGGACCCTGACTGTAGTAATCTAATGAACAATGGTTCATCCACTACTTTCCTTGTTGCTTCCGAGGATGCAATATTCGCCACTGCTGTTGACCAAAGGTCTAACCAGGACGCAGCCTGAAAGACAGAAGAAGCTGTTGCTTCTAACGTAGCAGCCTCTTGGTACGTCATCGAAGGGCACTCCATTTTAACCTGATCCAAGGTTAATCCAGGCCTTAACCTTACAACATTAGGGTTCATTTGTCTAGACAGCAAAGGGACCTTCGGTGTCGTATAATATTTCCTTTGTTTTATCATTGGAGGGGGAATAAATTTAAATTATCTATTAGATCTTAAGGAATTATCCCTCCCTGCAATCTTTGCGTTTACGTGTTGCAAGACCGATTCCGCATGACTCGAACAAGGCAATTCATACGACACCTTGTATCCCTCTTTAGTCCAAACGCCATGTCAATTCCAGGAGGAAGCATACTGGCCGGTGTTTCTGTCTTCTCCGAAAGGCTATTGAATTGACGAATCAAATCAATAACCTCTGCATACGAGGCCAGAAACTCTTGGTTTTCTCCTTCCTCAGGCTCTAGTGTACCACTCTCCATCACTAGGGATGTTGTCTCGCCTCTATCTTCTGACAGACGGCCCGGAATTCCACGGCCGCCTGCCCCTACGGCCGCGGTCTCTTTGATCTTTGCTGGCCGCTGTTGGCTCGATCCCAGATAGTCAGCAGGGGAACGAGAACGTCTCACTCTTTCTCTGCTCACGGATCTAGAGCGAGAATCTCGTCTAGATCTCCACGATGAAGGATCCCTTAAGACAGAGGTAAGTTTGTCTCTATTAGCATTGGCATCGTTTTTCGAGCGTCGGCGAGCCCGGCCTCGGCCTTCTATCCAGACGGACACTGCCTTCCCACGAACGTATCCGCCGAGGTTGCCACCCCTCCCTCTCCCCCCCCCTTATTTTTCGTACTTTTAACAGGAGCCTTATCGTCCTTCGTACGTATTTTGAACGGCCTTACGGGCGAAACTGGGATCTGCATTCCATCCTCTGCTGCACCTTTCGCCGCCAACGTCGATTTTACCAGAGGTATCGCAGTTTTTGCGATCCGAACTGGCAACTCCGCCTCGGCCGCTAGCTCGCCGGCCGTCACCTCTCTCGCTTGTTCGGACTCTTGCGAACGGCTTCGTCTGCCAACCTTGTGCTTAATAGCCACTGATTTTTCCGACCTTCTTGCTGACTTGGAAATGACAGTCTTGGTCCGAAGAAGAGGAAGAATTGATTCTTCTCCTCTTGGCCCGAGGATCCGCCAGGAACTCCCGAATCCTCCTCCAACGCTGACTGGCGCTCGCCGTGACGTTATCGGACTTAGCGATGACGCCGAACTAGAGGAAGAAGACGAAGAAGGCGAATCACACTTTTTCTTTTTGTCTCTCTTATTCATTCTCTCCTCTATATCCTGTAATTTCTGCATTACAGTTTGCATTGACGGGTCAGAAGGCGTATTAGCGTCTGGGTGCAGCGAAAAGGCCGAGAAATCGGTCTGTGACGTCATCACGCCTGCCATCTCAGAGTGTGACGTATGTTGTGACGTCATCCCTCTCGTAGGGAGAGACTGAGAGGTTTCTGCTGGCAACCGCACGTTTGCTGCCAAACTACCTCCCACGTTCTGCATCGCTGTAAATACTGAGTGGGATGGTGAAGCCGCGGCATTAATTCCATAAATTGCAAGCCCAGGGGATGAGGAACATTCAGCGCTGCCGGACCCTGCTGGAACCGTGACGTCAATATAATGCGCAAGCAGACCATCCAAGGTTGGTACGCCTGGTAGGCCTAGCGCTGACCACGTACCATCTAACCTATGCGCTTGAGTAGCAGGAGCCTGGAACAAAGATGGCGGATCTCCCCCTCTACTTGCTGGGAACAAAGGAGAGTGCAAATTATTCATAAAATTACCCAAGGCCCCTCCTGACGTTTCCGATACAGAACCGCTAGGAGAAACCGAAGGGGTATGAGACAATTCAAAAGCAGGTGGAGAAACATATGGAGCAGCCTGGTTTATTACCGATACAAAAGAAGCCGGTAAGGTTTGGTCATCCAAAGATGGCGTCACCCCCTTCCTTTTGTATTGGCTTTTCCCATAGAACTTCTTCCACTGTTCCACCGACCAACCGCGACAAACAGAACACGGATTAGTAACCGTACATACGTTTTCCCTGCACCTACTACATGTTGGATGAGGATCCGTCGACACCGAAGTTAGGAACCTAGAACATGGAAAGCCACTGACTCCTGGGCATTTCCTTTGTCTCCTCTTCGAAGCGGTAGACGATCCCGATGTTGAGGCAAAATTCTCCATCATACCACGTATACACTCTTACCACACACTGATCACACTTGGAGAAAGAAAAGGAATGAAAAATAAAAAATGAAATGGATAAAGAATGGGCAAACTGAAAAACCGGCTTTAAATGAGATAGACAGTAACACGTCTTATCTTAAAGGCGGTAGGAAAATAACTGATGGGTCACAGGTAGCCATGGGCATTCTGGGTATACATGCCCCGTGACCTGGTATAGATGCCATTAGTCCCTGGATCTCACAAGTGTAATTTTAATTCTACCGGTTTCCAGCTTGGCGCTAGTAAATCCTAATGTTAAGACCGAAGGTTTGTTTCGTGTATGAACAAACAACAAATACCACATTATGAAATAAAAAAGGTAAAAATGAAGGACAGAAAACAGAGCACAACAAAGAGCGCACAGTATACCGTCCACTGAGTTCCATATGAAACTGCAGTGAGGACTGATACCATTTGATGGGTGAGATGGGGTAAGGTCTCCCTCATTTGGAAAGTCTTGTCCATGATCTACTAGCCCTTCTCTAATTTAACCTTTTACACTTCACTAGTTTGACTACTACTTAGAATAGGGAATATTATCGGACTTTGCGATTTGTATGAACACAAGCCAAGAAAAATAAACAATGGCTCTGATGATACTTAAATATAAACTCACATCTCAATATTTAAAATACTCTTGCTAACAAAATTATTTCAAAACAGGTTACAAATTATCCATTCAAATATAAAAAAAAGTTAACTTACCTGAATGCTTTATAGATAGGTCTAAACCAACATATATAGGAAAATGGCGTGAAGATCAGGAAATAGAGAATGGCAAGGCCAAATGTGACACCAGATTTGAAGGCTATGAAGAGACCCAAACCTCCTAATATATTTAATAACAGCATCAGAGCATGGACTGTAAAAAAAAAAAAAAAAATATTGTACATAATATAGTATATTATATATATAATTTTACATTATATATAATGCTATATTTCTTTTTATGGTTTAATCAAGATTATTAGTTGGTTTAAGGTAGAGTGAGCCAGTCTAAGGAACTTGCAATGGCCTGGAGGTCTTCAAACATGGGAAATTTTTATCAAGTTATTAAAAATTAATCTAAGTTGTTCCATCTGGATATAAAATAAGTTGGTCAATGATAATACTGCAATATTCATTCTATATTTTTGCTTAAAGGACCTTTGATATTCATTCATTCATGGCACACCAAAAATGCCCACTTAAGCCCCTTCCACACGAAGAGCAAAGATAAGACGGGCACTCTGATTTGCCCGTAATTCTACCGCTTTTGAACAGATCAAACAGTCCAAGGGGGCAGCAGTGACAGGCAGGCGAACCTATGACTTGGAGCACACTCATGATCGCCATCCACTCACAAAATTGGTAAGTATCTGCCCGTCATGCATTTGTTCCTCGTGTGGAAAGGGCTTTACTCAAAACGACACTTGCTATTGATTCATTCATGGTACACCAAAATCACAATTCCAATTTTTCAAATATATCACATACAATTACAGGTAGTCCCAGTTATTGATGGGGGGTTCTATTCCCAACAGAGTGACAATGACCGAAAATCAGCAATAAGAGCGTCGATCCCCGATCGTCAGCTATCGGTGCCAATCCTCAGCTACCTGTGCCAATAACTGAGGATCGGCACAGATAAGCAGGGAACAGAGCATATCAGCGCCAAAAATTCAGTATCGTCGTGCCATAAACCCCGATTGCAGATAACTGGGGACTGCCTGTATATGCTTCATTACTGTATGACACTAAATTGACCTACACACCAATTTTTTTTCATCTCCCCATTAATATCAGATGAGCAGAATCATTCTACCTTGAGAAAACAAACCTGATACAGTATATTACAATGTTCCTACACCTACAAAATGGCAATACAGTATGTACTTACACATCCATAGGTAATAAAGCATGCGGACAATTTTCTGGAACTCCAATGGGATGTCCACATTAATATCTTGATAAAAGCAAGGACCAATAGGAAACCCAGAGGGCAATGGAGGCCAGTTGTCTTGTCGAGCTGCAGGTAAAAATAGAGAATTTTAAGGAATACTGTAACAAGAGAAACTTAAATTTTTTTAGTCAAATGCTTTATTTTTCCATCAGATGGCCTATAATTCCAATAATGGTTTGAGACAAAAAAGAATAAAAGAATAATTATATATAGATGGAGGGAAGTTAGCAAGAAGACTTCTCTCTTTTCAGTATTTTTCTTTTGAATACACAAAAACATCTTAAGCAAAATATTTAGCAAGAGGCTTGGAAACTGCATTTAGTAATATAACTCCTTAGGTAGTTTGACCAGACCCACAGGTCTTACATAATTTCATAGGGCTGCTAAAAAGGAATTGTTTTTGAATGGGCGGTTACAATTTGTACATAATTTAAATAGAGGGACAGCTACATAAGAAAGAAAAAATGAAGATTTAGAAGAAAAAAATTATGCTTGATGATCGAGCCATAAATGATACCATAATCAGTACTAGATTTATCCAAAATTCTACTTGGACTGACAGCAAACATCGCTATGAACCAAGAACCAATAAAACGACAAATTTTCTAAGACCATTTGTATTTTTCTATCTCAGAAAGTTCGTAAATATTTTACAACAAATACACTCAGAATTTGTTACTGATTTTAGTTCTTATCTGTTTTGATATTGTATGAGCTGTAATTATAAGTTTATAAAATAAAATAAATTCATTTATTAGAAAAACATGTCTAACTTGGCAAAATTTACAATTGTCTTGTAAAAGAGGCCCCACAAGGGATTGTAAATAGTAGTCATTTTCAACTTCTCGTAGAAAGTAGGGAAAAATGACATTGTTATGATACAATAAAGTTTCATACATACTTACCTGGCAGATATATACATAGCTATAGACTCCGTCGTTCCCGACAGAATTTCAAATTTCGCGGCACTCGCTACAGGTAGGTCAGGTGATCTACCGCCCTGCTCTGGGTGGCAGGACTAGGAACTATTCCCGTTTTCTAATCAGATTCTCTCTTCCACCTGTCTCCTGCGGGGAGGCTGGGTGGGTATTCAATTGTATATATCTGCCAGGTAAGTATGTATGAAACTTTATTGTATCATAACAATGTCATTTTCATACATTCAACTTACCTGTCAGATATATACATAGCTGATTGACACCCTTTGGTGGAGGGCAAGAGACAGCTAACTAACTGACTAGACAGGTAAACAACATATGTTGTAGGTATAAATAAACCTTAGTTCCTACCTTCTTAGATGGAAGACTTCGTGGCTACTGCCCAGGAGTCTGCTTCATCTCAAGAGCCTTAGCGAGATAGTGATCTGTGGCCAAGAGTTCTTTGTGATCTGTCGATGGGGTCTCTTTCCACTTACTCGACAGAACCTAACTGGCGTTTGTCAATGGGAGCACATCCGCTTATATGACAACACGCATTTATTTAAGGAGCACCCAACCAATCCCGATCACCCGATCCTAACCCGTGTTAGTTCTAAGATTGCCTAGAGTTATCCCCAAACTCTCAGCAAACAACCACAAATTCGAAACTCATACATACAAAAACACAAATTTTTGTACCCCTCTAATAGTCAGATGTCACTCGATTTTCAAGTGAAGCGAAGTGAAGGCCGCTTGTGCGACAACTGACACTCCCATACACCGAAAACCCGAGAACACATCCGACAAGAGGGTTACGTACACAGTTTAAGGATTGGTGCTTTCTCCTTTACCCAGAACCGTCTGTGCTGACACAAACGGACCTAACGAAAAACATTTATCATACGTAACTCGTACGTCTTTTAAATAATGTGATGCAAACACGGAGTTGCATCTCCAATAAGTTGCGTCCAAAATGTTCTTGAGTGACATATTTCTTTGGAACGCCACAGAGGTTGCGATTGCCCTAACTTCGTGGGCTCTCACTCTTAAAAGATTAAAAGAATCATCTGGACAATTCTTATGAGCTTCTGTAATAACACTTCTAACAAAGAAGGCTAAGGCGTTCTTGGACATTGCTCTCTTGGGGTCTTTCACTGAGCACCAAAGACCTTTTTGCGAACCCCCCAACTGCTTCTTCTTGTCCAAATAAAATTTTAGAGCTCTAACTGGGCAAAGGGATCTTTCTGCCTCTCTGCCCACCAAACTAGAAAGTCCTTTCACTTCGAAGCTCCTGGGCCAGGGATTCGAAGGGTTTTCATTTTTGGCAAGAAAAAGGGACTGAAATGAACAAATTGCAGAGTCTCCTTTGAAGCCAACTCTTGATTCAAGGGCGTGCAACTCACTGACTCTCTTTGCCGTTGCCAGAGACATCAGAAACAAACACTTTCTAGTGATGTTACGAAAGGAAGCAGTGTGAAGTGGTTCGAATTCCTCTGATGATAAAAATTTTAGAACCACATCTAAGTTCCAGCTTGGAACCTTAGGTTCAAGTGATTTTGATGTTTCGAAGGAACGAATGAGGTCATGCAAATCCTTATCATTCGTTAGATCTAATCCCCTGTTTCTAAAGACTGCTGAAAGCATACTCCTGTACCCCTTAATGGTCGGTACCGAGAGCCGAGAGATGCGACTTTTGTCTAAGAAACAGAAGGAAATCCGCAATTTCGGTCACAGAGGTACTGGAAGAGGACAGCTTCTTCGACCTGCACCAGTTTCTGAAAACTTCCCACTTCGATTGGTACACTCGCCTAGTAGATGATCTGCGGGCTCTAGCAATTGCGTTTGCTGCCTGGCGAGAAAACCCTCTCGCTCTGACAAGTCTTTCGATAGTCGAAAGGCAGTCAGAGCAAGAGCGGGTAGATTTTGATGGTACCTCTCGAAGTGGGGTTGTTTGAGCAGATCTATTCTGTTTGGAAGAGATCTGGGGAAGTCCACCGTCCATTCCATCACCTCTGTGAACCAAATTTGAGCTGGCCAATACGGAGCAATCAGAGTCATCTTGGTTCCTTCGGATGCCACGAATTTTCTGACTACTTCCCCCAGTATCTTGAACGGGGGAAAAGCGTAAACGTCTATCCCTGACCAATCCAGGAGAAAGGCGTCTGTTGCATACGCCCGGGGATCTTCCACCAGGGCACAAAATGTTTCTATCCTCTTGGAGAGGAATGTGGCGAAAAGATCTATTTGAGGCTTCCCCCAAAGGAGCCAAAGGCTCTGACAGACTTCTGAGTGGAGTGTCCATTCTGTGGGAAGGACCTGGAACCTCCTGCTCAATCTGTCCGCTCTCACATTCCTCTCCCCTTGGACAAACCTTGTTAGAAGAACTACCTTCCTTTGGTTCGCCCAAATCAGTAGATCTCTTGCCAGCTCGTACAGAGCAAAAGAGTGTGTCCCTCCTTGTTTCTTGATATAAGCCAGGGCTGTCGTATTGTCTGAATTTATCTGTACGACTTTGCCTCTGACTATGTGTTCGAAGCTCTTTAGCGCCAGGTGAATTGCTAAGAGCTCTTTGCAATTTATGTGCCATGACACCTGTTCCGCCGACCAGGTGCCTGACACTTCTTTGGATCCCAATGTTGCCCCCCAGCCCGACTCCGAGGCGTCTGAAAACAATGTCAGGCTTGGGTTCCGTACTTGCAGGGACACTCCTTTGTTTTCCTTTAACGGAATCAACCACCACTTCAAATGATGTTTTATTTCTTCCGAGATTGGAAACGTGTCCGAGAGCTGACCTGTCTTCCAACTCCAACTTCTTCTTAGGAAGAACTGAAGCGGTCGAAGATGTAATCTTCCTAGGAGAAAGAACTGTTCGAGCGAGGAAAGGGTTCCCAGAAGGCTCAGCCATTCCCTCGCTGAAGTGCGCTCTTTCCCTAGAAAGTTCGATACTGTGGCACAGCCTTTCTTTATTCTCTCTTGAGATGGAAAAACTCGAAAACCCCGAGAATCCATCTGAATCCCCAGATAAACCACGTTCTGGCTGGGGATCATCTGAGACTTCTCGAGGTTCACGATCAATCCCAATGATTTTGTCAATTCCAGTGTTGTTGACAGGTCCTCCAAACACTGCTTTTGAGACCTGGCTCTGATGAGCCAGTCGTCCAGGTACAGGGAGACGTTTATCCCTTCCAAATGTAAGTGTCTTGCTACATTTTTCATCACGTCTGTGAAGACTTGAGGAGCCGTGGACAGGCCGAAACACAGGGCCCTGAACTGATAGACTCTTCCTTCGAACATAAATCGAAGGTACTTCCTCGACGAATGGTGGATCGGGATGTGGAAGTATGCGTCCTGAAGGTCTAGGGACGCCATCCAATCCCCTTGCCGCAGTGCTGCAAGGACTGAAGCAGACGTTTCCATGCTGAACTTCTGTTGTTCGACGAATTTGTTCAGCGCACTTACGTCCAGTACCGGTCTCCATCCCCCCGAGGCTTTTGCTACAAGAAACAAGCGATTGTAAATCCCCGGGGAGCTGCAATCCAGTACTAGCTCTATTGCTCTTTTGTCCCACATCTGTTCCACCATTTGACGAAGAGTATCCATCAGAACAGGGTCCCTGTATCTGGCGGACAATTCCCTCGGTGATGTTGTCAAGGGAGGAATGTCCTTGAATGGAATGCGATACCCCTTCTTGATAATCGACATCGTCCAAGGATTCGCTCCTATGTCTTCCCAGGCTTTCGCAAACGAATGTAACCTGGCTCCTACGGGTGTCTGGAGGACAGAATTCTCACTTCCCTTTCTTAAAGGGACGGAAGGAAGACCTGCCCCTCTTTTCGGTTGACTTCCTTCTGGCGATCGATCTAGTTGGAAGACCTCCTCGAAAGGGCTGCTGCTGAGCTGGTCGAGTCACTTTCTTTTCCTCACTAGCCACAGGCCTATTCTTCCTTGAGGATTGTCTAAGGAGATCCTGGGTGGCCTTTTCAGTGAGAGAATGCGCGATATCCTTCACCAATTGCGAGGGAAAAAGGTGTTCAGAGAGAGGCGCAAACAATAAGGCGGCTCTCTGCGAAGGAGAGACGGCCTTCGTGAGGAAAGCACTGTGAACCGCCCTCTTCTTTAACACTCCTGCACCGAAGAGGGAGCATACCTCAGCCGATCCATCCTGCACCGCCTTGTCAATGCAGGCGAGGATGCTATTTAGGGTTTCTGGGTCGAGTTGTTCCTTTTCCTGCGATTTCTTGGCCAGAACCCCAAGGGACCAATCTAAAAAGTTAAACACTTCTAAAGTGTGAAACAGCCCCTTGAGGAGGTGGTCCGTTTCCGAAAGCCCCCATGTTACCTTCGCTGCATTCAAAGCGTGCCTTCTCGACGAATCCACCAAACTCGAGAAGTCTGATTCAGCTGAAACGGACAGAGACAATCCCATATTCTCTCCCGTTTCGTACCAAATGCCTCTCCTCCCTGTAAGTTTAGCGGGAGGCATACAAAAGACCGTCCTTCCTAATTCCTTCTTCTTCTTGAACCAGGAGTCAAGAGATTGAAGAGCCCTCCTCATAGAAATAGCAGGCTTCATTTTAAGGAAGGAGGAAGACTTGTGTGTTTTCGTGCTCGAAAACAGAGAGCGTGGAGAAGGGGGAGCAGCTGGTGTCAAAGAGTCTCCATATTCCTCCAATAGAAGGGACGAAAGAACTTTATAATTAGAAGACCCTTCCTTCATTTCGTCCTCCGAGGCATCTTCTGGGTTCATAGGCTCGGAAGGAGAAGGCTCCCTTCTTTCTTCTGACTCCTCTCTTACTCTCTTACGAGTGTCAGGTTCTTCATACGAGGAATGCGCCTGGTGTACAGCAGGAGTATCTCGCCTGGGAGGAGTAACGTGTTTGGAATACTCCTGGCGTTGGCGCGGCAGGCGCAGAGCGCCTCGAATACTCCTGGCTTCTAGTAGGCGCATCTTGTTCAGAATACTCCTGGCGCGCGGGAGGCGCCTGGCGCCTGGGAGGAGTATAAGCTTCGGAATACTCCTGGCGCCTGGGAGGAGTATTAATTCCAGAGTACTCCTGGCGCCTGGGAGGAGTATAAGCTTCGGAATACTCCTGGCGCCTGGGAGGAGTATTAAGTTCAGAATACTCCTGGCGCCTGGGAGGAGTATCTAGGCCCGATGACTCCTGGCGCCTGGTAGGCGCCTTAGAATGCGCCTGATGTTTAGTAGGAGTATTGATCCCGGTAGGCGCTTTCCGTCTCACACGCGCTCCACTCCTAACAGGATCTTCCTCTTCCGCTAACTCTTGGCGCTTGATTGAAGATCTTGAATGTTGCACTGGCTCTTCGCGCCTACTCGGAGCCTGGCTCCTGGTTGGCGCCTTACTCTTGACAGGAGTAACTTCCTTTCTTACTTCACTCCTGTCTAACGCACTGCTCCCCCCAGAGATGGCCGCCTGAGCGACAAACTCCCCTGAAGGTGCGTCGTGCCCGACAGGAGATCGGTATTTAGATCTTTTAATAGGAAGCCTATCATCCTTCTTCCTAGTAGGCTCCTTATAAAGAGTTCCTACTAACGAGGCTAATTGCTCCTGCATATTCATTAGTATTCTCCTGGTTGAGGAGTCTTTCGAATCAGGAGAGGGAGATCTGGAAGGCGCTCTAGGATCCCTTCCAGACTCATAGTCTGAATGTATCCTCGCCTTCTTTATTACCGAAGGCGCTCCTTCTTCAGAGAAGCGCTCGGGACTCGAATTGAGTTCATGCTCTTTCATATTTCTCTTCAGCGGACGGGAAAGTTTCGACTCCTTCCATCCTCTTCTCGGAGAAGGCGAACTAGATGAAGAAAAGCACTCTCGAAGGACGCTTTTCCTATAGCGGTCCTTGGCATTATATGATATGCTCGATTCTGCCGAAGGGACGCCTGATCGTTGGGGATTCTCCACAACCCCCGTACGGCTTTCGACATTCCTTCTCCTCCGGGCCAGGGAGCTTGGAAGAGGTCTAGGCCTGGGAGCGTCGCAGAGATTCGACCAGACGCCCCCTCCACTACACTGGGGACACTAACATCACTAGCGAAACCACATTCACTTTCCTTACCTTCCAATGCTGCGACTTTTTCTTGCATTTTCTGAAGGGAAGCTCTAATTTCCGCTATTTCCGAAGCAGAACTAGAGGGATTAGCAATTTGTGAACGGGCTGAAACAGAATTGTCATGATTATCAGCGGAAGAAGGTACAGAACTAGATAGTAAATCATGAGAAGCAGACATTTTGCGGGTTTTACAAGCCGCCTTCCTCACTCTATCTCTCTCTAACTTCTTCAAGTAAGAAGTTAGATTCTTCCACTCTTGTGCACTCAATTTCTCACACTCGTCACACGTATTATCAATCGAGCATTCAGCCATTCTACACCCACTACAAGTAGTGTGAGGATCTACCGAAGCTTTCGGAATCCTCACCTTACAGCCCTCATTCACACACACTCTGAAACTAACACTAGAGTCAGACATATTCAAGAATTCCAAAAACCAAGTCCAAAAAAACAGTCCACGATAGCGAATGCCAAACAACGATCCAAGTACGTCACCAAATATCAGCGAGAGATGATCAAAAGCTTGCGAAAAACGAATTCTAGTCAGGAGGAAGTAACAACAATGTTGATACCGCCGGCGACAGAGAGAATCTGATTAGAAAACGGGAATAGTTCCTAGTCCTGCCACCCAGAGCAGGGCGGTAGATCACCTGACCTACCTGTAGCGAGTGCCGCGAAATTTGAAATTCTGTCGGGAACGACGGAGTCTATAGCTATGTATATATCTGACAGGTAAGTTGAATGTATGAAATTTCTTTTTTTTAATTTTTTTTTTACACCTTGTGCACTTGTCTGACACTGATCGGCGAGTGCGGCTTTGCTTAAAACTGTTAGGTCAGTGGGATTTGGGGTATTTTTAACTCGGGTTTACAACGGCCATAGTGCCAGGCAAGTGCCATCAACATACAAGCCCTACTGGTAGTGTCACTTGTACATGTTTCCTGATGGTGACGGTAGGAAGTAAGTCTCTTGCATAACACTCCAGGATGGTTAAATTGCAATGTGTAGTGCCTCAAACATTCTCAAGCCTTGGTTGTTCCATGGTTTGTTTTGAAGTGCTTCATGATGTGACCTTAAAAGTGGGTCAATATCTGCTTTGAAATCATACCAACATAGTTCTGAAGCCATCATTGGATAGGGTATTGGTACTAAATACACAGTTCAGAGGGAAAGGGTTGTTTCTCATCAGGAAGTTTTTTTTTCTTCTTACAATAAATGACAGGATTTACAGTCTGATCCAGGTTGGAGGCAGATACACTTCTTCCAACTATACCCCTTAGGGTGTATCCATTATCATGACATTTGAAGTTCATGTGTACACTATATAATGTACTACTTCGGATGTCATTTCCCATTATGAGGGTAAGACTGAATGCCATTTTTACTTCCCCTTGTTAATATCACCATTTGAATAATCACATTAACCAAGACTAGTGTGGATACCATACTTGTGTAAGAAGGCGCAATTTGGAGGCAATACAAAATGAACAATGGCACCATTCCATCTAGAAAAACCTCATTTTCACTGTCAATATCATTGGCAATGCAACCAAAAAACTCCACCAGAGGAATGTTGAGAAGTATTTCTAATTTTTCCATCAGCCATGGCAGGGGTGGTGATATTGGGAACATTATGTTGAGAGAGAGAAAGGAAAAAATGCTGCCAAATATACGTGCAAAGAAAACTTAGTTCTACATAAATCATACTAAAACAAAGAGCAGTCTACAACCCAAAAATTATGTAGTAGCACCAGGAAATTGCAGTTGACAAACAGATATGTAAAGCATCCCTCCATATTATATATCCTATAAACATTACCTCATTACATCCATGAGGTAAATCCATTTACAGCACTGACACTTAAAAAATAATGCCGAAACAAGAATACAATACCAACAAAACCAGGATACTTGACCTACTTATGCTCTCTAAGGTTACTGCTAGTGGAGCAGAGAGATCCTTTCTATTAAACGAAATCTTGACAGTTTTCCTAGCAAGGGTTTCATCCTTCCCTCCTATTTGTGGATCAACAACATGCTTAACACTCTCTTTATGGAAAATTTCTTTCTTTCCCTGATCCTCAACGATTCTTGTTTCTCGATACACATGAAGTCGATCGGCAACATTTCTGCCATTACTTTCAGTGTTATATTTCTGATGGACCCGTGTCACAATGCTTTGGGTTTCGTGGTATACACGGCCTCCTCTTGAACTGCTGACACCCATCTCATAACTATGTCATCTGAATGTTTTAATTACCTCACGTAGTTAAGTCAAACATTCTAACATCTGTACTATTTACAAATATGATAAGTATTCATTATGAATTTAGCAATTCCTTCACAGACGATAAAGCAGTGCCATTTTCAAAATGAATTGCATGAAAACCATTGAGGATAACTTCTTTAATTTTTCTTGAAATGCTGTTGTTAACTTTATGTGAACCTCTTAAAATTTCATTGTAATCACTTAATAAGAAGTATAAGAGGTGTCAAAAGAATCTACACTTGATATGTAAGTCACAATTCACTCGTCAAAATAAAAATCACGTAAGACAAACTAAGTTATGAAATGCAGAGCCATCACATACACACTAGAAAATTAATGCACTGGCTCATGAACTCTCACATTTCACAATTATTTCAGCACCAAGTCAACCACTTAAAAGAATCTTTATATGATTAAAAACAAAAGGAGACCGTGTCCAACTCTAAACAAAAAGGTAGTAATATCCTTTCCCAATAACTGGTCTGAGAAAATGAAGTAAAGCCTGCTAAACATACAGAAACACCTGTGCCACACACATGTTATGCACAAGTGCTCTGGTAACATTCATTCCTTCTCTCTTAAAAATGGGAACTAGATTTATTTCATCATCACTTTAGTCTCAGGTGCCTAACAAAATTTTGAAGAATAAAACTGGATCAAAATGTTTCTCTCTTCTACACAAAGCACCTCATTATATACATGACCATGCAAGACTTTAAGTCAGTTATTTCATAATTTACTGACCACTCCTTTGTTCATTTCAACCACTTCATGTATATTTTGATTCAATATAAAAGATATTTTTGCTTAAAAAATTTGATATGCTTCACATGCACATAAATTACCAAAAAAGAAACCGGATTTCATGTGCATCCTTATGCTCCATCACAAATTAATTTTTAAAATCAACTTGGTTCTTGTGTCACAAACAGTCAACAGAGCTTCCAACAACAATCTGAATCACTATCTGCACATCTGTGAAAGTTCACTGCACACTCCAAATGGTTACCAAGATGCTACTTCACTTTTGTGATAATTGTTCTTTCTTTTAAGATGTTTCTTTGCTTCCATTTGCCTTGTTTGTGTTTTTAGCTTAAAAATCAAAGAAATGAGTTACAAGTGAGAGAAGAGGTTAGATTCCTAAGAATTCTAACAAATACAGAACTGCCTATTTTGTTGGTTCAGACAGGTGAGCAAAGAGTATTTTGTTAAAATAACAAAATGTTACTTTCCCAGGACAGTAATTAACAGCAACAGGAACCTCACCTAATGCCAAATAGGTATAGGATAAATTTAATATACAATCATTAATAATGATTATACTCCTCATTTAAAGGACTAAAGCTACTGCAAGTCCTGGTGTTATGCTTGACATGACAAACTTCCCAGGTTTAATTTTGCTTTTAATTCTATATGTATAGTAATGAAAGCAAAGAATATTCAATTCTTACTGCATAAAAGTTGCCAAATTGTCCCAATTTTTGCTGCCGTGATCCTTGGATACTTAACTTCAACTTATTACCAGATTATTCACAATCAAATTAATATCAGTAAAACTTTGAAACTTTGTTTTGCTTCTTTTTTCAGTTCTCATTCCCAAAAATCCTTAGGCACACTCTTATGCAAGGTCTACAATCGACGCTGGTGAAGTGAAGTATGGATTAAATACTACATACCTTCCTAAATATCTATATCTTCAAATGCACCTTAATTTGCAAAACACAACCAGCACTTCTTGTAATACAACCCTTAGTTACAATCAATTCATTTCCATTATCAAACAATCTGTTCTATAACCAAATCCTATACAAGACAATAACCTATGTCACCAAATCCTATAAAAGACAAAAATCAATTTCAAAAGTTAATTAGATGGTTTTAAACAGAAAAGACTCTCTTACAGTGAAAAACTAGATTTAGTAAAATCAATTTAACCCCCAAAATCAAAGCTAATATACACTAGGGCATACACCCATGACAAGGCAAAATTTAAGGATGGCCAATTTAAAAGGAAAACTAAAAAAAAAAAAAAAAAAACTCAACAATGGAAAGAGGAAGATATGTATATTCACATGATATAGGAAAAAACAATTCTAAAATAATTTCTGTAACTTCCACGGGAAGTTATAAGCGAATAATTCCCCCACCTTGTGACTTCTTTTCCCTATGACAGCCGTAAAAAATACGCACATTTTACAAAGTTATAAGTGTTCTTACTAATACCTTTTCTATTTTGTCAAACTGAAATTACAGCTCAAACAATTATCATAAAAGATAAGAAATAAAACTGGTAACAAAATCCTTAGCATATTTATTGTAAAATATTCACGACGCATTCTTGGATGAGGATTTGTGACGACATTACCCCTTACCACATCGAGCAAGACTCACTCACACTCTTATAGGGTGATCTGAAGAGTTGCCAATAGTGATGTATGGAACTAGGAACATTTTTCCTGCAAAATTCGTTCAAATTGTATGATGCCAAATCTTGATCATATTGCACGATACCCGTCCACTGCCTCAAAGCTATAAGTGATCGTATATGATACCTGGGCTGTGGAGGTTAATACATGGCATCTGTGAAATCAAAGACAAATCCTTCTTCATATAAATCTATCAATAAAGTGACAAACTTTTAAAAGGATATTCTTACCTCCCGCAGTGCCAGCACTTCTCAATTCCTCCTCTTTTCGTGCCAATTCCTGGGCTTTCTTTTCAAGTTCTTCTTGTCGCCTCTGAAAACAAAAAACAAAAATGGCTTATTACTACACTGTATGCGATAATCTTGCGGAAGATTGTGATGTGGAAAAACAAGAGCCATGAGAAGAGAATGACCTACCCTGCAAAGGGAAAACCTGATAGATGATGATGAGCATGTTGTTAAATATTCTATAAATAAAAACAAAAATCTGAGAAGTTGAAAAACTGATGCAATGACACTTAGAAAACTGATGGAAAGGAACTTGGAACTTTGCATGCAATAGTATTCCATATTTTTTAAAATTAAGCATCTAAATTCTATTTCATTATGATTATTATTTACTATACTATAAAGTAGTTTGAGACCACCTAGTCCTATTTCCAGACCTAAGTAAGGGTCACTCGAAGAATTCAATCTTAAAAGTAAATATAATACACCAAAGAGACCTCAGCTGGGGTTGCAAGGAGTCTGCAAAGAACTGTTAATATAACCTAAAGTGTGCACATAAGGCACACTGTAGCCAATCACCCCAAAAAGGAAGGAAAACCTGTTGAAGACAAGATGCTCTTACTTCTATACATCATTATGACAAAGTTTAACAAGACCACAGAGTCATATTCTTGACTCTCAGAGGGGTTACTTTAAGGCTTTGCTCTTGTAAATGAGATGTGAAAACTGAAGCAAGGCAAACTTTAAGAAGCTAAACAGGTAAGAAATAAGAAAATGAAGGGGACTGATAGCAACACAACTGGAATGAAGGGATACAGCAATGAACGCTAAGTACAAGCAACTGTAAATGGTACCCATATTGGGACCAGAGGGTAGTTAATTCATCCCAAAATATAAATAACTGTAAGATGGTTGAGAGACACTACATCCAAACTGACTAGCAGCTCCTAACCTCAAGACCATCATTCATCATCAGCTCATGTTAATAACACCAGTAGTAGTAAAATGAACGTGACAGAGAAAAAATCCATATCAAAGCACCTCCACAAAATCATCAAAACCACAGGGTATCTAGGAAATATTAGCGGTTTGAGATTTTTGGAAGATTACAATAATTCAATTGCGTCAAAGCACACTTGGATCAATTACAGCCATAGCAATGTTTTTCTTTTCTTACTTGTCAATTTATTTTTCTTGCTATAAACCTGGTTTTGGTGTACTTTATATATACCTATATATAAATGGAATATGAAAAAATACACTAAGAGAATCTTTCCTGAAGCTGAATTTCAGTGGTAGGAATAAATTATGTTATCAGTAACCTCAAAACATTAATATCTTATAATCCCATCATTATTAACACAGGAGAGACTACAATGGCCAGTAAAAATAGAGAAACTGGTACTGGCCAATTACCATTGTAACTATTGTACTACTACATATCATAAAGTCTGACTGACAACTGCTGACATACCTTCAGTGTTAATCAATTCACTTACTATACAAGTTGACAATACTACTCAGTCACAATTTACGGCTAACACTGCTTGCCCAAAAATGAAGTAAAATCAAATAAGTTTGCTATAAGGGGGAAGAGATCAAAGGGACCGAATGAAAGTAATGGAAGTTAATGAAAAAAAATACACTAAGTTGCAATTCAAAACAAAAACACACAAAGCTTCTAAAACCCTAGTCTCAGCTATGTCCTTGCCAAAGTAGCAGTTGACAATATTCTAAACATTTTCGTCTTCCAATTCAGCAGGTGGGTACTACTTACAGAATGTAGTGTGATACACACTACTGGCTGTACTCAAGGTTTTTGGAAATGAGCCTTTAGCCCAGGTGGGTACTACTTACAGAATGTAGTGTGATACACACTACTGGCTGTACTCAAGGTTTTTGGCAATGAGCCTTTAGCCCAAAGTTGAATTGCTCTCTGCATTTCACTTTTCATACTGTTCCCTCAGATCTCTTCCCCCCAAGCTGTTCAACTTCAACTTAACCCATTTTATTTAAGAGGAAATACTTCAGGCAGACCCTTTAAGACTTCAAATGGAAATTACTTATCTCAATAAACTGTTATAAAAAAAAAAAATTATATTCAGTTCAGCACCCATTGTAAACACATTTATAGCTGTCAATGCAATTCGTGTATGCATAAATAATCAATAGGATGCCTACTAAATAACATGCCCATGAATACATATTCACTGCTCAGGAGTAATGAAAGTAAACTTCTATCTTCAAATGCATAATATGAAATATGAAAAATAAAACCACTTGCATACACATGATGAACTGAAAAATGCACAAAAGGTCCCAACTGGCAATAAAAAAAAAATTCAACAAAATGACTACAAAATGAATGCTATACACAAAAACTCTACACAGAAGATCTGAAACAAAAATACCTACACCAAAGCTGGCAAAAACCATGATACAAATGGGCCTCACAATAAGCATATGCCAATAAAGAGGGGATGCACTGGATTGCAGACATTATAAATAATTATCAAAGATTAAGCTAGCAGTGAGAATAAAGGGAATGGTGTTGGAGAAAAAGCAATGAAAATGGTTAAAATCAATCATTTTCTGTTTGGCTTCATGACAGACCAAGAACTGATGCAACTAAAAGAAAAGTGCAATGACAAAAAGAGCTGGGCATTTGAAGCACAGGGAAAGTATGAAAAGTATAGACAAAGAACAATTGAATAAGTCAAAGGACCTTACTACCATATAGTGTGCCGGTAACCCCTTTAAAAAGTAAAACTTTAAGCATTCAATCCACTTTTTTTTAATCAAATTTCAAGCAAAATTCAACTGTAATGAAAACCTACAGTGAAATTTTATTTTCTAACAGTATTTCCAAGTGGGTGAGGTTCTGCTTAGTTCATCATACTGGCAAGCCTTGATGAAAATTAGCTGACTCGACTGATACTTTAGAAGTACTGTCAGACCACATGCAAGGTATTGTTATACTTTGGCCAAGTGCTGGGACCTGTGAGGTCATTCAGTACTGAAATGAAAATTGACAGTGAAGTAGGTTTTGAAGGTGTAAGAGGATGAAAACTTCACATTTTCACTATAAAACAATGGTTAAAAGAGGATGAAAAGTAAGATGGAAGAAAGAGGATATGAACAGAGGTAAAACTCTCTCTGATGTATGTTACAAATATGGAAGGATGCTGAAAAAGTAATGAATGAATCAGGTTACTTTTGTTCTACATAAACACAGTATGTGTCATAAAACCTACAAAAAAAATCATCATAAATACATAAAAATTCCCTCAGGCTACTTCGAAGACCAATTTCTTAAAACTCGACACAACCGCTTTTTATTCAAATTAACATTTGCCAAACAATATACATATGGAAAACACACCATCACAATAAATATGAGGCCAAACACACAATTGCAATAAACAAAGACAAACACACCCACTACGACTATTATAGTCCAACAACAAGCATGCATAGCAAGAAAGCACAAGCATTTAAAATCTCAGCCTAATACATTGCTAAAGAGAGGCTGACAATACTTTAGCAAAGCTTTATCGAACTTCCACAGCAGACTGGCCTTATCTGCCACTTGCCATTAAAATTACATAAAAAGCAAGGTTCATGCACAAGGAGGAGAATGGTTTCTCACCTTTAATTCCTTGACACCAAAAGGGAAAAAATTGTCATTAATAAAATTTTTACTTGTTAGAAGCAATAAAGCAAGTTGATACAAAATTCAAAACATTATCAAGATTGTCATTTGTCTGGCTTTCCTAGTTCCAGCGTACTTTACACTCATCAATTAGTGACCCTGCAGACATCAAATGTTTCAGAAACTGTTGGTTAACCCTTTGGGAAATTTTGGGGTTAAAACAATCCCTTCAGTCATACTGCTAATACGCACATAAATTCTCTTCTATCTCTTGTTGTAGATATCTATTTTAATGTTAGTCTTAGTTTCAGTCTCATTTTAATTGAAGCATCTTTCAAAATAAAAAATAACAAAATGATTTTCATCAGTGAGAATAATACCCATGAGGTTAACCACAAACATATTTTTCTATAGAGAGAGAGAGACTTTCACTGAATTCAAGGGTATATTCAATCAATTGCTGCTGCTTCTCTTTATAGCTTCCTATTATATTAATTGTAGGAAACGCACGGCAACCAATACTGAAAACAGATAACCAATTGGCCTACGTGAAAAGGTTAAAACATCTTGTTATGATATTCATGATTATCGTCAATACCCAAAAAACTTTAATATTTTGATAAATTTTAAGTAGTATATTGTTTTAACAATAGAACTGATATATAAAAATAGATATGGTGGTAATGATAACGCAATATACAAAAGTTGAATGGAATCTTAATAAACAAATGTCTGTTAAAAGTGAGACAGTAATACAACTGATATATAATAATAGATACAGTGGTAATGATAATGCAATACCCAAAAGTTAAATGGAATCTTAATAAACAAAAGTCTGTTAAAATTGAGACAGTAATCTTATACATAGGGGCTTCATTTCTTAGGGATGTACCTATTCTATATTATGGATTTTGTGCGGTCCAGCAGTGGCCTGGTCCCAATGTTCCCAAATTTAAAAGGTTTGATTGTATAACACTTCAGCAGTTCTTGTTCTGTCCCTTTCAGCTTTTTTATACATCCAAAAAGATGTCTGCTGTAATTGCTGCATTATAACATGACAAATTTTTTAATCAATTTGTATTTTTCTTAACTAACAAACTTTCGGTCTTAACATTAGGATAAGTCTTCTAGCACCAGCTGGAAAACCGGTAAAATTATTTTTTTTTTAAATTGTGTATGCAAGGAAATATTGGCATCTGCAACAGTGATTATTTGTGAGTAATTGTCCCTCCAATCATTAAATGTTTTACTGTGGGTAGAGGTTGCAATGCCTGAAACTTTTTTTTTTTTTTGGGGGGGGGCTTAACTCAGTATCTACATAAAGTGCCATTAGTATGACTGATACTACCTAACTATCATTAAAGTATTTATAGTAATATAGTATGTAATTTTTTAATTTATCTTTACCTGTAAAAAGTACTGTATGCAAAAAGTGATGTTTTCTGCAGGATGAATTTCGATATGACTTTACAAAACCTATATTTTGAGACCCTGTGGTAAAAATAGAGTTTATGACAGAACGTTTTCTGTCATTGTGTGTGATATCACTGATATTATTTTATTCAAGGTATCACAAACTAAACACTAGCGACCATAAAAAGTATTTGTTAACTGGACTATAAAAACTCCATTTGAGAAAGTTCCATTGCCCTATTAATCAATACTACTGTGCAAGAAATACCAATAGTTTTCCAGCCTTTTAAATAAAATCATACCCCAAAATAAAAGTTATCCTCTCTAATTCCTATACACCTACTTTCTTCCTTTCAACCACATATTCAAATCACTGCATCTTTATGGTCATGAGAAAATTTTTCCATCTTGTCATGTGACCAAGCTGTCTGCTTGGCTTCCAAAGTGTCACAAGTTCATTAACACCAGGCAAAAGTACACAATATATATTCAAGCAGACCGAACATTACACCCCACCATGACATACATGTCAATCACACAAAACTGATTGGACCCTTTAAACACTAATTAATATTCCAAGCCACAAAAGCACATAGAGTGAACAACTGATACCAATAATTAACCGAAAACTAATCTTGATAATGGTGTTAAATCCTGAATCCCAACTTTTTTTTTTCCTCAAGAAAAAATTCTGAAGGACATGAAAGTCTGTGACAGTTGCTTACAGTGATACCACCATATTATGTTCAACACTTAAAGCTTGTCATCATTCCTCAGCAGCTGCTGGTTAACCACTGGAGTTCTAATATTCAATTTCTTGAGGTAAAAAAAAATTCTCTAGAAAATTAAGGTTGAAAAAAGAAAACAATTACAGTGTTACTCCTAGAGCCAACATCAAAATTAGAAAATCCTTTAGTAATATCTTGAGGATATTTCCTATCATCTTCAAGAACAGGTCATGTGTTAGAAGTGTCTTAGGCAGGTCATTCATGCTCAGACTTGTCCCAACACATGTCGAAAGGGGAGGAGCGTCGAAAGAAATGACAGAGCCACTGACGTTACAACCAAGTCTGTGTAAACTGCTCATTTGCTTCTTGGACATGCTAGTGATGGCCGAGGTACTCTCCAACAGTAAACCGAAAACTATTACTTAAAAGCAATGAGATTTCCCATGCATCTCTCATAAATGAATTCAAATGTCATCCAGGTGATTGGTATAATTATTTGAGGATGGGCATGGATAAATTTAGGGAACTGCTGGCATTAATATCACCTCATATAAAAAAAACCAGACGCAATATTATATTTAGCAATGGAGAGATCTTATGAGGAACTCAAGTTCAGAGTGGCGATATCTCCTCAGAGGCTTGGGAATATCATCCTGGAATGTACTTCAAATGTTTGTTTGTTTTCTTGGTGGTAGTTTCCAGTGTAGCATCTGGATATCTATCCTTTAGCTTGTTTACTAATATATTGTAAGCAATATTTTCCCGATTTCTGTCACAATACCACTTGAATTTCACATTTCATAAGCATGGGTGTGACTTACATAAAGCAACCAGTCCGTCCAAAACGACTTATCAACCCATACTTCTACCATAGTTAAAGAATTGTCTGAAGTCATGTATCACAGATGACACTATTGCTGAAATGATAAATACATGTCTGTCTTGAAGTAACCTCCATTTTCATGCACGGATATGTATTTCAACCATAGAACAACCGCATCTCACAGTGAATGGGCTACTTATACCTTATTTTAAACAGACCACACAATTCATCTGAAAGACAATCTGTACAAACTAAAAACAACCGCATTCACATACTGACACCCAATGCTCCACCCACTTTTCAACAAATCTTAAGACCAAAACTGAGCGTGAATGGGGGCCCTTAGAAAAATTAAAGCAGCAAAATGAGGGATCTCAAGCAATAGTTAATATAATGTTGAGTTAATTATCATTTCTCTCCAGGTTAAGTCGTTCAACATCAAGATTACAATAATCAAGTGGTTAACCATCAGAAAACTACAAATTATCACTGACCTGGAACTCTGCTGTTGTGACCTGCTGCTGTGCTGACGGTGTGTAAGATGGTGGATTGGCTGGGGTGGGGGTCACCACAGCAGGCTGTCCACCCGCACCAGCCGATACTGTAGGCTGAACATATGTGGGAGGAGTAACAGTATTCCCAACTCCCTAGTAAGAGAAATTTGTTTACAAAAAAATGCAAAAACTAAACATAATTCAAAGTATCATAAAACAAAATTCTTATACTGAATAAGCTACTTTAAGATTCACTGTTCTAATTTAATAGTGCACTAAACTACATTCATCTTTCAAAAAACTACAAACAGAAGCAACTGAATTCATCAGAAATTCAGATTCAAAACTCTACTAGAATCTTACAGGAAAACTGGCTATGGGATTATTATTAATACTAATACAACCAATATTATCATCACCACCATTATTATAGATAATCAACTCCAAACACTTAAATTAAAAGTTTTTGTTATTACAAAAGGGATAAAAACTGGTAAGACATGCTGACTGGCTAAGCGGAAAAGGTCAGAAAGAATTGAAAACAAATGAAGATGAAAACCAACACAGCAAAGGCCCTTGAATACCTACTACGCTTTGAAGTAAAAGGCACATAGTATACACAGTATATATCCCTTAAGCCAAACTACATTATGTGTAGTCTTGATAAAAAACTAACTAGTGAAATGATCTTATCACCAGACCTTTAGAAGCTACAATAAGTACATTTTTTAAAGCAAAATAACACAAGTCTCACTTCATTATGTGTTCAACTATTAAGCCTCCTGATTTATATGTTTTTGTTATATCTCTTTTAAAGTCTATTCTTTATTTTGCATTTGTTTGCTACACTTGGCTGCTTTCCATATAGAGGTCTACTATTTAATACTTGTATCATTCTTCTTTCTCAACTAGAGTTACAGAAGTAGTAGTATATAGTAGTAAATATACAATCAATACTTAATGTTCAAGCAAACTGACTGCATGAAAATTATAAAGTGGAATAAAGGAAAAATGGACATTTCCTGACCTGCATTTTCTTGCACTTTGTACCACATCCACCACAAAAGTTCCAGAAGAACTACAGTGTGAGTGTTCACACAGCTGGTTTATCACTCTTACAACTTTCCTAAGTTGCCCAATTTCCAATATTAAGTGCTCAGTATTATCCCATTACAGAGGCTTGCTATGGAATGCTACAATGTTAAATGGAGACTTGTGGTCTATTAGGATTGAGAAGGCTTGATATTTAAAATGCTGTTGATGATGACAGTATTCTGATGAAATATTCAATCAACTCCTCCAGATACCATAAAAAAAAACTTTGCAATTGCTACTTTCATTCAATCAATTCACTTTAAAGTATTATGTTTTGAACAAGACTAGACTGACATGATAATTCAAAAGTTTACAGAATCACAACAATACTCACATACTAGAGAAACTTCTGCAAAGAAAATTTGACCTGACATTTGCCTTCACTGGCAACAAATGTACTAAGTTTTCAAGTAACAGTCCTTAACAGTGTTATTCATCTCAATTAGAAAGGAGATGAAGATGTTTGTTTGGTGCAAGATATTCATCTAAAAATTATCTATAAAGATTTGTTTTATCAATTTAATACAAAATTCATAACTAAGGTCACCCAAAATCATTAAGACTGTATTTGCATAAATTAAGTATTCTTTCCTCTTCCCAGTCACAGTCTAGAGTTTAACAGTCCACAACAGTTATCTTATCTAACTTATGTTTACTTCCCACATTTATCAACTGCTGCACCCTTCTACACCAATGATTTATTATATCAAAAATAAAGTATGGTGATAGTTATTGTGACTTAAAACACATCATGACATCAAAGAATAATCTAATGAAAGCTTATACTGGTGAAGAACAAATTTAATTCTAATAAACTGCCATTGTTTACTCATCAAAACACTGCTAGCAGTTGTTGTTGTTCCCATCATTTTATTGTTGATGGGAGTTAACTTTAAGAGGAACCTTACAAGAATACTTTAGCCAGTACATTCACTACAAACATGTACACATCAAACAAACTAAATAAAATGGATCCCCCGTACCAGACCCCCCCACGAATAGCTATAATCCATATAGTTGGAACCCCTATAAAAAAAATACTAAAAAATGCTTAAAACTGCCTATTTTGTTAGTCAAAACTCACTAAAAATGTTTACGTATACCTAATTTTTAAAAAGTTTTATCACAAAAGTGCATTTTAAGATGAAACTGATCAGAAAACTCAGTAGTAATTTGTGGATATTTGTTATAGATAAATACCGATGAATACGGGAGGTTCACTGTATTACACGCTTAACAAAAGAATTGTGTGACTTTAAACTTACGACAGTACTATTTGTTGTTGGCTGGGCACTGAATGGGTCGTATTCTTCCAAGCCACTCTGGTTGGAGCTTTGAGTTGCTTGCTGGATTGAAGGTTCCTGAAAGAATTGATAAATATAACTCATCTTGCTTGGGATTTATGGAAATATTAAAGAATGGCAAAGTTACAATTTTAGATAGCTAACAAACTGCATTTGTACTTTTACAAATCCCATAGCACTCTCCCCAGATTTTTTCTATAATTTACATTTTCACTTTACCAATGTTTGCCTATTTCAAATGCTTATGTTATATGTGAGTATAGTTCATACATAGTCTGAATATTAAGGAGAGACTTCTGATAGGTAACTTCTGACTGCTAAACATTAGGAGACTTCTTACCTACACTGAAGAAAAGTTGCTAATCTGTAATGAAGGCTATTTCCAAAGAAATGTGTGTATGTAAAGATGGGCACAGCAATCAAAACATTAGAAATATAATCAAAGGCAATCGATGAAGCCTGATTACATAGAAGGTAGGTGATGGTAGCAGGCAGGCGAATGGAGAGGTAATGCCTACCACCACTCAGAAATCTAGCACATTCTCCACAGTGACAGAACAAATGTGGTGGTGGTTAGAGGTGGAATTATGATAAAAGATTTCAGGGATATACATTGATGCTTAAATCTGATGTGACATGATTCTTTTTGTATCGTCCATATTCTCAGACTCAACGTGACGTTGCCAATTCAAACATAGCACTACTTCCCTTATGGTTAATAAATATGATTCCTTTTATGCACTGGTATAATTCATAATCTCTATGATTTGAACTGATTTTTTCCCATGTTAGTGGTACCATCCATCAATGACAGCGCACTTAACGTGCAGCATTATAACAGTAGATTCATAACATTTTCAAAATAGGAATATGAATGACTAAGTTTTCTTTGAATGTTGAAATTTTAGGCTGTGTTTCAGCTGCCTGTATATTACAAAATGATTTACAGGCCTAAAATGACAATTTGTCCAAAATTGCATTTTTCCTAACTATACAAACCTGAGGTCCTTTTACAATAGGAAGGTACTAGCGGCAGCTGGATAGGTCGTAAGCTTTCGAACAAGGGGTTCGGTAGTTAACTGCTTGTCCGACAGGCGCGCGCGCGCGACTGGGAGGTAAACAAATCACTTTTGCTTTTGGCCCAAGCAAAAACTGCAGAGTGAGGGGTGGCATGAGGTGGGGCTATGTGTAAAAGGACCTCAGGTTTGTATAGTTAGGAAAAATGCAATTTTGGACAAATTGTCATTTGTTCCGACACGGCATACAAACCTTCGGTCCTTTTACAATAGGAAGACTCACTTCTTGGTGGGTGGAATCTGAGTCTTTTGTGAACAGACTGGTGTTCGCCCAACCTTGGAAGCCTCCCTGGTCGTAAGAGCGAGGGAGGGATCCAAGCCTCTGTCCGATTGATCGGGGTGTGCACCGCAGGATCAATGGTCAGACCTCTGGACCGAGTACTAAGAGAGAGGCAAGCGTATCTCTTCGTACCAGCAATGTAAGAACTTGTTCCTGTACAGGAGCAAAGATAAAGTCATGGTTTTGACTCTTGTAGGCATCCACTTCCCCCCTTGTAGAGGAAGTGTGTGGATATTCTGCTCCTATCCCTAGTGAAAGGGATAGGATGGGGCTCTGTCATATAGCTCACCGGCATCTCGTCCTTATCCAGCAGGGGTGATGACCGTATCCCTCTACCCACAGGTAGAGGTGTAGAAAAAGATAGAAAGAGAAGCCAGTCACTTTCTCATTTACTATCTATTCATACAGTCACACCAGGACTCGATGCTGTTCAGCCTGCTAGGGTCTGGGTTAGCTAGACGACGTGTTGAGCAGCCACCACGGGTCCTAAGGAAACCGATCCAAGGACCTGTGGGCAATATCCAAAGGTATAAGGAAGGTGCCGGTGGTCTGGTTGTACCAGACCCCTGCCTTCCATACCTGCGCCACGGAGAAGTTCTTACGAAACGCCAACGAGGGGCCAATACTTCTGACTTCGTGAGCTCTTCGGACGGGACGTACGGATGTCGTCACTACCATCAGCCTCATACGCCCTCCTGATGACCTCACGCAGCCAGGACGAAAGAGTGTTCTTTGATACTTCTTTCTTGGTGACCCCGGTGCTAACGAAGAGGCGTCGACACTCAGGCCCGAGGTGTCGAGTTCTCTTCAGATAGCGCCGTAGCGTCCTCCCAGGACAAAGCAGCATCTCATCCGCATCATTATCGGCATGAAGTTCCCGTACTCTCTTCGCCGATGCCAGGTCCAGCAAGAAGAGGGGCTTGTGAGTTCTCTGGGTGGGCAAGACCTTTCGAAGCTCCTCCTAAGTAAGGAGATCTCGAACGAGTTCGAGATGTCCAATCCCGTCAGTTTCAGGACGAGCGTCAAGGCGGCTCTGTATCCTTTGACTGTGGGAACTGAGAGGAGCTTCTCTCGGCGAAGAAAAACGAGGAAATCCGCTACCTGCTGAAGAGTGGCTCTGAGAGGAGATAGGCCCCGTCTACGACACCAACCACAGAAGACGGCCGACTTCCCCTGGTACACAGCTGCAGAGGACTGACGGACGTTTCCAGCCATCTCTGTTGCTGCGCTACGAAAAAAGCCTCTCGTTCGCAAGAGATGTTGGATAACAGCCAGCCGTGAAGACGTAGGGACTGGACTGCTCGGTGGTACCGCTCGACGTGTGGCTGGGCGAGAAGGTTGTGCCAAGGGGAATCTCTCTCGGTTCTCTTGCGAGAAGAGCCAGCAGGTCCGGATACCAAATGGCCTGTGGCCATTTGGGAGCCATCAGGATCATCCTGAGATTCGGGGTGACCAGTGCTCGACTGATCACCTTGCGAATCAGGGTGAACGGGGGAAAGGCATAGGCGAAAAGGTTGTCCCACGGGTGTTGAAGAGCCTCCTCTGCAGCTGCCCATGGGTCCGGCACGGCCGAGAAGAACACCTGGAGCTTCCTGTTGTGCCGGGTGGCGAACAGATCCTCGACTGGTCGCCCCCACAGGTCGAAGAGCCTTTCCGCCACGTCCTGGTGTAGAGACCATTCGGTCCCTATCCCTTGATCCCGACGGCTGAGCGTGTCTGCTACTACATTCCTTCCCTGGAATGTAGCGTGCCGACAGCTCTATTGAGTGTGCCTCGGCCCACTCGTGCACCTGCCGAGTCAACTGGCACAACGGGAGAGACACTAAGCCCCCCCTGTTTGTTGACGTAAGCCACCACCGTGGTGTTGTCGCACATCAACACCACTGAGTGTCCCATCAAGCGGTCCTGGAACTCTTGGAGAGCGAGGAACGCTGCCTTGAGTTTCAGTACATTGATGTGAAGGTGCTTGTCGTTCTCGTACCACACTCCTGAAGTCAGCAACTCCTCCAGGTGTGCGCCCCATCCCTCGGTCGATGCGTCTGAGAGCAGCTGCATGTCCGGGGGGAGAGTGCGCAGAGGCACTCCTCTTAAGAGGTTCCTGTCGTCCAGCCACCAGGCTAGGTCCTGCCTCACCTCCTGTGTCAGTGACAATGGAAAGCTTGGGGGATCCGTCGCCTGTGACCAACTCTCCTTTAGTCTCACTGAAGAGACCGCAGGTGAAGACGCCCGTTAGGGACTGCCTTCCCGAGTGACGACAGGTGTCCGATCACGACTTGCCATCGCTGAGCTACCCGTTCCTGCCGAGACAGGAACTGGTTGGCTGCTCCCTCCCGAATTTGCTAATCCGCGAGTCTGCGGGGAAGACTCGCCCTGCTACCGTGTCGATCAGCATACCCAGGTACTTCATCCTCTGCTTGGGCTCGAGATCGGACTTTTCGAAGTTCACAACGATCCCCAGATCGCGACAGAACTCGAGCAGTCGATCCCTGTCCTGTAGCAACTGCGAGCGGGAGCTCGCCAGGACTAACCAATCGTCGAGATACCCCATCAGACGTATCCCGTGCGAATGGGCCCAAGCAGACACCAGAGTGAACACTCGCGTGAACACCTGTGGGGCGGTTGAGAGACCGAAGCAAAGTGGCTGAACTGGTACACCGTCCCGTCGAGGATGAAGCGGAGGTACTTTCTGGAGGACTGATGAATGGGTATTTGGAAATACGCATCCTTCAAGTCCACTGAAAGCATGAAATCGTTCTCCCTGATAGAGTCGAGCACTGAGCGTGCCGTCTCCATCGTGAACCGGGTCTGGCGAACAAACCGGTTCAGGGGAGAGAGATCTATCATCGGGCGCCAGCCTCCCGTAGACTTTTCCACCAGGAAGAGTCGACTGTAAAAGCCCGGTGATTGATCCGTGACGATTTCTACAGCTCTCTTGCTCAGCATGGTCTTGATCTCCTGTCTCAATGCTACGTCCTTCGATGCCCCTGGAACGTACGATGGCTGTTGGACCGGGTTGGAGGTGAGGGGTGACCGAGATTCGAAGGGTAATAGATCTCCCTCCCGAAGGACATCTACAATCCAGGTCTCGGCGCCATAGCGCTGCCAAGTTGCCCAATGGCTGGCCAGGCACCCCCCCACTTCCGGCAGCAGGTGAGGGGGAACGCCGTCCCTAGCGTTTCCCCCTTTTCTTCGACTTCCTCCCAGAGCCTCCAAGGGAGGAGGAGGGCTGGGAGGAGGGCTGGTTACGCTCCCCTTACTAGAAGTCGAAGAAGACAGAGTCATTCCACGGGGCTTCGACGCAGCTACCGTCTTAGCCACCGAGGAAGCGCTAGCCGAGCCGTTAGACTTGGCCGCAGTCCAAGGCTGCCCAGAGGCCTTCGAGACTGCCTGGTGAACCAGACGGTCACTGTCGTCAGTGCGCCGTCTGTCCACCGCAGCGTCCACCATCTCTCCTGGGAAGAGAGACGTGGAACTCCGTAAAGGTCCGTTGCGAAGTCCCAACGCCGCTTCGCGCCCGCCGGCCTGGAAACCCGAGTAAGGACAGCGTCCCTTCGTCGGAGAACCAGGTTGGCCCACAGGTTCACCGTCTGGTGGGCAAGGAAGGAGATGGCTCCTCCCCCAGACTGGCAAAAGTCTCCTGAAGGCCGAGTCATCTTCGGGAGAAATTCCCCCGGAGTTGGCTGCGACCTTAGATACTGTGAGGGACCACATATCTAGCCAGGAGACGGCCTGGAAAGCTGCCATGGCGGTAGATCCAGGCCGAATGTCTCTTGCTGCGAGAACCACAGGTTCTCGGACAGGAGCTGCTGCAGAGACACACCCGAAGTCAGCCTGGCTACTCCGGGTTCACCTGTTTTGGGCGGCATCGGGTCTTCAGATGGCACGTAAAAAAACGCCGCTGTCGCAGCAGAGGAGGTGGAAGCAGCTTGCTCGACCTGCCAGACTTGAGCGAGCCGTCTTGTCCGGAGACAAGCGATTCAACCTGGTCCAGCACTGAGTCCGGCAGCTCAGAACGCGGCAAACCCACCGTCGGTCTGGGTTCCCTCTTCGGGCCCCAGAACGACTCGAGCCAGGACGTGGGCTCGGATGGTGGGAGCAGCGATCCTTCCGTGAGGTCGTTGTGCTGACGAATCAGCGCAATAACCTCGCAAAGTTCCTCTGGATCTCAGGAGTGACTGCTTCCTGCGGAGTCGGACCGTCCAGTCCCTCAACAGGGGCAACTCCCGAGACCCTCCTCCCTCAAGGAGAAAGGAACAGCGACAGACCCCTCTCGGTCTGCTCCAACCACCTGTGCGTACGACCTGGCTGGTCCGAGAACCGTGCCTGGTACGTACGACGCCGTGGTGGGATCCTGAGGGGCGCACCCCTCACGATCACTCCTCAATACCTCGCCCCTCCCGGTGTAATCCGAGGAGGTTGAAGGTATGGAAGAGGCAGACCTGACGCTCCCTCCTCGCTCGCTGGCAGAACCAGCGGGCTTGGAAGACTGCAGGCGATCGCCAACCGTGGTGGCGATCGAGCTGCAGACCTAGTCGAGCCGTCTCGCTGTGGAGAACGGCTGGACCGAGAACAGCGGCTCGGGTCTCGTGTGTCAGAGGAGCTGGTGCTGGTCGCCGTACCCGATCGCTCTCTGTGAGAGTGACGGTCAGGCGACCGGCGAGCTCCACTGTCACGGTGAGATCGGTGCGTATCCTCACGGTGCGTCAGTTCGCTGGTACCAGCCGTGGCTGGTGCCGGCGAACGGGGGGACCTCTTCCCAGCCTCAGCCCGTGGCCGGTCATGGACCGTCACGTCCGCCCGGGTAGCCAGCTGCTCGCCGCAAGAGCGAGAGCTGGTCTGGTGAGAGTCGCGTGAGCGGCTGTCACCAGTCTTCCGCTCCGTGCCGTGAACCTGACGCTGAGCGAACTCAGAGGTCTGGTTCCTGGCTGCACGGTCGCTGGTAAGCGACCGTACACTCGGTACCTCTCGCGAACGAGAGGCCGAGACAGACCCTGCTGCGTGGCCGAACCACTGACAGCAGGTGAGGAAGTGCCGGTGTTAGCCGGCACTCCTCTGGTCCCCGTAGTCTTCTTCCTTGCGGAAGAAGAGACGGGTCCTGCCCCCGAAGGAGCCCCTGGGTGACCAGCGGAAGAACCCCCCGGTCTCACCAGAGCGAGACGGGCCCTTAGAAGTTCCCGAAGGAGACTTCTTAGGGGGGGGGAGGCGACCTTCTTCTTCTTCGGCAGGGGAGCCTTAGAAGACGAAGGGGAAGAGGCGGCAGACGACGACGAAGACGAAAGAAGACGATGAAGACGACGACGACACCTTCCTCCTCTTCTTCTTCTTCTTCGTCAACCTTCTCAGGGGACCGACGTCAGATCTGTCATCCAGAGCGGAGCCGGGGCTGCTGTTGCCGAAGCAACAGGGCCCGGACGCACCGTCCGAAAACAGATCAGCATCGGGAGCAGCGGCGCCAGGAACAGGAACAACATCAGCAGGTGCAGGCATCACAGGAACGGCAGAAAACCGCAGGAGCAGGTACAGGAACGGCAGCAGTGGTCCACGTCACGTCCGTGGACAGCAGCTGGGCAGGTACGGCCAGACTGTGTAGGTGCGGTCTAAGATGGGCGGACCAGCGGCCAGCAGACCATCCTAGGTACCGGTGGGAGGTCCAGGGGCTAGCTCTTCTTCGGGCACATGAAGTCCCGGTCGCGGCAGCACGGCAAACACAGGTGGCGGCATCACACTCCCCCGAGTTACGGCGACTGGCCCCTGCACCGATGTAGTGGGTGTCACAGAGACCGCGTGCTGGGTGTACACCAGGTGAGGAGGTGAAGCGAGCCGGGTGTTGTAATGGTCGTGGTGGTGGTCGTGACCGTTGCATGGTGACCGCCCACGGAGCCAGCGAGATGGTAGAGCAGCCCCTGGACACTCGGCACGCCTGCAGCCCCAACGATGCCCACACCTGTCCGAGGTCATCCTTCGCGGCAACCGCACCTGAGGAGGCAAAAGTCGGGTGATTAGGGGGACCTCCTACCGTCGTTTATATTTTTTTTCCCTTTTTTTTTTTTTTTTTTTTTGTTTGTTTTTTTTTTATTTTTGTTTGGTTTTTTTTTTTTTTTTTTTTTTTTTTTTTTTATTTTTATTTTTTTTTTTTTTTTGTTTTTATTCTTTTTCTGTTTTTTTTCCTTTTCTTTTTTATTTTTTTTTTTTTTTTTTTTTTTTTTGGGTTTTTTTCTTTAATTTTTTTTTTTTTTATTTATTTTTTTTTTCTTTTTGGTTTTTTTTTTTTTTTTCTTTTTCTTTTTCTTTTTTTGTATTTTTTTTTTTTTTTCTTTTTTTTTTTTTTTTTTTTTTTTTTTTTTTTTTTTTTTTTTTTTTTTTTTTTTTTTTTTTATTTTTTTCCTCTATTTTTTTTTTCTTTTTCTTCTTCTGGTTGCGCGAAGACGGATACGGATAGGAGGACCCAGGAGCTACAACTCGACGTCAGGGTACTCTAGCGCCCTCCTCCACACCTCGACAAATCAGGAGAGGAGAAGGACCTAGAAACGCCCCCCGAAGGGGAATGGGCGCGAGACGTGGAAGTTGAGCGGGCGGCAGGAAAGAAGACGAAGTGTCCGTGCACCAAGGAGTCGCGAGAGCTTCCCGATTGGATCATTTGCAGGCCTTCGCGTCAATCCTGCCCTCATACAAAATCCACTGCGCCTCCGACCAATTAATAAACACATTACAAGGCTCGGCTCGGGAGCATTCGCGCCCCCACCGGACACCGAGCACGACAAATATGAGGGTCTATCTCCGGGAAAGAGCGGAACTTCCCGCATTTACGCCCTTCGGTACCCGGGTGGGCATAGTCTCCGTGGGTAGCGAGGCGAGAGATTCCATCATTAATTAATTGCAGTTCAATTAATATGAAAAGAGAGAAATGATTGTACTTACAATGAATTCTTTCATACACAAACACAACCATATACTCAGAAAGCAAACGACGAGAAGCGGGCAGAGAGCGTCGAACACACACGTCCACTATCGCTGTGAGGCCGAAAGCAAAAGTGATTGTTTACCTCCCAGTCGCGCGCAGCGCGCCTGTCGGACAAGCAGTTAACTACCACCGAACCCCTTGTTCGAAAAGCTTACGACCTATCCAGCTGCCGCTAGTACCTTCCTATTGTAAAAGGACCGAAGGTTTGTATGCCGTGTCGGAACAAACAATAACCTAAGCCTTCTGAGATGTAACTGGTTATTAATGAATTTATTTGCCGAGATTACCTGTTCTTTGATTTTATTTATGTACGTATATAGATTTTTGACATTATGACAAGCACTGGGGCAACTAAGGCCATTCAGCACTAAAATGATATTGTTATGATACAATAAAGTTTTGTACATACTTACCTGGCAGATATATACTTAGCTATAGACTCCGTCGTCCCATACAGAAATTCGAATTTCGCTGCACACGCTACAGGTAGGTCAGGTGATCTACCGCCCTGCCGCTGGGTGGCAGGAATAGGAACCATTCCCGTTTTCTAATCAGATTTTCTCTTCCACCTGTCTCCTGGAGGGAGGCTGGGTGGGCCATTAATCGTATATATCTGCAGGTAAGTATGTACAAAACTTTATTGTATCATAACAATATCATTTTTTTTTGTACATTCAACTTCCCTGTCAGATATATACTTAGCTGATTGGCACCTTTGGCAGAGGGTAAGAGACAGCTAATTACTGAATAGATAGGTAAACAACATACGTTGTAGGTAATAAATAAATAAAACCTTGGTTCCTACTTGTTTAGGCAGAAGATTCCATGGCTAATGCATAGGAATCTGCTTCGCCTCAAGAGCCTCAGCGAGGATGTGACCTATGGCTAAGAGTTCTTGTTGGTCTGTCAAAGGGGTCTTATCCACTTACTCGACAGAACCTAAGGATCTTTGTCAATGGGGTCCTATCCACTTACATGACAAAACACCTTGCCTAATGGCATAATCAGGGAGCACGACACCGATCCCGATCACCTGATCCTAACACGAGGGTTAGTACCGAGATTGAAAAGAGTTATCCCCAAACTCCTTTCAAACAACCCTAAAAGGTCGACGTTAAATAATCAAAATTTAACTAACTAATCAAGGATCAGTATCGGCTTCTGTCCCAGCAACGTATCCACAGACTCGCATAAACCAAGAGAGAAGGATCTCTCGTAGGTTATTCTGACATCCTTCTAGTACTGGGAAGTCAACACAGAGTTGCATCTACAGTCTGTGGCAGCTAACATGTCCTTTATGACATATTCTTAAGGAAAGAAAGAGAAGTCGCAACGGTAAGACCTTCTGCGCCTTAAATCTCAGCTGCTAGAAGAAATCCTCAGGGTACTATCGCGTACTTCAAGATCAAGCTTGTCACAAAGAAGGCCATGGTGTACTTTGATATGGGACTCGCCTGGCAGGCACCTCGTACCTGGCTGGCGCTTCGTGCCTGGAAGTCGCTTTGTGCCTGACTGGCTTCTAGCACCTGGCAGGCACCTCACGCCTGGCTGGCGCCTCGCGCCTAGCTGGAGCCTCGCGCCTGGCTGGCGCTTCGTGCCTGGCTAGTGTTTCGCGCCTGCTGGAGCTTCGCGCCTGGGTGGCGCCTTGCGCCTGGCTGGCGCCTTGCGCCTGGCTGGCGCATCACTCTTGGCTGGTGCCTGGCGTCCGGCTGGCGCTTCTGGCGCCTGGCTGGAGCCTGGCTCCTAGCTGGTGCTTCTGGCGCCTGGCGCCCGGAAGGCGCTTCTGGCGCCTGGCGACCGGCCGGCTCCTCCCCCACTTTCTGGAGCTTCAAGCCTGGCTGGAGCTTCGAGGCTGGCTGGCGATGTCCATCTCGGACACTCGTTTGTCCGGTCTGTCCGCATCTGGCGCTTTGCGCCAGGTTGGAGGCCCCCGCCTTGTTCTCCTCGGACAATAAACGCGCTCGTCCGAGCTGTCTGCCTCTGGCGCTTTTCGCCTGGAGTCTCCGGCCCAGGATGAGGGGAGGCTCTTGGAGCCAGGTACGTCCAGTAGACGATAAGATATCTTGATACGCCGAGAGAGAAAAGTCTTCCTCCGAGGAGGATCCTTCTAGAGTATTTCCGTTGCAGACGAGATCTATTCCTGCTTGTTGAGGAGGATTCTCGTTGCAGAATCTTCCCTCTCCTTGCTCGATGTAGGGGAAGGAGGTCTGGAAGTCGAAGATGACTCCGAGCCGAAAGTGGGGAACCCAGGGCTTTCTTGGCTCTTATCGTATCCCTGTGAGTACCTTCTGGGAAGCGTTACGGGCCCTCGTCGCACTCCCAAGATTCTGTCGGCAACCCTTAACCCATTTCTTCTACTGAAGAAAAAACTTAAGCGCCCTGACTGGGTAAAGATAACCTTCTATCTTTTCTCCTATTAAAGGGGAAAGTCCCTTGACTTCAAAGCTCTGAGTCAGGGTAGGAAGGGTTTTAGTTCTTCGCGAGAATAATGTGCTATCAAGAACCAAAACTCCGAGTCTCCAATGAATCCGATGCTAGAGTTCCATACATGAAATTCACTTGTCCTCTTGGTAGTTGCTTGGGCCAAGAGAAAAAAAAAAAAATGAATTTTCTCACAAGATTTCTAAAAGAAGCTCGATGAGGAGGTTCCACTTTGTCGGAACAAGGAATCTGCGGGCCATGAAAGGATTCCAACTCGAAGTATATGATGTCCTACTCTTGGATGTCTCGAGGTATCGTAAAAGATCCCGAGGATCTTAGTCTTCTACTGTCTGTAAGTCTTTGTAAAGACAGAGTATATCCTGCTACTGTATTCTTTTATAGCAGATATATCCAAAGGTGATTCTTCTCTCAGAAAGCGAAGAAAGCAACCATGTAGGTCGCAGAGGTATTGAAAGAGGACAGTTTCTTCATTCAATCCAGCAAGATCTGCAGCACTTCTTAAGTCTTAGCTATGACACTTGCCATGCACCTTGAAAAAATCTTCTCATTCATGTCAACTTCTCGTAAGTCTGCATGTCGACAGACTCAGAGTGAAGAGGTTTTTTGAGGTACCTATTTCAGTGAGGCTTGAAAGAGTAGACCGACTCTCTTGTGAAGGCCTTTGGAAAGTGCTGTAGGAAGGACGTGACCTCTGTGAATGCAGCCTCTCGAAGGCCAAAATGGGGCGAAAAACATTATCTTCTTTCCCTCTGACGCCAGATAGAAGAGATTATCAGTAAAAAATCTCCCGTAGTTCTTGCCTCGTCATGATGAGGGAAGAGTATGACCTGAAGGAGAGAGTCCACGCTAAGAGAAACTGCCTGTTACAGCAGTCCTCTGTATAATGGAGAAGGGCTTCTCTCAGTATCGGAATCATCCTGACAAAAGCGATGGCCGCCTGTGCGACATCTTGCGCCTTTGCCAGGAGAAGGCTGATCATGCTAAAAAGTAATAAGAGGAGCATCGCGCTGACCTCTCTCTCAAAAGGCGAAGAGGGAGATCCTGGCGCCTCGATTATCTTAATATATCACTTAAGAATTTGGATAGGGGAAGAAAGACTAATATTTAATTCGCTTCCAAAGTAAAGGATGGCGTCTATTGCTACCGCTTTTGGTATCATGAATAGGGAAGTAGTCTCGAGGAAGTTTCTTCGTCTTCAACATCACGAAGAGATCTATCAAGAAAAAAAAAAAAAAAAAAAAAAAAAAAAAAAAAAAAAAAAAAAAATCGTCTCCTCCCAGGTTTCCACAACTTTCTTTCCAACGAAGATTAGCCAGAAGTCAATCGTTATCGTCAATAGAGACGATTCTCACAGGCGTGCAACATCGTGTAGCAAACCACTTGAGGATCGATACGATCCGTGCCAGTGCTCAAAACAGGTTCTCTCTCATTAACGCGAACAGGGGCGAGGAGAGAGATTCTCAATGCTCATTGATATATGAGAGAGCTGTGGAATTGGTCTAATTAAATTAAAATTAATTTCGACCCTCCATGGGATCGAACACACCTCCAGTTAAACGGGGAACGAAATCAGGAACGGACCGTGACTACCAAGCCTGCTATCAGAGGCGCTACTGAAGCCCTCAGTTAACAACTCACTCTATCGAGGAATTGTAGAGTCAACTAATTGCTTGCAATTCTTAAGACTAAGTTATTTCCGTTTCTTGGTAGGAAAAAAAATATAGGTCTGCATTGTAGTCCATTCAAGGAAATAAACTTCTGCCACGAAGAAATGGTTCCCAGCAGACTCATCTATTGTCTCACTGAGCATGCTCCGTTCTCTAATAAGGCTATGCTCCCATAAGCATGAGAGCATTACATAATAGTAGCGCTATTCCGCGTTAGAATCTTCCAAATTCTGTTACATTGCGTTAAACAGCATTGAAAAGGTGTAAGAGATCTTTCTGCTGAAAGCTTCTTAGCAAAATGCAGGCAATGTTTATTCATTTTTGCCTACAATTTCCCTCAATACGAGGCCAAAGTCCGTGATTGCAGGGGAGAGATACGGTTAGCTAGTCCCTCCCGTAGGAGAGATGAAACCGACCGCTCATGACAGAGAACTAGATGGTACTGTGTTGGTCTCCAGTGACAGCGATCTACGTTCGCTGCCTCGCAGTATTCTTCCTGAGTTGCCAGCTACTCCATTCAATGAAGGAATAGGCTAAATTATTATCGAGCCTAAGGAAACTCTCAATAAAGCATATTTAAGCGAAACAGCCTTCGCTAAAACAAAAGTTGATTTGGTGTTTGACGTAACAATACCTTTAATCGTTGTCCTTACCTCAGAAACTCCTGGAAGGATACAGGGATTTCAGTTGCCATCCGTAGAGGTAACTACGGCATGCGTATATTACACCCAGTGCCGTAATTTATAAGGGTATCGTGAATCACTAATCGTAAAGAATAACGACACTTGTCCTTGTACCAAGAGACAAAAACTCCATTATGCAGAAATGGATACGAACACGCGTATAAAAGCTCCACCTACCCTCCCCCCCCCCCCCCCCCCCCCCCCCCCCCCCCCCCCCCCCTCCACCGCCACCCCTTTCCTTCCTTCCTTCGCCTTCCTTTCTCTCTCTCTCTCTCTCTCTCTTCTCTCTCTCTCTCTCTCTCTCTCTCTCTCTCTGTTGCCAATCGGTATGTGTTGACCCTCCAAACTGGGTATAAGACTACACACAAAACGTTGAAATTGGTGAAACTAGGCTATGTATTGGAAGTATATATACATAAATATTAAAGCAATTTTATCATTATTGCATTACTATGACAACTAGATTTCATGGAAACAGTTTATAATAATGAAACGGCGTATGTGTGAAGCCTCCACTAATGTGGCAACGATGATTTTGCCATTCTTAGCATGCAAACATTAAAGGTTACATTTATTTCTGGCATACGGTTAATAAAGAAATTCAAAATACTAATATAGACTGAAATCAAAGAAAAGTGCTAGCAAAAACGAAAAAGCAAAAAAAAATATGTATATAATTCACTTATCCCTAGTTGTTCCTCTATGGTTTTCGGCAGCCAGATGTACGAAAACGTTAGAAACATTTGATTGTATCTACTTTAGAAATATCTGTAATTTTTCGGGGTAATTTGGTTGCAAAAAAGGGATAATATACATGAATTAAATTAAAAATTTTAAATAAAGTAAATTTGAACTAAATAACGAGTAAAGTAAACAATTTAGGGATAAACTTTGCAGTTTCGTCGTCTGCTGTTCATAACTGTGTTTGTGGCGCACGCGCTTAGGAACAAGGAACAGCAACTGGTTTAAAGTGCAATGTGGAGTGAACTGAGACCAAAATGTGTATAATAACAATCAAAGAAGCACTGTGGAGTTTCAGTTGTGATGGTAGTAAGGATAAAAACCACCGATTAGTACAAGGTAAGAATGAATTCAGTTCAAACCATGACCCTGGGAATAAAATGTTAAATACTTTCAGTAATATAGGCAACAAAATGTTGTTTTATTTTGCTGATTACAACTGTAATCTTGAGTAAGATCAATAAATGTTACACACATACGCTAACATTGTTCAAATGATTGCTGGGAAGGCTGGGAAAGATAATTTTCGTCACTGACCAAAACCTGTACATCCCACGGTAGCCGCCATATTGGATTTCAAAACTGCCTTGAAAACATATTTTACGAAGAGCGTCACATGCTTATTTTAGTTCGTATGGGGGTTTCATATATCACATTATGTTGACGAAACTTCAATCTTTTGAATGGTATGCTTGGAGTTGTAATTGTATTCTTGTTTCACCATTTAAATATCGAGTGAATAAGACCTAAAAACCGTGATAAGGGTTGGTAGTCGCTGGTTTTTCCCCCTAAGCACTGTGGAGTTTCTGTTGTGATGGCAGTAAGGATAAAGCCACTGATTACAAGGTAAAAATGAATTCAGTTCAAACCATGACCCAGTTCAAACCATGACCGCGGGGAATAGCAAGTTTCATACTTTCACTAATATAGGCAACAGAATGTTGTTTTATTGTGCTGATTAAAACTGCAATCTTGAGTAAGATCAATAAACATTACATATATACGCTAACATTGTTCAAATGAGTGCTGGGAAGGCTGGGAAAGATGGTGGACAGTCCGTGATTAGACCGGCCAGCCACACGATAGCCGCCATATTGGATTTCAAAACTGCCTTGAAAACATATTTTACGAAGAGCGTCACATGCTTATTTTAGTTTGTATGGGGCTTTCATATATCACATTATGTTGACGAAACTTCAATCTTTTGAATGGTATGCTTAAGAGTTGTAATTGTATTTTTGTTTCACCAATTAAACCGAGTGAATAAGACCCGGCCAGCGTGATGATGGTGGATCGTCCGTGAGTACGATCCTAAGTACCCTAGATCTACCACACTTTTCATTACCCTCTGTTTAATCTTAAAATAGTATGGCCTTGATTTCTAACTTTGGAGAAAATTCTTAGTTCGAAATGAAAGTAGTCAAGCTTTTCCTCTCACCACCAACAACTCATGACTGATGACCATCTCCGGTGTCAGCACGTGTTAAAAGTACTTTTTCGGAGGGTGGCCACAAACACAGTAGTCAGTGGGTTGGCCAGTCCAGTAGGGGGAAACATCACGACAGGCCAACCCTCATCACGGTAGACGGGTCTTATTCACTCGATATTTAATTGGTGAAACATGAATACAATTGCAACTCTAAGCATACCATTTAAAAGACTGAAGTTTCGTCAACATATTGTGATATATGAAAGCCCCATACGAACTAAAATAAGCATGTGAGCTCTTCGTAAAATATGTTTTCAAGGCAGTTTTGAAATCCAAAATAGGCGGCTACGTTTTTGCATGGACGGTTCTCATCAGTGACGGCCACCATCTTTCCCCAGCCTTCCCAGCACTCATTTGAACAATGTTAGCGTATGTATGTAACGTTTATTGATCTTACTCAAGATTGCAGTTGTAATCAGCACAATAAAACAACATTTTGTTGCCTATATAAGTGAAAGTATGAAACTTGTTATTCCCGGGGTTATGGTTGGAACTGAACTCATTCTTACCTTGTAATCGGCGGTTTTTATCCTTACTGCCATCACAACTGAAACTCCAGAGTGCTTATTTGATTGTTATTATACACATTTTGGTCTGAGTTCACTCCACATTGCACTTTAAACCCGTTGCTGTTCCTGGTTTCTAAGCGCGCGCGCCATAAACACAATTTCGAACAGCAGACGACGACAGACGACGAAACTGCAAAGTTTTATTCCCTAAACTGTTTACTTTACTCGTTATTTAGTTTAAATTTACTTTGTTATTTAAAAATTTTGATTTAATTCATGTATATTATCCCCTTTTTTGCAACCAAATTACCCCTAACGAAAAATTACAGAGTATTTCCTAAAGTAGATACCAATCAAATGTTTTCTAACGTTTTCGTACATCTGGCTGCCGAAAACCATAGAGGAACGAATACGGAAAAGTGCAGAGGAACGACTACGTTTTTTTTTTTTTGCTTTTTTGTTTTTGCTAGCACTTTTCATTGATTTCAGTCTTTATTAGTATTTTGAATTTCTTTAATAATCGTATGCCAGAAATAAATGTAACCTTTAATGTTTGCATGCTTTAATGTTTGCATGCTAAGAATGGCAAAATCATCGTTGCCACATTAGTGGAGGCTTCACACATACGCCGTTCCATTATCATCCTGTTAAGCGTCCGCCCCTGATGAGCTCGCTGCTAACGTACCGTCACGCTTTTTTTGTAATCAGCGATCATAGCACTGATGATAGTTTTTCAAAGTTAATATGAAGTTTTTATGTTAAAACAAAGTTTAATGTATACTTACCTGGCAGGTATATATATAGCTATATTCTCTGTTCCACCTGGCAGAAATTTTCAAAACTCGCGGCAAACGCTAGTAAACCTATTAGTAGTTCAGGCAACCACCACCCCGTTACAGTGGCGCTAGCGCTAGGAACCGTCCCAATTGGGCCAGATTTTCTCTGAACCCTGTCTCCTGAGGGGAGGAGGGTGGGAATTAAATTATATATACCTGCCAGGTAAGTATACATTAAACTTTAACATAAAAACTTCATTTTAATGTATGACACTTACCTGGCAGGTATATATATAGCTGATTGACACATTTGGAGGTGGGTCAAAGACAGCAACATTATTAGAGTATAAAAATATTATTAAAATATTATTAAAACTCTAGGTTCCTTACCTGCTAAGGTAGCTGACTTCATAGGTCCTGCCTCTAAGCCTGCTTAAACCTTAGTAGCTCTCAACAAGGAAGTGTCCTGTATGGTTGAAGAAGCTAAGACTGGAACTGACAACTGGACGTGACCAATGTGTTGACAGAACCATACAGCCTCTTATGCCACGGCATTCAAGTAGTCATAGATCATTTACCTGAACTACACACACACCATCACCAGATAATACTAACAAGACTGATAAAAGTACCGAACACTTTTCTCAGACGACCAAAAACACAAACACCATCACCTAATAAAATCAACTAGCTTAAAAGAAGGTTATGGGGTAGTAACTCCTTTGCCCAATACTGTACCAGAGGACACGTATGGACCTAGCGTCTGACAATTATCAAAGGTTGTCTGAACATCTCTAAGATAATGAGACGCAAATATTGAATTAGTTCTCCAATATGTGGATTCAATAATTTCCTTGAGGGCTAAATTCTTTTTAAAAGCTAATGAAGTCGCAACTGCCCTGACTTCATGAGCCTTCACTTTCAAAATACCAAAGCTCTGCTCTTGACACACAACATATGAGCTTCTCTAATTAACTCTCTCATGAAGAAGGCTAAGCGTTCTTTCGTCATGGGTCTACTGGGGTCTTTAACTGAACACCACAGAGCATCAGAATTCCCTCTGATATCTCTTGTTCTTTGCATATAAAACCGCAATGCTCTCACTGGGCAGAGAACTCTTTCTTGCTCGTGACCCACTAACTCAGACAGACCCAAAACTTCAAAGGATCTTGGCCAAGGATTAGCTGGATTCTCATTCTTGGCCAAGAAACCTTCTTGGAATGAACACACTGCGTTGCCATGCCATGCTTCCATCCCACCTTCTTCGATATAGCCTGAACGCTCACTAGCTCTTTTAGCGGTTGCCAAAGCTACTAAAAAGATAGTTTTCTTAGCAACATCTCTCAGAGAGGCTTTCTCTAAAGGCTCGAATTTGCTAGAAGTTAAATACTTCAGGACCACATCGAGGTTCCAAGCAGGTGGCCTGCATTGTGGTTGTTTCTTCGTACCAAATGACCTAATCAGATCTCTAAGGTCTAAGTTATTCGAGATGTCTAGACCTCTGTGTCTAAACACTGAGGTTAGCATACTCTTATAACCTTTGATTGTCGAAACTGACATCCAATTCCTTCCTCAAGTATAGAAGGAAATCTGCGATTTGGGTCACAGAGGTACTGGATGAAGACACTTTCCTGTTCTTACACCACTTCCGGAAATTCTCCCACTTCGACTGATATACTGTGATTGTTGAATTTCTTCTGGCTCTAGCCACTGCCCTGGCCACCTCTCTAGAATATCCCCTCGCTCTGACAAGACTTTCGATAGTCTGAACGCCAGTCAGACCCAGAGCGAGGGTATTCTTGTGGAAAAAACCTGTCGAAGTGGGGTTGTCTGAGTAAATCTACTCTTAGCGGAAGAGTCCTTGGCGTATCTATTGTCCATTCCAGTACCTCTGTGAACCAACTTTGGGCCGGCCAAAACGGGGCTATTAAGGTCATCCTCGTCCCTTGGCTCTCCCTGAACTTCTTCATCACTTTCCACAGTATCTTGAACGGAGGAAAAGCGTACACATCTAAGTTTGTCCAATCCATCAGGAATGCGTCGACCGCCACTGCTTCCTGGTCTGGAACCGGAGAGCAATAGGTTGGTAACCTTTTTCTTTTTGTTCTGGCTGTCGCAAACAGATCTACTACCGGACGGCCCCACAACTTCCACAGGCTCTGGCAAACCTCCATGTGCAACGTCCACTCCGTCGAGAGAAGTTGTTCTCTTCTGCTCAACAGGTCCGCACTCACATTTTTCTCTCCTTGTATAAACCTGGTGAGTAGCACGACCCTTTCCTCTTCCGCCCAAAGCAGAACTTCCTTTGCCAGATTGTAAAGGGGAAAAGAATGAGTCCCTCCTTGTTTGCGGATGTATGCCAGAGCCGTGGTGTTGTCCGAGTTGATCTGCACTGTCTTGTCTCGAATCAACTCTCTGAAGTGCTTCAAGGCCAAGAAAATTGCCATCAGTTCCTTCCTGTTTATGTGCCAACTTGTTTCTTTCTTGCTCCAACGTCCCGACACCTCTTGAGGGCCTAATGTCGCTCCCCAACTCGCGTCCGACGCGTCGGAAAACAAGACGAGGTCTGGGCTCTTCTGCTGAAGCGCCATCCCTCTTGCTAACCTGCCTGGAGTCAGCCACCACTTTAATTCCTCCTTTACTTCGGCAGGAATTAGAAACTGGAAGGAATCCGGTTGCAATTTTCTTGGCCATGAAATCCTTCAGAAAAAACTGTAGAGGTCTCATGTGCAGTCTTCCTAAAGAATGACCTCTCTAGCGAAGAGTGTGCCCCCAGTAGACTCATCCACTCTCTTGCTGAGCATCGGTCCTTCTTTAGAAAGTCCTGCACCTTCCGAATGCATTGGGCTTGCCTTTCGGGGGACGGAAAAGCCCGAAAAGTCACTGACGATATCTGAATCCCCAAATAAATATCTGTTGTGGGATCCAATTGAGACTTTCCCATGTTTACTACCAGACTAGGTCTTTTGCTAAGTCAATGTTTGATTCAAGTCCTCCAGACATTGACTTCTTGATTGGGATCTTATCAACAGTCGTCCAGATAAAAAGACACTCTGATCCCTCTTAAATGCAACCATCTCGCCACATTGGACATCATCCTCGTGAACACTTGGGGGGCTGTGCAAAGGCCGAAGCACAGGGCCTTGAACTGAAAGACCCTGTCCTGAATCACAAACCTTAAATACTTCCTGCTTCCTGGATGAATCGGAATATGAAAGTATGCGTCTTGTAAGTCCAGGGTCACCATCCATCCCCTGGACGTACCGCTGCCAGTACTGAATCGTTCGTCTCCATAGTGAACTTGGTCTTTTCTACGAAAAGATTCAGTTGACTCACGTCCAGAACTGGCCTCCAACCTCCCGAGGACTTTGCAACCAGGAACAACCGGTTGTAAAATCCCGGAGATTCGTGATCCAGAACAGGCTCTATGGCTCCCTTCTCTAGCATGGAAGCTACTTGCTCCCACAGAGCCGCTTTCTTCACTAAATCGTTGTAATTTGCCCCGAGGGCTCTCGGAGATGTTGCGAGAGGAGGTCTCTTCAAGAAAGGAATCTTGTACCCTTCCCGAGCTACGTTGACAGCCCAGGGATCTGCCTTCATGTTCTGCCAAACTTCCCAAAAACCTTGAAGTCTGGCTCCCACTGTCGTCTGGAGGACTGAAATCTCATTCTTTAGAGGTGGTCTTGGCTCCTCTTTTAGTGGGTACTCTCTTACCCCTAAAGGCGGGTCGAGCGAATGTTCTGCCTCGAAAGGGCTGTTGCGAAGGCCTAGTATCCTTTGAAGTTTTCTTAACCAACTTGGATGGTAAGAACTTCCTAACTGAAGACGAGAGAAGATCTTGAGTGGCCTTCTTGAGAAAGGGAGGAGAGCTATATCCCTAATCACCTCTGAAGGAAACAGCTGTTTCGAAAGGGGAGAGAACAGCAACTCCGATTTGCTGAGAGTTAGAAATCCTTTTGAAGCGAAAGAACACAAACAGCGATCTCTTCTTTAGTACTCCTGCTGTGAACAAAGAAGCCAGTTCATTCGTTCCGTCTCTCAGAGCCTTGTCCATGCAGGACATAATGCTCTTAGCTGTTTCTATATCCTGCGAATCCTCTTCTTCTAGGGAGTTCGCCAGTGCTCCCAAAGACCAATCCAGGAAATTGAAGACTTCGAAAGTCCTAAAAATCCCTTTACAAAGATGGTCAAACTCTGAAGACGTCCACAGACCTTAGCAGACTGTAACGCCTGTTCTGCGTGAGCTGTCTACTATACTGGAGAAGTCCCCTGGGAAGAGGCAGGTACTCCCAGGCCTAGACTTTCTCCAGTAGCGTACCATACTCCTGACTTCGATGCTAACTTAGCTGGAGGAAAAACAAAAGAGTATTTTCCCGCTTCTTTCTTATCCTTCATCCAGTCATTCACACGTTGAAGGGCCTTCTTCGCCGAAATTGACAGAGTCATCTTAAGGAAAGAGGACTTCTTGTAGTCCTAGTCTTGGAAAATTGTGATAAGGGAGATAACTGGAGCTGTCGGTTTGAATTCCCTTCAAAAACAGAAGAAGACGTGAAGTCAGAACCTTATAATCTGAAGAAGGTTCCGTATTCTTTACCTCAACTAATTCCAATTCCTCTTCTGCTGAAGAAACTGTCTTGTAAATCATTGTCGTGTTGACGCTTCGCTGAAGGAATAACTGTCCTGCCGCCTGCGTCCTGCGGCTAACGAGGAATCGGCGTCCTGCCGCCTCTCCGATGTCCTGCCGCCTGCGTCCTGCGTCCATCGTTAGACACGTCTGCTTCCTTGTCGCCTGCGTCTTGCGTCCACAATTGATCCCGAGTCCTGACGTTTGCGTCCTGCTTCTTCCGAAAACCATTTTCTCCTTCCTGCGTCCTGCGTCCTGAATAACCAAGCGATCGCCTGTCCTCGTAGCGCCAGTGCGCCCTGAGTCCTCGATCGCAACGCGTCCTTGTCTTCCCTCTTAGAAGACTTAACGGGAAGGAAATCGTCCTTCGCCTCGAAGATGCCTGCCAGGCGCATCCCAAGACTTCACAAGAACTGCCAGCTTGGACTGCATTTCCCTTAAGAAAAACCTTCGTACTATCTTCCTGAATGGTAGCGGACGATAGGAGGAAGATTACGAGCGGGACTGCGACGTAAGGAGAGCGATCTTGTACTCTACCCGACGGAGAAAGACGAGGGGAAGATACACAAGAAGATGGAGGAGATGTTCTCTCATCGAAATCCAAGGACGAGAAGGACGTATAGCGCCAGTGCGCCCTGAGTCCTCTTTAGCACGAAAAAGTCCTTTTCCTCTTGATCGGAACTGCGTCCCCGTCTTCCGAGGAGGACAACACCTCAGGACTACTCCAAGCCTCACGATCTTGAGCAGTCTCTCGAGAGCCGTTGATGTCCTGAAAGTCCTCTTGAGGGGGCGAGACACAACTGCATACCGACTTTCCCACTCGGAAGTCGAACCATCCGAGGACGCACACTTCCCAGTTACGCCTTTTTCTGCGGCGAACTGCAACAGCCTGGGAACTTGCAACAGGACTGTTCGAAGGGACGCCTGACCGCGACAAAACCTCTCTCGCCTCCCTTCGACTGTCGACATGCCTTCTCCCTTGGGTCTGGGAGCTTGACAGAGGTCTAGGTCTAGGAGCACGAGAGAGACGATCAGACGCCCCCTCCACTACACTTTCACTGACATCAAAAGCACTAACTTTATCCGTAAGTCGATGTATCTGGTCGCCCATGGACGCAAGGGCAGCAAACACCTTCACAATATGTGATCGTTCGCCTCCTCCGATACAGCGGCGGGCGCAAGGCAGATAACCTGGGGAGAAGGAACTACCAATTCTACGTAGAAGGAGCTGGAGAGGAAATACATTCACTCCTTTTACTAGAAGAATTCGACTTTCAATACTGAGAAAACAGATCTCCTTACACGATCTTTCTCAAGTCTCTCAACATATTTCATAAATATCTTCCATTCCTTCTCTGATAAATTCTCACATTCAAAGCACCTATTCTCCCAAGTACACACATTCTCTCTACACTTCTTACAAATGGTATGAGGGTCGACGACGCTTTCGGCAACCTTACCTTGCACCCCTCTTTTACACAAACTCTAAACATACTTCCAGTATCAGACATCTTTAAAGAACAATCCAAAGCGGATGCCAAGCTAACGTTTCCGAGTACAATACCAAAGATCCATGAAAAGTCAGCAACGAGAATGAAAATCCTAGCAGGGAACCACCAACAATGTTGCCGGTTCGGCTGGCAGAGAAAATCTGGCCCAATTGGGAACGGTTCCTAGCGCTAGCGCCACGGTAACGGGGTGGTGGTTGCCTGAACTACTAATAGGTTACTAGCGTTTGCCGCGAGTTTTGAAATTTCTGCCAGGTGGAACAGAGAATATAGCTATATATATACCTGCCAGGTAGTGTCATACATTAAAATTGATTTTTATGCTTGGTTGATTCCATTTACTGTATTAATTAAAACTGTAGGAAATTCTCTCTCTCTCTCTCTCTCTCTCTCTCTCTCGGAGTCCAGTCACTCGGCAAAGAAAAGTCATCTTCACTCCCGCAATTGGAAGAAAAGTTTGTATCATCACTGGAGGATTCAGAACTAGAGCTCTCATCATCAAATAGGTTATCAATATCACACTCCTCATCTAGTATTTGATTGATCTCACCTGAAGAAATATGCCTCCTATTTGGGACATTCATTGTGAAAGACGCGAAATCCAATTTGTCTCGATAAACGCCGAAGCGTATTGAAGAAAACCAACAGGGACAGGCAGTTTTCTAGCATAAGCGACCACCAGGAAAGAGTTGCCAGGCTGGAAATAAGTTTCCCATGTGCTGAGAGTGTTACCAAATGATGTTCCTACACTTTCTATATGAGCAAACGTATTATTACGGGGCTGACGGCTTGACAAGCACAGTTAAAGTCTTGAACGTAATATCCCGTTGAAGGCGCTACCGAGTTAGATCGCGGTAAACGTATTATTACGTGGGTGACGCTTAACAGTTATAACAAAACTGTTTCATGAATTCTAGTTGTCATAGTAATGCAATAATGATAAAATTGCTTTAATATTTATGTATATATACTTCCAATACATAGCCTAATTTACAACCAATTTCAACGTTTTGTGTGTAGTCTTATACCCAGTTTGGAGGGTCAACACATACCGAATGGCAACAGAGAGAGAGAGAGAGAGAGAGAGAGAGAGAGAGAGAAAGAAAGCGGAGGAACGAAGAAGAAAAGGGGGGATGGCGGTGGAGGGGGGGGGGGGGGGTGGGGTTGGGGAGAGGGGTAGGTGGAGCTTTATACGCGTGTTCGTATCCATTTCTGCATAATGGAGTTTTTTGTCTCTTGGTACAAGGACAAGTGTCGTTATTCTTTACGATTAGTAATTCACTATACCCTTATAAATTACGGCACTGGGTGTAATGCACTATAGCAAAATCTCGTTCTGTTAAGAGTGTTCGTTACAGAAATAGGTATTGCCCAAAAACGTGCTTGCACTGTCTCTGAAACCCATAGTAGACATGCTGCTTAGTTGTCAATCAAGTTTTTATAACCAAGTATTTTTTTACAAGCTAGCTATTGAATAAATTTGTATTTTTTCTCAGTCAAAACATATGCCCTCAATGCTAACTTTCCTCTTTAACGACTTTCTGGTCATTGCAAAATTCGGCCCCATAATTTCTTATGGTGCGAAAACAGACAGAGGCCCATGGACCGAAAACGATTGCGTCACACTACGGCGATAATCCAGCAGTAAAACATCTTCATATATCCAAAAAAGTAAATAATAAAGATATATGCGCATTACGATTATAACAATTACATGTATAGCTGATAACAATCTGCATGAATAACTGGTAAACTGTTTCTGCAATGACAGTTGAGTATAGCAATTATTTACAATAGGTACGAAAGTCAAGATGTCGTGACGTCATAATACAGAACTTGAAAGAACGTTCTAATTCAGAAAAAATAATACTTAAATTTGAGTCAGAGTCGAGTTACTTTTCAATAACGAATATTTTCAAATTAATCATCATAAATATGTAAAATATTGATGTTTTTAGGGGGGAAAACATCAGTACAGGCCAACCCCTCATCACGGTAGACGGGTCTTATTCACTCGATATTTAATTGGTGAAACATGAATACAATTGCAACTCTAAGCATACCATTTAAAAGACTGAAGTTTCGTCAACATATTGTGATATATGAAAGCCCCATACGAACTAAAATAAGCATGTGGAGCTCTTCGTAAAATATGTTTTCAAGGCAGTTTTGAAAATCCAATATGGCGGCTACGTTTTTCATGGACGGTTCTCATCAGTGACGGACACCATCTTTCCCAGCCTTCCCAGCACTCATTTGAACAATGTTAGCGATTGTATGTAACGTTTATTGATCTTACTCAAGATTGCAGTTGTAATCAGCACAATAAAACAACATTTTGTTGCCTATATTAGTGAAAGTATGAAACTTGTTATTCCGGGGTTATGTTTGGAACTGAATTCATTCTTACCTTGTAATCGGCGGTTTTTATCCTTACTGCCATCACAACTGAAACTCCACAGTGCTTATTTGATTGTTATTATACACTTTTGGTCTCAGTTCACTCCACATTGCACTTTAAAACCCGTTGCTGTTCCTGGTTTCTAAGCGCGCGCGCCATAAACACAATTACAAACAGCAGACGACGACAGACGACGACAGACGACGAAACTGCAAAGTTTTATTCCCTAAACTGTTTACTTTACTCGTTATTTAGTTTAAATTTACATTGTTATTTAAAAATTTTGATTTAATTCATGTATATTATCCCTTTTTTTGCAACCAAATTACCCCGAAAAATTACAGATATTTCTAACGGTAGAATAAACCAATCAAATGTTTCTAACGTTTTCGTACATCTGGCTGCCGAAAACCATGAGGAACGAATACGGAAAAGTGCATAGAGGACGACTACGTTTTTTTTTTTTTGTTTTTTTTTTTTTTTTTGCTTTTTTGTTTTTGCTAGCACTTTTCATTGATTTCAGTCTTTATTAGTATTTTGAATTTCTTAAATAATCGTATGCCAGAAATAAATGTAACCTTTAATGTTTGCATGCTTTAATGTTTGCATGCTAAGAATGGCAAAATCATCGTTGCCACTTATTAGTGGAGACTCACACCTACGCCGTTCCATTATTATAAACTGTTTCCATGAATTCTAGTTGTCATAGTAATGCAATAATGATAAAATTGCTTTAATATTTATGTATATATACTTCCAATACATAGCCTAATTTCACCAATTTCAACGTTTGTTTATAGTCTTATACCCAGTGGAGGGTAAGCACATACGATTGGCCACAGTGAATGTCCCTCCTATTCCGTCCTCTCTCTCTCTCTCTCTCTCTTCTCTCTCTCTCTCTCTCTCATTTTTTTAAAATTTTACATACCTATGTCCTGCTTAACTATTTTTGCGAGCACTAGTAGATGCACCTACATTCATCATTACGAACTGAATTAAACTTGAAAGTATTTAATTAATGCTATACAAGTATGAAATATATTTTCCTTGTTCATTTTTCGAATTACGATAAAAGAACAGTGAGAGAGAGAGAGAGAGAGAGTGAGAGAGAGAGAGAGAGAGAGAGAGAGAGAGAGAGAGAGAGAGGGGAGAGAGAGAGAGAGAGAGAGAGAGAGTTGAGTGGATCAGTGTATAAATATATCGGTCATGGGCAGGTAACAACCGAGTGAATCGTTAGATATATCCACCAATGTAAACTACTATTATTAGATAGATAGATGGAAAAATCATAGAAAATAAGTTTAAACTGCAACAACTTTCAGAGAGGGAGAAGGGAAGGTGAAGGAAGGAAGAAGGACAGGGGTGGCGGTGGAGGTGGGGGGAGAGGGTAGGTGGAGCTGTTTACTGTGTCCTATCCATTTCTGGATAATGGAGTTTTGGTCGTATTAGTACAAGGACAAGTGTATTTATTCTTTACGATTAGTGATTCACGATACCCTTATAAATTACGGCACTGGGGTAATGCACTAAAGAAAAATCTCGCTCTGTTACGAGTGTTCGTTACAGAAATAGGTATTGCCCAAAAACGTGCTTGCACTGTCTCTGAAAACCCATAGTAGACATGCTGCTTAGTTGTCAATCAAGTTTTTATAACCAAGTATTTTTTTACAAGCTAGCTATTGAATAAATTTGTATTTTTCTCAGTCAAAACATATGCCCCTCAGATGCTAACTTTCTCTTTTAACGACTTTCTGATCATTGCAAATTCGGCCCATAATTTCTTATGGTGCGAAAACAGACAGAGGCCCATGGACCGAAAACGATTGCGTCACACTACGGCGATAATCCAGCAGTAAAACATCTTCATATATCCAAAAAGTAAAATAATAAGATATATGCGCATTACGAATTATAACAAGATTAAACATGTATAGCTGATAACAATCTGCACGAATAACTGGTAAACTGTTCTGCAATGACAGTTGAGTATAGCAATTATTTACAATAGGTACGAAAGTCAAGATGTCGTGACGTCATAATACAGAACTTGAAAGAACGTTCTAATTCAGAAAAATAATTACTTAAATTTGAGTCAGAGTCGAGTTACTTTTTCAATAACGAATATTTTCAAATTAATCATCATAAATATGTAAAATATTGATGTTTTACTACTTATTTAAAAATTAGCCAAGAGCACGCTTCTCGTCATCTTCTACCCCAACAGCTGTTTACGCCTGGCTTGTTGTTGATGAGAAATCGTGTTTCGATTGTTGTGATAAAAGTGCTCCAGCGTCTGTGGGTACAAGTGGTGTGCGGATTTATCACAGGAAATGGTTAGTTTATTGACACAAGCTACTCCGTAAACATCGAGATGGCGTCAATCTTCTAAATACCTCGAGTTGTAAGTAAAAATGTTGAACGCGTTTTGGTGAGATTTGCACTACGTTTGAGACCGTTTTCAGTACCCTCTGTTTAAATCTGTTTAAATCTTAAAATTTGGCCTTAATTTCTAACTTTGGGGAAAATACTTACTTCGAAAGGAGAGTAGAGGTCTTTAGCTCCGTTTCTCACCAACAACAAGTCGCGACTGATGCCCATCTCGGGTGTCAGGACGCGTTATAATGTACTTTTTCGGAGGGTGGCTTGCATTGATGGTAGCTGGCCTGCGTGGCTTGCTGTGATGATCTACCCTACTACTTATTTAAAAATTAGCCAAGTGCACGCTTCTCGTCATCTTCTACCCAAACAGCTGTTTACGCCTGGCTTGTTGTTGGTGAGAAATCGTGTTTCGATTGTTGTGATAAAAGTGCTCCAGCGTCTGTGGGTACAAGTGGTGTGCGGATTTATCACAGGAAATGGAAAGTTTGTTGACACAAGCGACTCCGTAAACATCGAGATGGCGTCAATCTTCGAAACATTTTTAGTTGTAAGTAAAAATTTCTAAAGCATTTTGGTGAGATTTCCACTGCCGTGGGCGCCATTTTCAGTACCCTCTGTTTAAATATACCAAATTTGTAACTAATTTGTATTTTTCATAACTAACAAACCTGAGGTCTTAACATTAGGATTTACTAGCGCCAAGCTGGAAACCGGTAGAATTAAAATTAAAATTGTGAGTTCCAGGGACTAATGGCATCTATACTAGGTCACGGGGCATGTATACCCAGAATGCCCACGGGCCTTAATTTCTAACTTTGGAGAAAATACTTACTTCGAAAGGAGAGTAGAGGTCTTTAGCTCCGTTTCTCACCAACAACAAGTCGCGACTGATGCCCATATCGGGTGTCAGGACGCGTTATAATGTACTTTTTCGGAGGGTGGCTTGCATTGATTGTAGGTGGCCTGCTTGGCCTGCTGTGATGTTCTACCCTAGGTTGTTTACCCTAAGTTATACAAGACGGTTTACTTAAATGAATTCAGAATTAATCAAATGAGTACTAGGTTTCGCTAGGCCTCAGACTTAAACAAAAACAGTCTGCCGAAAACTATAACCTAAATTTAAGTTGTTGCCTAGGCCTACCTAGATAAGGGTAGACTGCTTAATAAAAAGTCAAGGCTACCAGGCCTCGGCAAAGAGCCTATTCTGCAATTCCCTATTCATTCTGAAAAACCTGAAAGGAAATAAGGGCAGAGGCATGTCTGAAGGGCAAAAAAAGGCGAAAATGTGGACCATATGACATGGGGCGATGTCTCAACGTCATATGACAAACGACCGAGCCCCTGAGACTCCTACAGCTGGTACGTCTCGTCAACTCAGGCGAAAATGACGAAGAATATTCAACAGAGGACAAAGCCAAAGGCAATGACGGGGCATACTTACTGCAAAAGGGTCAGCAAACGGATTGTCGTCGAAGCCTGACATAGCGAATTAGGTAAAATGTCATAAACTAGGCATTCACAGAGAGCACTCGGATATAATGTTTTTCGATCTGTTGTGGCCAAAACACACTTCGATAATCACTGTTGCCAGACGCCGGGAGAAATTATACTTTCCTCTTTACATATTTAAGTAGGTGGTTCGCTCAAATTCGCTCTATAATATGTAATAACATTAAAATTTGCATTTAATTTTATTTTAAATGTAAAATGTCAATAACAAATATTTAAATTACTAATCAAATTCTATCGACAAGGAAGCCGGGTCTTTCGCGGAGCTGGTAACAATAAGATACGTCAATGGAAGTTTATTTGTTATCATAATAAACAAAAGAGCATCGCATCTTTACTTTGTAAAGTATTTTATACTGTGAGGGCGTACGCAGTCCTCACGAATGCCATTTCTCAGTGATTTTGAATATACCCCGCTTTACTGTCATGTCATAAGTTAAGAAAAAAATATGATAACATTCGCATGATGTGTCATACATCTCAGGTACTAATTATTTCCATCAAAGAAGAAATAAACATGCAACCATTTTCACCTCCAGAATAGATGTGCTTGCGTATTCTCTCTTTTGTTTGTACTTGATCAATGCAGAAAGAAGTTGACACTCCCGCTGATATGTTCCACCTAGCTACTCTGACATTTATTTATTCAAAGAAATTACATTGTAATATATTTACATGTATTTCATCATCCGTACATTATTTGTCCATATGCGACGTGCTTCAGACACGGGATATAAATCCTACAATAGGTGCGGCAGCAATTTGCCGTCTTCCGTGAGTAAGATCGTACCGGAAATATCAAGATGAAAACCTGAGAATGATCATGTAAAACGTATATAGGTAGGTGTCTGCGTGTCCCGGAAATTAGTATTGTTGCAAGACAGGTATACAACTGTATCTGGAATGTTTACTGGAACATATAGTTAACGATATAAATTTAATCAAGATGATAATGTCCACGGAGATTGACTCAAGTGCCATTATAGCGAGGCCACCGAGATAGCCCCGTGAACTCTTTAGAATTATAAAGAACGAAGAAATTAATTATGACGATCGGAAAATCTGATGCAAAAGGAACCAAAATTAAAAGACGTAGTCGCTGATAACTTTCCCTCCTTGAGTAACACTCATAAACTGCGATAAGCTATCTTTTATTATTCAGTAATTCCACTTTCGATAATGATTATCAGTTTAGCCCACAAATACCGATATCAGATAAAATTTTTTCTTACTTCCTAAACATTTTGTTTTGATGAATTTATTAGCATTATATTATTATAAATTACCTTCGCCCTATCATTACTATATCATTGCTCTCTAGAGATTATTGCTACCTCTAATATCTCACGCGCATTCGTTAAATCCTATGTAGTATTATGGCAGAAAGACCATGAAATCTATTAACTATTAGAATCCTTTCCTCCGATGACTAATATCAACTTGACAACCTTCAGGTCCGGGAAGTGAGCAGAAAGCTATTTAATCTTATTTATTCTACTGGGGTTCACGACCTGTGGCAGCAACTAAAGTTAGAAACACCAGTTATGAAAATCTCAAAAAGTCCCATCTCCTCGTAGATTTTCTAACTTAGCAGCTTTTCTTCTTCTTCTTCTTCAGTTCTGCTCTTTCTTTTAGGTGATGTTCTAATAGCAAGATTGCACCGAGTATTTATATTAGGAGGAGAGTCCAGTCTGTTTCGCATGCAGCAGACTTCTTTCCATTCTCCTTCGAACTAAACATCCCATAACCAAGTTTTCTTTCTTACAATGCTAAACGGTATGCAAAGTTGTGCATACTTGTATACGCATACCTCTAAATCCCCTATAGAAGCTGCAAAGTAGTCAGTATGCACATGCACAAAACAATAGGACTGTAAGGGAATAAAAATAAGCTACATAAATATTATAAATTTATTATATACAGAAATAGTGACAATAAATTGTAACTTAGAAAGTACAAGTGTAAAATGATTTACATATTGACCTTTAATATCACAGGCTTTTTAAAAACTTCAGTTCATATTTCAGCTTAAATGTTTCAGTTCATATACTTGAACAATAAATACAATATGGAGCAGTGAGTTCTGGTGTCGCGCACATATCCGTGTGTACATGTGCGTACATTTTCTGCATGACTGTACTGTGTTTAATGTGTAAATTTATCAATCTGTAGAGTAAAACATACGAGTGAATCAGTACGTATACACGAAATGCGCATATAATTAGTTTTATGTACATAAACTGTCCTTCAAAGCTGCCGTACAGAACTGACTGACTATACATTAACATGAAGCAGCTATTGATGACCGGAGCACTCTGGGTCAACAACGCAAGTAAACGGGCTGCCAGGTATATGATCCTGTAACCACATTATAACGATGCTATAATCTGCAGGAACTCCAACCTGGAATTGCACCTCGTATATGCCCGACACTTCCTCCGAGGGGTACACCTCCGTTCCTAATACCGATCCTTCAAACGGCCCCTCGACTTTGATGGTAACCTGGAAGGAAAATGGTCGTGTTAAAAGCCTGGGAAATTTTAATTGCAGTTCTGTTAAAATTGTAAAATATTGTATATTTTCTCATTTTCTCTAATAAAGGATAAAAAAATACTTTTGCGCACACGTGTACGTTCTACTAAAGGCTAGGCCAACAAGAATGCTTCAAGTTTATTGACGGAATACAAACGTGGTTCGCTTGAATGCCTTAGACAAGTAACACATCTTAAAATGAATAAATGAATTATTACAAGTTTCGTTTACGTAATTATGAATGGGACATATCTGCAAGCGAGGAAGAAGACAAGACAACATGTCTAGTAAGATGAATCACTCTTTAATTACAAATCATCCTTTCAATTAGCAAAACAGGACCAAAAATTCAAGTGAATGAGTCACTCAAAGGTTTAAGCGGCCCACACACGCTCAAATTTTTGGTCAAATCTTTATATGTCAAATTATTTGACATGAATTTGATCGTGTGTGGCGTAATTTGATGGCCTAAAAGGTTTGATGTCAAATTTTTTACTGATCTGATTTCAGTAGATATTTTTTTAGCCAACGTCAAATAATTTGTGCGTGTGTGGTACCTAGCAATAATTTGCGCAAATTCGTTAGTGATTAGACAAAATCTGAGGAGGACGTGCGCGGCTCATCGTCATCATGGCTCCAACAGAACATGAAAAGAAATTTCTTCTTGAGCTTATTGATGTTTATAGAAGTTTACCACAACTTTGGAACATTAAAAGTGACTGTTATAGACAGAAATAAAAAAAGATATGGCATATCGAGACTCTTCTACAGAAATTCCGTGATTATTATCGCACAACGCATAACTGTGTTTTCTTTGGTTATATATGGTCTCACAAGATCTAATAGTTTGTCAAATGATTCTCCGTCCATGCGAAGAAAGTTCTTGAAAACATCAGGTTCACTAATTCTCAGTTCATTTGATAAAGGAGCATGACCAAATCGTTCACGACACAAATACCATTGCTGGGCCCACTTTCGTCTCTTTCGTTTCTGTGTGCTCTTCAACGCTAAGCCAAGAGCCAACGCTGTATATGCGTCCATGATGAAACTCGGGAGCAAAATGAAAATTTGATGAGAAGTTTGAGCGTGTAGAGCGAACGTCAAACAATTTGACATAAAAAAATTGGACCAAAAATTTGAGCGTGTGTGGGCCGCTTTTAAAGACCACTAATGAGCAATGGCAAAGGTAAGGTCACTGCACTTGCGCACAATAGCCTTGAGACCAGCCAAAACCCACTCCTCCACACACGAAACGCCTGGGAAGCACAGCGAACGAACTGACTCATATACCCAATACCATTGCCCAATACAGCGGGAAGTTGCCGGGCACACTAATGAGCTACGAAGACCTCTATGCATAACACTAATCTTTCTTTCTTTTTAATGCAGATAGTGAAGTCTTTAAAAACATTTTCGTAAATGCTTCTGCTTGGTATAGATGAAAGCTTTTGCGAATAACTGACCTATAAAAAGA
>NC_061108.1:123235848-123290848 GCF_015104395.2 Macrobrachium nipponense
TTACTAAAAAAGGAAAGATTCCAGAAGCATTTTCAGATTCAGACTGGGTTTTCTGCTTAGCTTTCTTATCTGATATAACTGATCATTTGAATAATTTGAACTTAAGACTGCAAGGCAATAGAAAATTGGTATCAGATATGCTTACTGAGGTGAAAGCATTTGAAAATAAACTAGATATTTTTATGAAACAGTTCAGTGATGAAAACTTTATACATTTTCTTTGTTGTAAAGTGTTGCAGAATGAGGAAAGGGATACTTCAACTACCTCAAAAGAAAAATGTACAAAGGCAATGGAACTTTTAAAAGAAGAATTTGCAAATATATTTAAGGACTTCCATGATCATAAGCAGGAAATTCAAATGTTCAAAACCCTTTCAGTGTATCACCAGAAGATATTCCGGGAATTTATCAAATGCAAATAATTGATTTGCAAGCCAATGATGCCCTGAAAACCGCGTTTCAAGACAATAGCCTTTTGGAATTTTATTCCAGTCTACCAGAAGAATATTCTGACTTGAAAAAGTTTGCTGTTGGCATGTTTTCAGTTTTCTGTAGTCCATATATCCGTGAGCAAACATTTTCAAAAATGAAACTAGTAAAATCAAAACTTAGATATAAGCTTACTGGTGAGCATCTTCACCAAATTTTGAGACTTTCTGTTACAAAAGTAGAAATAGATATTGCTAAGCTTGCAAATACGATGCAGCATTACGTTTCCCATTAAAGATAAGATATATAGAATTTTCAATAACTCATTATTTTCTTGCACAAACTCTACAATAAAACGAGCTACTATTAAGACTTTTTAATTTATAGGAATAATACCTACGTAGCAATAGCTGGCATAAGAGTGTAAGACTCTTAACTTAAACTAAACTCAAAAGATGAATAATATACAAATAAATGTGAACTTTCTCCGATAGTAAGGATAATTCTAATATGCGGCCCTCATCTCTATTTCGAATTTCCTTAGTTGCCCCAGTGCTGGACATAATCCCAAAAATCTATGAAATCAAATCATAACCTGACCTATAAACGCTCTCTGGCGGCTTTGATGACGGCAACACACTCAATCATTTGCTCCATGGTGGAAAACCGATAACATATTTCCGTACCAAAGAGGTCATTCAACTCTCATAATGACTCCTGTTTCTCACATAGACATCGTCTCAAACGTGCTAAATATTTATCAAATCCTTAATTAAAAAAAGAAAATCTTAGACAAATTACCCTCTGAAGCTGACATCGGGCCATTTATGTCTTGCCCCCCAATTTGCAGATGACCAGGTTGCACTCATTCATTTCACATAGAACATTCAAATTGGACGGTGAAATAACACTAAATGGAGAAAGGATTCGTGAGGTAGAGGAGTCATAAAATATTTAGGAGCAATGATATCCAAATGGTATAGGCTGTCTTGAGTTGGAATTTTGTGAGACCAAAAATGCACATCAAATAAAAAGCGGGCTGAATAAGATCTGGAAGTCAAATAGACTGAAAGTGAATACGAAAGCAAGATTATGCATCATTCCGGTATAATCTATTTACTATATGGTCATGGACTATGGCACAACAATGAAACTATATCAAAGATTTTGACATTTTGAGAATATTAGGGGTCAGACGGCAGAGAGTGAAGAGAGATACCATAAAGAAAAGTCGAGAAGTTCCATGTGTACATAAGATGATGATGAATGGGAGATGGAGACGATGTGAGCATGTCCTTTGCATCATCCCTCAGAGAACGGTATGTGATAATACCAGCTGAGATCCTCTGGATACCAGAATAGTAGGAAGACCCCTTCCACAACCTCTCCTAGCCACTTCTTCCAGAAATAGACTCGCTGGATTTGAGGCGATTCCGGGATATCCGCCTTTTAATTCTTAACTACTGCTCCTCTCAAGTTTACGAGAGATTGCAAGACTACTTCAAAGTGAAATGCTCTTCATTGTTATTACTTTGACTTTCATCAGCATTTTACCATTTCTATTTTCTTGGAGTTCTTTGCTTCCCATTCGTAAAAGACTGCGTGGCAAGTTTTGTCTTTTTTAACTGTTCATTTTGAATATACGCACAGTACTGCTACTAGTACTGCTATAACTGCTATTCTTCCTACTACTACTACTACTACTACTAGTACTACTACAGCCAATGATAATGAAAAGCCAATACATGAAATTCTATGACTTAAACGTTATTAGCAGCATTCATACCTCTCCCTCCTCTGCTCCGGCTGTATCAATTACAAAAGAGTTGATGCTACCAACTTTACCCTGACGCAGTCCCGTGCCATACGCTTGACAAACTGGCTCGGGGCACTTTTCTTGAAGTTCTTTCATTCCCTCATATTCAATCCTTTCTACATTACCAAGATGTTCCTGTGGAATACAAGTTTCATCTACATGACTGCAGAACGATGTCTTCTGTATAAGTGACGAGCTGATACTGGCCTCAGCCGTCTCTGAATCAGAATCTGCGTGTACCCTCATGGAATCGCTGCTAGCAGAAGCATTGCCACTCTCACTACTACTGTACTGTGAATAACTATTTTCGCTGTTGGAAGTTTGCTGGTTAATGGTATTAGCAGTGGTTGTGGTTGGGTCAACTGGAGGATAAAGATCATCTATAATGTCAGTCTGTAATTCTTCATTAACACACTCAGAGATTGGTAGGAGTGCCAGAGCTCCTGGCAGGCTTGCTCGACGGAGTTCTCTCAGAGATATAAGATCTTGGTGTCCATTTCTCAAATCGTTCGCAGAACACAGGCGACCCCTCACCGGAATGTGAGGAAATTCGCCTCTGTAGCACCCATTCAGTGTCTCTATCACCTAGAAAATATCAAAAGATTAATTTTCAACACATTAAATACCTTAAGTTAATAGAATAAAAACAGCAGAGCTCTAAAATCTATGAAATAACATGAATTGCGCAATCATTTTGTATGCGAAGCATAGAAGCACATGCACAGCTAAATTCACTGTATTCTGAGCTAAAAACAGTTAATGACCAACACTAAAAAATGGGAGCAACTAATAAAATACAGGGGAGAACAGATACAGCTGTTTGGACCACAGGAGACCGACCTCTCCCCCAGGGAAGTGTTGAAAGACATCATGGTCAAGGTCTGCTAAGTCGTCGCTAGTCTGAGGCTCTAGCTGCACATCAGGATAAGCAGAGGGCAGGTCTCTGGCAAGATCCATCAGTGACGCCACAAGTGGTGATGGGTTCGTTATTCCAAAGTCTCTGTGATTTATCTTATTAGCCCACAAATTCTTTATCACTTCGCTATTTGAATTTGGCGCACTGAACTCAGTCGTACTCAGAGGAGTTTCACTCAGTAACTCTTCAGGGTCGCAAGAGGGTAAAGAGCGGCTCCTCAACATGTGGGGAGCTTTACGATGGCGTTTGAAAATGCGACGCTTCGATGTAGGCATCTCCAATATATCGTAGTGACGATCTTCTTTAGTGCGAGGCCGCTTCAAGGGATTGACGAGATCAAATGCCGACACTTGAATCTCCTGGTCGCAAGAGGGATTAACATTTCTTGGCTTCCCTTCCGAGAAATGGTTCCACTTTTTATGCTTACTTCGGTGTTTCTGCCGGAAGTACTCCTCCTCCTCCTCATCATCATCATCAACAACATCATCAAACTCGTCATCTGTTTGGCACCCATGATCTACAAGTCGGTATTTTGTTCTTTTGTATTCAATCTCATCTTCACTTTCAAGGTTTTTGATGTTCTCTTCCTGGGTATAGTTGTTTCCAAGACTGATATCAATTTCAGAAACAACGCCATTTGGGATTGGGACGCTCTCTGTACCAGGGTCAGACTCATCAACTTCTTTCACATCATCTACACTCAGGTTGGGGATGTTGGGGATTTCAGCTTTGATGGCTTCGACTTCACACGTCAGTGACACTTTGGCATCAGTGGAATCCTCCGAACAACACCTTTCGTTTTCAGGCGCAACCTTGTCGGTTAACCCGGATTCAAAGAAACGACGCGCGAACCTAAAGTTATGTCTATAGCTTTCAATGTCTGTGGTTTCACACGGTCCTTCACTAATATCAGTAATATCAGGTATGTTTCTTTTGTGTTCTTCTGATCTGTCAGACTCTATTTCCTGAGAATTTTCTGTAGGAAGATACCCATTTTCAATGCCTTGGGTCTCGGCTACACTTGATCTAAGGGATGCGGTATCAGCCACATCCTCTCTCGAGAAACAGCTCTCTTCGTCGTCTGAAGGAATGAAAGAAATACAAAAGGACATTATGTAAGAGACTCCATTAAAATCAACAGTGATATCTTTAAGCAATAGGTCAAGGATTTATTTATTAAGAATTTATGTGCTTAAACTCAAATATTTAACTATATTCTACGAAACTTGGTGAGTTAATGGGTAAAGAGCTAAGGGCTGCTCTAGGAGCAAGAGCCCGTGCTGGCATAAGGCCAGCTTAATCTCAAACAACATGGGTAAAGAGTCAGAATGTCGAGCTGTAGAACATGGACGCTAATCAATAAAAAATGTAAATATATAAAAAGAACCTTTAACAGTGAAAGAAGTACTTTAAGTCACCAGAAATGCTAGGGCCTTCATTACTGGAACTGGTGGTACCATAGTTCATTACCAGATAGTATTATCAATTCGGTCTACCCCTAAATTAAGTACATGCCAACAATATGTCATAGTACAAGGAAGCTTCCATTAAAAATAAGGGATTAACCTTATTTAACTATTTCGCCTATACTAACTTTCGCGATAAAATGACGCAGGAAATAGCAAGAGAAAAATAAAAATTAATTCAGTTTTTTATTTGAAATATTGCCTTTTCTCCTAAAGATAGATGAAAGTAATCTTTTATGACAATCTTAAATTAGCCTAAACATTTGGAGCAATCTTTTCACATTTTAGAGCTGTGGAACTGACACTGCTAAATTGTTTGTTTGTGTGTTTGTTTATGTGGTGTTTTTACGTTGCATGGAACCAGTGGTTATTAAGCAACGGGACCAACGGCTTTACGTGACTTCCGAACCACGTCGAGAGTGAACTTCTATCACCAGAAATACACATCTCTAACTCCTAAATGGCATGCCCGAGAATCGAACTCGCGGCCACCGAGGTGGCAGGCCAAAGCCAAACCGACGACGCCACTGAGGCGCTCAAATCATCATATAATCATCATATGGAATTGACTATACATTCGGGACCCCAGGACAACCCAGAGAGAGAGTTCCTCGTCCCACTAAACTTGGAGCATGCGCAGAAAGACCAGCTTAATCTAAAAAAAATTCATGCCAAAGATTTACAGTTTTCGAAAAGATAACAGATTTATAGAGAAAATTGTAAATATTTTTTTTACAAGGATAAACGAGTTACGTCTTTTTGTTTGCTTGCTGTTTTTTGGTTGTTGTTTTTGTGGTTCAAAATCGTTCTAAATCTAAGTTGGAATAAATGGACTGCGTCGTCTAAGGCACATTAAAAAATAAATCTCACGTCTCAAGTGGATGAATGCAAAGGTTCCAGAAATGGAATGGAATATAGAATTTTGGCCTACGAGGTCATTCAGCGCTGAAAGCGAAATTGATAGTTGAAAGATTTGAAAGGTGTAACAGTTAGGAAACCCTTTCAGTTTCACCATGAAACAATTGTCAGGAGAGGGTGAGAAGTAAGATGGAAGAAAGAGAATATGAACGGAGATACAGAATAAGGAGTGAAAGAGGTTGCAGCTAGGGGCCGAAAGGATGCTGCAAAGAACCTTAAGTCATGCCTACAGTGCACCACATGAGGTGCACGGAAGGCACTAACCCCCTATGGCGCGCGAAGGTTTCAGAGCTATGGATCAGCAGCAGATATTGACACTGTCACCTTTTCTTGGATGATACTTCAAAATGTGTTTGGTCCGTGCACCTATACCTATATGCTGGTTTATTATTTTCCTTAAAGCTGTCTTAGTGCATTTGAATCATTTTTTCCTCATGAGATTTTTATTTGATTTTATGAAATTCAGGCTATCAAGCCCATCACTGAGGCACTTTCGGCCATTCAACGAGGAAGCTGGAGTGGTTGGACAGCAAGGGGAGATGAAGTATAAGTAACAGTCAGAGAGGCTGGACAGTGAAATTAAAAAAAAATGGAAGTAGGAATGATGGTAAAGTAAAAGGCTAAAATGTCGGTGCAGTTAAGGAAGAAAGCAACGAGCAAAAACCTACATTGCACCACAAGAGGTGTCTTGACGTTTTTACTCTTTGCTTTTCTTCTGTTTATTCTCATTGTTCATTTCAATAAGAATTTTATATTATATTATATATATATATATATATATATATATATACATATGTATATATATATATATATATATATATATACGATATATATATATATATATATATTATATATATATGTATGTATGTATATATGTATGATATATATTATATATATAGATAGTGTATATGATATATATATGTATGTATGTATGTATTATGATGTATGTATATCTATATATATTAGTATATATTATATATATATATCTCTATTGTTGCAGCTGAATTTTGTATGTATGTCTGTAGTATGTATGTATGTATGTGTATGTATATATATATATATATATATATATATATATATTGTTGCAGCTGAATTTTGCGGCTCTTACTCGCCATTTGCCAATTGCAGATAACAACACTCAAGCAAGAATAGAGTTCTCAGTACCACATATACCACGGCCCATGGATCCTACAGTTCTAAATTCGTTGACTTGTTCCTAAAATGTAAGACTAATAATAACACCTTCTTTTTGTCAATAATACCAACTACAATTGTATTCTCTCCTGACGAAAAGTGAAACAACCCAAGTAACAATAAAAGAAAAAGCTTACCTAATGTTTTTAATTCTTGATCATATTTCTTCTTCCGCCTAGGTGCCTTTGCTTGTTCTGCTTGGTCGCAGTGCGAGACCATCTTCTCCTTTATGCTCTTGATATCTGTATAAGTTAAAGTCACTTCTGACTTTGAGTCTTCATTCGAAGCCACCTTGTGAAGATACTGATCGTTCACTGTTTCTAGCACCAAATCCCCTTCTATTGTGCTATGAAGGATGTAAACAAGGCACTCTTTTCCACTACGAGTTTCGATCTGTGAGACTTTACTTTCAGCCATGTCTCTGGGCCCTACACCTAACTTTGTATTTTTCAGGTGGGCAGGAGACACCTTTTTACTTGTTTTTGAGACAGATTTGGGTGTTTCACTACTGCTGCTCAGGCGACTCTTTGTTTCCCACAAATCTTTTTGTTTACTAACTTTACCTGCAATTAATTCCATGTACTCCTTATCCAGCTGAGCCTTGTGTGAATGTTTCTGCTTAACTGGCTCAAAAACAGAGTTCCTGTCCAAATTGTCAAGGCTGTCAACACTTCCAGCACTGATAAGACTACCTAGACTGTCAAACCTTTGCCTCTCAAAAGCAACCTTTCCCCTAAATCCTCTCATGTATTCATCTGCCTCTTCGGGGGTCAGTGGTCGCTCTGGAGTACTGGATGGCGTAGGAGATCTATACCTTTCTTGTTCCCAGAATTTCCTTCCTTCAGAAACATGTAATGATGGTTTCTCGTCCCATGTATCTGTCATACCCTGAGGGGAAGGCTGTCTCTGAGAAAAATTTATGGAAATTTTTGGAGTAATTTGCTTTTTGAAAACTGGAGAAGGCTTACGACGCATTGGTGAAAGAACCTTAGATTGTGAATCCTCAAGTCGATGTCTTTTCCACGTCCAAAATCCAGGTTTGTGAGTCCGTTTCTCCCAGTGGGTTTTATATTGCTGTACAAAGCCTTTCTGTACCTTAATACTTATCTTTCTCTTCACGCTACCAGGTTCCTTCTCATCACCTGAGGATTCATGTTGGATATCAGATGAAGGCAAAGAAAACTCTGACTTCCTCCAGGCTTCAGTTGACTTTTTGTGCAAAGCTGTTTTCTCTTCCATTTCAGCAACTTCTATAGCCTTTCCTGGTTTATTCAACTTTTGATTTCTGTCATCACAACTGGAATGAGGCTTTGATGGCGAACTTTTTCTATTTTGAATCTCCTTCAGTACAATTTTATTCTTACGATTCTTCCATTTTATGTAATTATCTTCTTTGTTGCTTTCGTAAATCTCTTGGCTTGCCTTGACTGTGCCCTTTTTTATTGTTATGCTAAGTTTTCGTCCTAGAGAGGTCTTTGACTCAGTAATTTCATTCACAGGACTAGATCGATGATGTTCACTTCTATATTCTGGGATACTCATTCCCAGATTCTCATTAACAGATCTTTCATAATGATGGTCAGGTTTTTTTACATTTGCTTGTCTTTCTTTACATGAATGCTCTCTCTTTGCTATAAGATCATCCCAGAAGTCCTTCTTTTGTGCAACCAAGTTCTTAGTCAGTGCACTATCTTCCGAAGGTGGTTTTGTTTCACCCAGTCCATCATTACTTTCAAGAACAATTGGGTTTTCCGCGATTTCATGGCTTTGATTTGTATCTAATTGTCTGGAATCATGAAGATCATCTTCATTTTTACCTTCCTTTGTCTCACTTTCATCAATGATATCCATTTGGGAAAGTAGCTCTTTATTCCTATCAGTCTTTTCTGTAACACATTCAGTTCTAGAAAACATACTGTCCCAAAACCCTTTAATCTGAGAGACAATACCAGATGACTGAAACACAGTAGGTAGTTCTTCTTCATCAGATTTAGTGAAAGGTTCTTGATCGTGAGCTTCAAATGGCCCTTTGTTTTGGAAAGACGGAAGCATACTAGTGTCTGGTGTTGTTTCAGTTACTTCAGATGTTTGAGGATCGGCTTTCACTTTTGAAATACACATTTTTACGTCATGTTCTTTCTTCTCTGCTTCATCGCGAATACCTGAAATTTCTGCACCATTGTCTTGTTTAGCAATTTTCTTATTCCAAAAGTCTCTCTTTTGTGCAACCAAACTCTTGGACATTTTCTCGCCTTTCCCAGCCTCTCCCGATTCATTCTGAGAACTGTGCACTTGTCGTGATGTGAAATCTCGTTCTATATTCTCAGTTTCAGTGGTAAATTCACTCTTTGCAACATTAGCTGTTTGAAAATTAATTAAGTCTTGTTCCTCTGTCTTCTGCATTTTACTACTGCTGCCAGATACTTGCCCTTTTAGTGTTCCAGAAGGATGATTATTTTCCTCAGTCCAAGGGGACATGCATTTTTGCACGACTCCATCACTGATTACCGATTCACAGTCGAAAAATTCATCCCAAGGGGGCGATACACTCCCAAGAACACTTGCACTTGGAGACTCTGCTACAGTTTTCTCTGGTGCAGATTCTCCCTGGTCTAGTGTTTGCTCTTTTGTCCCATCAGTCAGAAGAACTTTGCAACTTTGCAAAGAGCAATTATTCTCCTTTTCGATTTCTGATTCATCTATAGACAACATGGCTTCATAAAAGGCTTTTTTGTTGACATCATGGGGGCTAACACTACGATCAGCTGATGAAGGTTTCTCTGGTACAGACAAAGAATTAAACCCAGTTAGTGTCTCATCTGCAAATTTAAAATCTAGCTCCTGCTGAGTTGCATTAGACAAATCAGTTGTATTCTCAATATCAAGGAAATCATTTGTGATTTTACTACACAAAGCATCTTCTTCTTGTCTTTCTCCTTCCAAATCTGCCATTCTTCCATCGCATCCAGTCTTTTGAAATTCACTGCATTTCTTGGAGCCTACCAAAATTTTATCCTCATGACTAACTTGATTTTCCTCCCAAAATTTCCGGCTCACGCTCAAACTACCTTCCTGAATCTCAATGCTGAGATTTCTTGTCAATTTTTCTTTTCGGGGATTATTAATCTCATTCAAGGGAGTTTCCTTTTCTTGTGAAAATTCGGCGAATTTCCCAGGACCTAACTTCCTGGTATTTCGAAATTCTGACTTCTGTTCTGATAGCACCATTCTTTGCTGACGTCTCCACTCCTTCATATCTACACTGGAGATGTCACCTCCCTCCCAGAATTCTCTACCAAAACTCACACTGTCTTCACAGTCAGCAAGGCTATTCTTTCTGCTCATTTCAACTTCTTTGTCACAAAGGTCCTCTGAGCCAGACATGTTTCTTTCAGAGAGAGTTTCTACCAGCTCCCCAAATTCTTGGACACCCAATGTTCTACAATGACCCTCCAACATATCACTAGTTTCATTTTGAAATTTATACTCCTTTTCACATTTCATCTCCACAGAAATACCTTTAGGATCACTTAGTTTTGAATTTTCACTGGTGCTGCATGTGGCAACTTCGTCTGAATCTTCTAATTTACCGTCTAATGATAATTCTTTGTTATCAATTGAATTAATAGTTTTATCAATTATAGCATCTGATAATCCAGATCTTTTCTCTTTCCTAATCACATCAGGCATTGACTTGAGAAGAGCATTCTCATCAGTTCTTGTTTGGTAGTCCCACACTTTCATACATTCTTTAACAAGTCCTTTTCCAACTAATTCTTCTAAACCTAAGTCTTCAGTTTTGTTGATGTCCGTCTGTTCAGCTTCAGGGTGACTTTCTACTGTGTTTCCGTCCATTACTCTTGCATTCACTCCATCATTATCTCTTTTATTAATCTGTCCATCCAGAGATTTTGCTTCCAGTTCTCTAGCCTCCCACTTCATCTTAGCATCTCCCACAGCACCACTTTTAATCTTCATACTCAGATTATACCTCGATGACTGCTTCTTTTCTAACTTATCTAAAAAGCTATCGAATTTCTCCACCTCTACATTCTCATGCAAGACTTCCTCAGACACGACTTTGATCGCAGCGCTACCACCTTTCAGCTGTTTCTTTTCTAAACTGTCTATAAATTTGTTTAATTTTTCAACCTCTGTTTCACACTGTATAGATTCTTTAGACGAGGGGGGTTGGTTGGTGACAGTTTTACTTACTAATTCACAAGATGTGTTCATTATAGCACTTTTTTCAACTTTCCCCACAGCACACTCACTTTTTTCTTTACTGACATCCCATTTTTTCATGCCTTCCTTAACTAGACCCTTTTCTGCCAACTTCATTGGACTTGTATCAGTAGATCTGGTATCATCTTTATCAACAGCTTCATGATGATTTCCTTTGCCAAAACTGTTTTTGATGTCTCCATTGCCATCATGAGGTTGAATGACGCTGATCTCATTATCAACCTTACGGTTATCTAAAGGTCTTCCTTCAAACTCTCCAGCTTCCCACTTCAGTTTAACATCTTCCACAGTACCACTTTTAATCCGAACACTTAAATTATAATCTGATACTTGTTTTTCATCAAATCGATCAATAATAGTAGTTGCATCATCAAGCTTGGATTCGCAAAAGGCTTCATTGCTCTTTGGTTCACTAGGAGCAATCACCTCAGATAGTGCACTATGTATTTTACGACCTTTTTCTCTATTTGCTGCTTCTTGAGTTTTCTTCCATTCAGCATAATCGTCTGCTTCCCTGCTGACACTCCACTTTTTCACATTTTCTCTGACCATTCCTTTGCCAACCATCTGTCCAGTACTGTCCGTAGTACCTTCAGTGTCCATTATTTGTGCAGGGTCAGAATATTGCTCAGAAGAGCTCTTTAAGCTCCTTTCTCTCTCACATACATCATCAACTTGATTGTTACTCAACATTTCACTTTGTTCTAAGTCAGTACCAGAGTTGCTTTCAAACGCCATAGCCTCCCACTTGAGCTTAGCATCTACAACAACGCCCCTTTTAATTCTGACACTCATATTATACCCTTGCTTATTCCCAGATTTTACAGGACTTTCGTCCTGTTCGCGCCTATCAAATGTTTTTTCTGGAATCTCAGAACATTTATTAATAATCTGCTCCTGACTTGCCATTATTTCATGTAACACAGTTATATTATCCGTTACAGACTTGACAGGTAGTTTTAAATTTTCGGACAGAATTGTTTTACTGGTACACAGACCAACAGTTTCTTGTGAATCAACAATATTCTGCCACATTTTCTTTTTGCTCTCAACAAATCCCTCTCTAATTTCTGGATCTGCACAGTTATCTGGTAGTTGGAGATTTTCTCTTGAATCTGAAATTAGATCTCTCCCAAGATATTGGTCACCTCTTCCATTGTCATTATGATTAATAATTTCTGAATCTAAATGAGAAAGAGTCTTCATTTCATTAAATGTGGCTATATCTTCACCAACTTTTTGTCCACTGAGACTAGGGTATCTATCATTTCCTTTTTTAATTTTTTCATTTGCTTCTTTTGCTTCCCATAACATTTTGGCATCCAAAACACTCCCACTTTTTATTCTCACACTTAGACACCCAGGATCCAATTTTACTTTGCCCAAGTCCTTGTTTATGATACCTTCCTTGTCTACACCTTCTTGTTCATTACACATCAGTAAGTTTTGCCATTCCTTCTTCTTGTTGGCAACAAGACCTTGTTTAACTTCTGGTTCAGCTAATGGATCTGTACTTCGAATAACTTCCTTACCCTCTAAAGGTTCAGCATCCTTACTTATACACTCTGTTTCACTTTTGTTTTCTTCTCTCATTTTAGAATCTGCCTTGCAATCTCTGTCAGTGCTATTCCAGGATTTGATTTCATCTTTGCAATATTCATCAAATTCGTCTCTTGGAGATCTCCCTCTAACAGCCTGCTCTTCTATCTGATAATTTAATTCAGCTCCTTTCTCTTCCCATAATGACTTGACTCCATGCATACAGCCACTGACTACCGTGGAATTTAACTCGCCATGTGGAGGTGATTTTGTTTGATTATTACTGTCTCTGATATTTATGTCGGCAGATATTTCCTTATCTTCACTGATGTCATCGCTGGGTTCATTTACCTCTCCTTCTTCTTTTATTGGCAATATAGCTTCTAACTGACCTTTCCTAATCTGAACGAGACCTTTCTCGATATTCTTCAGACTAGGATTCCTTTCAAGAATACTCTCCACAATAGAACTGCACTCTTCTTCCTCAAGGACACCAAGTGGTGTGTCTTCATTAACATCTTTTGCTATGCACGTAGTTTCCAGTTCTTTCTGCTCCCATTTCAGCTTTGTATCTAACACACTACCACTTTTAATCTTGACACTTAATTGATACTGATGAGTAAGTTTCCTTTTGGACTGTGATCTGGGTAATTCTTCAGGGAGTTCGTTGTCAAAGTGGGCACCTTCATTTTCATTTAGTTTAGCTTCATCATTCTCCTCCATGGTGTCATCTTCATCATCCTCCTGTTCAAAAAGGGCTTCTTCCCAATGGGTTTTCCTACTTTTCACAATGCCCTTTTCAATATTCTTTATACTGGGATAGCGATTCACTAATTTGGCTGAATTAGAATTCAGTCCAGTACTATGATGGGTTTCTTCTTCCAAATCTGGTTGCTCAGGTTGTAACTCTGTATCAGGTCGTTCTTGAGTGTTCCATGAAAACTGTTCACTGTTTTGCACATCTTCGCTCTTGGATGTTTCTTGCACATCTTTACACGCAAATGTCTCATCAATTTTCAAACTTAATTTTTCACGACCAGAATCTTCTTCAATTTGATTCAACTGGCCAAGACCAAAGGGATCATATTCTTCATTTTTAGATAATAGTTCTTCATTTAACTGTGTGTAATCATTTTTGCTATCAGGCTCTGGTAAAGTGGCTTCTAACTTTTTATCTGTAATTAAAGCACTCGATGAAACATAACCTGCAGCCAGCTCCTCTACAGGAGATTTCAAACTACTGATGCTTCTAATTTCTGGTTTCTGCACTTTATCTTTATTTTTCTTAGACCGCACTTTGCTTTTCAGGACACTTTCAGATATTCCCAAAACTGGGCTAGCAGAAGGTTGCCAGTCTGAGTTCTCCATTCCTAGACTCTCTGGATTTATCTCTTGAAACCCATCAAATGCTTTTTCTGCAGATTCTGCAACCATAGATTCCTCTTGACTTTTGGGGAACCACTTTTCCCAAGTCTTCTTCATTTTGCTAACAAGACCAGTAGACACTTCATCGGTTTTTTCTTCAAAAACATCAGCATCAGTAGTAGAATTACTTTCTAGATCCACATCGTCATACAAATCTGACGGTTTTGCAGGATCATGTGTCTGACTTACTATATCTGTGGATTCAGAACTAGTTGACTGCCTACTAATACCACTGTTAGCAATCAGGGAGTCCCAGAATTCTTTCCGGGAGGATACTAGATCTTTTGAAGGATATGAATCATGCTGCTGAAATGATCTTTCACTATGAGTAACTTCTTTTGTGAGAAATTCTTCCAGAGATATGCCTGCACTAATTGAAGTACAGGTATTCTGGGATCCTGTAAGCTTTTCTAACAAACTAGGGTAGTTTGCAGAATCAACAGGAACATTATTTTCGCACAGCTCAGACAGACATGAATGAAATTTTTGCAAGGAATCAGATTCTGTTTCTTCAGCAACTGCAGCAGCAGCTCGGTGAATGTTAGGTAGATCATTATTTAAGATCTGAACTTCGTCTTCAAAGAAGTGTTCTTCACCTGACTCTGCTATGCTTGACACCGACCCTTCTTCATCTAACATCTGCTGAAATTCCCCCAAAACAAGATTTGTTTGCTCAGAAGTTATGGAGTTGGTTGTGTCATCATCTTTATTGTCATTATCTTCCACAGTTTCCTTATCGTCATCACTTAACTGTTTTAAAGGTTCAGGGCTTTCGCTAGATTCAGAAAAGAAATCTGGAGTTAGTTCCAATGCTTTTAACTTTTCCGTTAACTGGGGACTCAGGGTGGGATAGGTCTCCTTTAAACTCTCAAAAACTGCAGAGGACACTTCTGAGAGTGTGTTATCCCTTTCATGCTGGGACTCACTCAAGCCCGGAGAATCATCTTGTTCTAGTTCATCTTCTCTGGCTGTTACCATCAGTGAATCACTATCACTTTGTTTCTCCTCATCAAAAAATTCTTCAGTCTCTAAACCATGCTTAACTTCTGACAAACACTTTTTTTCAACTCCATCATTACCAGTGCCATTTTCATAATCATGTCCACTCAGAGAATCTGATACAAGCCCCTGAATGCATGGTTTCTCCTCTGAGCGAGAAAAATTATTTTCAGGTTCACGCACATCATTCAGATGGCTTACGTCATGATGATCATTTACAGTTTCATTTACCACAGTACATTTGTCCTTCAATATATGAAAGTCCTCATTAGTACTTTCTGAAATTACCGGAGTAGTATATTCCACACCATTCCCCTTAGTTTCCTTTCCATCTTTACTTTCCTCCCCACGCTGCTCTTCACAACTTTTAGCAGATACTACTGTGTCAGTGTACGAGATTTCTTTAGATAAAGCAGGTGTCTGGCCTAGTTTACTATCAGTAATAGGATTACAGCACTCTAAGGTTTCAGTGTCTCTGACATTTGCTTCCGATATTGATTCTTTTTGCACCTGACGTTTTATGGATGCATCGTCTTCCCTATCCACTTGTTCAGCGCGAGTCCAAGAAGTAGCCCAATGTTCATCAGTGGAATTTACTGATGCTGACATAACGTCATCTTCACAAACTATATCTGTGAGTTTTTGAGATAATTGAGCGCAAACATATTCCCTTGTGTGTCCTTGGTTTGTTTCCATGTGAGCACTGCGGCTATCTAATGAGTCTATTAGTGATTCTTGAAAACAACTTTCCTGATTTTTGTCATGGATTCTATGGCTTACACTAGACATATCTAACAAGCAAGGAGAATCCACCAATGGCTCTACAGCATCATCATCTAAAAGACTTTTATCACTGGTGACATCTGCAGCACTTACAGGAAAGTATTGCTGTGCATCTTGAATCTCAGTATCAAGTCCTAAAAGATTTTCTGTTAAAATATCCTTGGCCAAACAAGATTCTGTTACACTGGCCTGTGATACTGTCTCAGATATATCTTCTCCAAGCAACATTTCAGCGGTACTCTGTATTCCATACTCATCATCTTTAGAATGTGATATGTGCAAATCTTCATCCTTCCCACAGCTGTCACTGTCTTTAGCGCATAATAAATCAAACACAGGATTTCCATCTAACACAAGGGCATTATTTTCTTTTGCTGGAGGACTATCAAAAACACAAGGGTGCGTATCCCAGTGTACTGACGGCTTACTAGAACGACTATCTGATAATGAATTGCTGGAGATGCTTGCATCATCTTCAGTAGCAACATTAATCAAAAGAGACTGTTTACTACCTAAATAAGACATATTTTTATTTTCACTCAAACCATCAGAATTCGAAGCAAATGGACTCTTTGGCAAATCTCCCCCAGTTTCAGCATGGCTTGCAACATTATCAAATGTTTCTCTTACATTTTCATTAAATGATATATCAAGAAGATCTGACTGACAGAAACTAATGGGCTTTTCCTTTCCACATGCCACATCCTCATTATAACTGAAAGTCTCATGGATATCAACAGAAACACATTCTTTAAGTGTTTCTGAAGTATGGTATTCTTTGTCGCAATCTCCAAATAAAGAATATGAGACACACTGAAGGTCTTCCATTGGTGTTTGCAAATGATTCTTTGATTCTTTCCTAAATAATGACTGTTCAGCTTCTTCAGAAAAATCCTTTTTACTGCATAAGGGCTGATGTTGTCCTTGCTTTTTATCTATAATTTCAAGCTGAGAAAGACAGTCTACATTTGCTTTTCCAAAATCTGATATATAAGTAGCACCACCACATTTTCCATATGAAGGATGATGAAAAACAGATTTTTCACACAAGAGCTGAGAGGGTGCATGATTTTCATTGCTGACTACCGAAGAATTTATAACTTCACATGCCTGCTGTACGTGATGATGAATTCCCTCTGCCTGCACATGATCCACAGCACCTTTGAGTTTTTCACTTCGTCGATTTATGTCTTCAGACTCATATATAAATTCTAATGTTTGCAGGGCACTTTGACAGTCATGGGTGTTAGTCTGAGATACACTACATTCATTAGCATTCACTTGGATTCTACCACTTTCTTTCACAGTTTCCAAATCATCACAAGGCGTCTGACCGAGAGATTCTGTTAACTCTATGTGTGAAGTCTGAGGCACGACTGAGTCATCTAAGATGTTCGGCTTCCTTTCTAACCCAACAGATGTGAATGACATGACATCACTTGTCTCAATGGGGCTTCCTTTCTTTTCCTTGTAAATAGTTTCTTTGAAGAGCTCATCATCAGAGAAGGGACTTGTGGCTTCTCTGTCTTTAAATTCCTCGAATACACAGCCAGGCCATTCATGCTCATGAAATTCTGGATCTACGTTTGTAGTTGGTGAAAATGGGTCACTAGTAGCAGTCACTGTAAAGGTGTCATTCACTGCTGGGAAGAGGTCAAGGTCAGTCTGTGGTTCAAAAGATTTAGTAATTGAAAATGTATCTTCAGCTGTACCTGTATACAAACCTACCAAATCTTCGTCATTCATCAAAAAACTATTTGAAATATTCTCTGAAACATTTTGCAACTGTAAAGAATTACTCTCACTCAGCTCCTGAATTGTTTCTGTAATATTACAGCCAAGAACAGTAGAGCCAAAGGATTTAGGGTTAATAACATTACTGCCGTGTTTAGGTGCACCTACAGAGATTATAAGAGAGGAGTCATCATTCATTACACATTTAGCCTCACCTTCCTCCAGCTCTGGATCTGATGGTTTACTGTCACCAAACGACCTTGTCAGACGCTGTAGTCCACCACTCTGAAAAAATTCCAACTGTTCCTTGCTGAGAGATATGTTATTAAGGTCATCCCCACCATCATCTACACTAGCACCCTCAGTTGTTTCTAAGAAGTCATTGTTATCTTCTGTGTCTACACAGGTGCCTTTGCATTCTTCTGCTGCAAAGTCTTCCATTTGGTCCATTAAAGATACATTACATTTAACTTCAGATATACTCTTTTCATTTGATGAATCCCATGCACTACTAGTGACAGACGCAAAAGTGTTCAGGTGTTCTCTTCCTTTGACATCAGCTTCTAGAAGTGAGATTTTCGTAGTAGATTCCTTCCCCATATTTTCAATTTGAATGTCTAATATAATTTCTTGATTAGGGCATTCTGCTTTGAAGATCTCATTTTCGAGGAAATCTGAAAACTGTCTTGTTTCTTCAGCTGATGTTTCATCCACAATCCCATACTTATAAGTTGTTTCTTGAATTCCTCTCACTTCTTCCATGAAGGTTAGATTTTCACTTACTTTTTCTTTGCCAGACTTTAACTGCTCTTCACTGTCATTACCTTTTTGAATATAATTCCCATCTATGCAATCTTCAATTACATTATGAGCCTCACTTTTCTCTTCAAATATCCCATCAGTAGAGTCATAAATATTAGGAATTACAAGGGTTTCCATTGGTGGGACAAAAGCATGGGGCGTGAGAATACTCTTCTCTCCTAACGGAGTAATAACATACTTAGGTTGCACAAAGGATTCTGCATCATTATTACAGCTGGTCTCCCCCTCCTCACTGTCAAAAGCTATGAATTCTTCTTGAGACCCCGATGAGATTACATTTACAGGTACAGCTTGAGCAGGTATCACTAATGTTTCCATAGGAGGATAAAATGAGGACATTCTGGTTGAATCATCGTCGGTGAAGTGCAATGGGTCTGTGAAATCAGGGACATTGGAAGATAAAGGTGGCTCACTCATTTCCCAGTGTTTAGTTTCATCACACAGAACAGGTACTTTTTCATGTGCTTGAGATGCTTCAGTACCAGATAATAGATCTGATGAATTTCCCTGAAAATCCACAAGTACTTGTTCCTGGACTTCAGCTGGCTTACTTTCTACCAAAATAGAATTACAAGAATCATCACAGGATATTTTTTCAGCCAGAACATCCAAACTTTCAACAGGGGCACCACTCTTCTCTTGGACTCCTTGTGATGTTCCTCCCTCTTTCTCTAATGCCTCTGCTTTTGTATGTACAACCTCACCTGCAAAATCATCACAGGATATTTTTTCAGCCAGAACAACATCCAAACTTTCAACGGGTTCATCACTTTTCTCATAAACTACTGGTGTTGTCCCTGCCTCTTTCTCTAATGCCTCTGTTTTTGTATGTACAACCTCACCTGCAATATTATCATTTTCTGACCTATGAAGAAAAGTACCTTTCATATAGCATCTGCCATACTTCATCTCACTGTTACTATCATATTCATCTGTATCAGATGATGATGAAGGATCCTTGGACAAAGGTTCATCACCAACTTCAAATACATCATCTTCACTTATTTCCTTTAAAGTTAAACATTCCGTAATGTGACTGTTCTCATCCCGACTTGGAAAATCCAGCTCATTTTTTTTGACAATTGATGACGAAAAGATTCCTTTATGAGATGGTGCTGCATGTGCATACCTTGGAGACTCAGGTCCTTTCCCATCAGAAAGTCTCCTGCGGCCAAGTGACAACTTTCTTAGTCGGGGTGGCCTAGTAGGTACTAATTCTTCCTCTTCATCCTCAGACAGCTCTGGGATTGTATGAAGTTTGCTTCGGTGACTACGAGCTGGTTTTGTGTATTTCTGAATACGTTTGGAGCCAGGAACCTCTATTTCATCTTCATCTGTCGTTACATCAGATTCTGACTGGGAAGAATCACTGTCAGTTATAGGAGACTTACAAGGACTTGGGCTCATTGGTATAAGTAAGGGTTGGCAACCTTTGATAGGACCAACTCTCATATCATCATCTGAATCTGTCTCACTGCTTTCTTTATCTAAATCATCCTTATTCAGAGTGAGAGGTTCATGTGTCTCTAAAGGCTTGGATGTAATAACAGAACTGGGTTGCTCATGAGATACTTCCACTAATTCACCATCTCTCTGCTGAGTTGTAAGTTTATTTTGATTTTCTTCAGACTTGCTATCATCTTCAAATTTTACATTTATAGAAACAATTTTATTTTCATCTTTTTCTTCATATAATTTAGGATTGGCTTCCTGAGTTGCAGGTGAAGTTGAGAGATTGCTCATTGCATTATCTTCTGCAGCAAGAGAATACTCATTTACACATATATTTTCAATTTCATTCTTTAAATTGCTGTTCCCTGAAAATGAATCCTTTTCCCTTAAATCATCTGTAACTGCTGAAATGTTGTCGATAAGCTGTCCCTTTTCTGATAAACTTTCAGAACTTGAATTCTTTGAATCTTTGTCCCTAATGAGTTGCTCCTCTTTTGATTCAAAATGGTATGAATCTGGAGTATCACTATCTAATTTCTCCTCTTTTGATTCATTAGGATAAGTTCCTTCATTAATATCTAGTTTTTTCATTGCAAGCTGTTGATCAATAAAACTTTGAGGAATAAAAGTGAAATCTCCAGTGTCATCAGTACCAAAACAAAAATCACTATCTGAATCACTATCAGCTACATTTAGTGCAACAGGTACTTCAAGGTTACACCCTTGATTCTTTGCAACTTTGTCTTCCTGGTTAGTAGCGGCATCATTTGCAAGTAAAACTTCATTATTTGTGCTGCTATGGCTTATCGAATTATCTGAGGGAGAATTGGTCAAGGACGCAGTTTCATTTTGGTTCTTGGAATCTGCAGAGTCAAGGTCATTTGAGAATGAGTCTGCCAATACTGGATAGGAAGACTGATGAACTGGTTTTTCTATATTACATGGGAATTCTGGAACATCTTCATATTCAGGGGTTACATCATCAGAACTTTTGCTGTTTACAGTTAAATGTGATAACGTTTCTTCTCTGATAAATTCTGGTGCTTCTTCATACATAGGACTGGCAGGACTTGAATCATGGTCATCAGGACTAGTTTTTAGCAAAGCCGCCGAGTCAAAAGATGGGTCCATTGGTGAACACACATTTGAGAGAGCAAGTGATGTCGGATGAGGGCTTATTTTATGATCACCAAAATCACCAACTAAAGTATTAACTGACAAATCTTCACTTTTATCAGTACTATCTGTAGAGGAAGCCTTTGCCGGTGAACCTCTCTCTACAGAACTGGAGTACGACATATCCTCTGATAAGCTTGAAGGTAACTGGTTGACAGGAACGGGAGATGTTGCTCTACTCCCCATGGGAGAGACAGATCTACTTCCTATAGGAGATGCCAGTCTGCTTCCCATGGGTGAGGTTGATCTGCTTCGAAGGAAATTTGCAAAGTTTGTGAAAAGCATGTCAGTATTTTCATTCTGGTGTTCTTGAGCATTTGTCAAACACACTGGGGCGTCTATCTCATCTTCCAACTCAAGATCTGGCTGAAGGCTTGTTGGGGCAGAGGTCCCTACACTTGCATAATCATCATCATAATCCCTAAGACTGAAATATGCAGACGTGTTAATAGAAGAAACCGGTGAAAGATCCTCACCATCATTATTGCGATTAAGTAATTCGTGTTCATGAACATGAATATCATTTTTGGATTTGTTTAATTCATCTACTTCTGAAAATATAAATACTCCCGAAGGGTTTTCCTCTTGATGAGCAGATATGCTAATTATCTGCTCATCTAACTCTTCTGAATGCTTCCGTTCCTCTTGAAACACAGTTGAATTTCCACTTAAGTCCTTTGATAAGCTATCAGAAACCACAGACATTTCATCTCCAGTCATTAATGTCTCAGGTTCTATACATGTTGATGAGTGTGGTACTGGAGGCATTAAGATTTCAGAGCAAGCTACTCTTTGTTCGTGTTCAATTAAATTTGAAAGGTCTGCAATGTCGGATTGACAAGTCTCTAAAGCTTCTTCATTTCCTCCCAGATCATCAATTATTTCATCTGAATACTGTCTAAGTATATCACCAAAATCTTCTTGTATCTCTTCACCTTCAGTTCCATGTTCTTTCTTATGAACATCCTGATCATTGAAGCACATCATCAAACTTTCGACCTCTAGTGACTCTTCTTTGTTAGCAATATGCAATTTGGGATTATCATGATCATCAATGTTAACTCCAGTGAAAACTTCCTGTTTAGTAACCTCATCTGTACTGTTCATAAACTCTGAAGAAGGTGGAACTTCATCACAATCATGCTTATTACAATTAACATATTCTTCTATATCCTGAGAAAACACATGGGTTTTGGGCATTACCAAAACTGTCTCATCCTGCTTTACTTCTTCAGTATGCAGATCATTTCCTAAAGTATCTGTGCCCTTGTCATCCCTTAAATCCTGCCCATTGTCAGGAAGATTTTCCTTGATTTGGCTTAGCATAGCACCTGAATCACTAATATCTCTTTGTGTTTGAACTTCTCCTATTGGAGGTTCAGCTAGATCCGACAGTTCTTTTTCACTCTCACTTTTACAGATGGAGGACTCCTTTTCATAACTTTCTCTATCTTCAGATTTATTTTCAAGTAGAACTGATGTGTGAGGCAGCAAAGATGCTTCGGAATCAATTGCTAAATTTCCAAAATGATCCCCCATTTCGACATTTACACTAACAGAAATATTTTCGGGAGATTTTCTTGAGGGTGGGAACTCATCTTGGAGGCTGTTCTCACGTGAATATCCGGCACTGTCTTCGGTGCTTTTCTGTGTGTCATATGATCCGGTATTATTTCTCTGGTGTGCTTCACTGACCTCATTTTCATCTTGAAATTTATTTTGCCATTCAAAATCAGGTGATTCATCCTCTTGCACAATAAATCCTTTGAATTCCGGATGATTTTCTTCCATGACATCTGTTACCTCTTTGCTTCTGGACGCATCAATTTTATCAAGCTCTGACCATATGGAAGAATTATCCATCGCAGCCTCAGGATTTGCTTGATCTAAAGCAAGAGAAAATAGGTCTACTTGCATTGAAGCCTCTCCAGAAGAAATTTTAGTGTTGGATGAAACATCTGTTTCAATCCTACTTGTAACTAAGTCTGTACCTTTAAATGGACATTCTATTTCTAAAGTTGAGACATTAGAGGGCACTGAAATTACGCTTTGAACTATCTTCTCTTCACCTGCAGAAGTTTCTAGGCTTTCATCAGGAATATTTTCACCTAATTCCTTATTCTGGAACCTACCTGCATAAGAATTTTCACTATTTTCTATGTTACATAACGATATGTGTGGTGTCCCCTCATGTCTATCGTCTTCAGCCACATGAATATTATCCGTATATGTTGTCTCTGAAGGTAAACTGGGCTCTAGAATCAGTGAGGATGAAAGTACCTCCATACCTTTTGAAACTGCAGTTTTTGCAGGACACTGAGCATCAACGTCCTCATGCTCAAGCCCTTCATTTCCTTCTTCTTCAGATAATTTATCAGGATTGTTAACTCCATGTATAGGAATTATGAGGTTATTCATATTCATGGACTCCTCACTCTTCTCTCCAGAGTGGGACTCATCTAAAACAATTTTTTCCTCATCATTACTTAGAGATACATCAATTTCTGAATCACAGCAAAGTTTGTGGTATATCTCCCCATCCTCAGAGGTTGCTACGCTTCTGTTATCATCCTGAACACTCCTGCTTTCTTCACAGGTTTCACTTTCTATAACATCATCACATGTAACTTTGTGACTAATTTCATTTACATTTACTGTTGGTGATGATAAGATGTTACTTTTTATTAGAAAACTGGAAGCGTCTTCATGTGGACTGTCAGTTACATTATCTTCCTTTTCTTTTCCACCTGGATGATGCACAGGAGCCTGATTTGAATCACTGACGGGAGAGCCATCAGAATCAGATTTTAGTGGATAATGTTCATTTAAGCGAAGGACACAAAGCTGCATCTCTTTGATACCTTTCTCCATATTTTCCAGTGTACTGACAAGCTTTCGTCCTTTTTTCTCCAAACCAAATTCTTCTTTCCCTGAGGAAGGACACACTAAACCACAGGTCTCCTCTGGATTGCTGGCAGGTCCGCTCTCCGGAAAGTCCATGGCATTTATTGCAGACCCAGAATCCTGAACACTTTCTTTCACTATCCCAGTATATTTCACTGAAACGTCACTACTTGTGTGTATCATATTAGGAGAAGCCTTCCTAACTTCTTGGAGAGATTCAGGATGCAAATCTAATGCATGGGTGGGTTCAGCTGTATTCTGAGCTGCCTCTACATCAGCAGGAAATTGGTGATCAAATCCAGTTCCATCTAGAATTCTACCAGAATCCTGAGTCTCAACAAATGTTTCAGAAATATGGGACGTCTCCTCTGGAGCAACGTTATTCAAAACTAGGGCAGAGTCTGTCATTAATCCAACATCAGATGAATGACTTAAAATGGTAGTAAGGTTTGAGTCTATCTCAGCAACAGCAGTGGACTGACATGAAAACTCTGTAGAAGTGCACACACCACGGACATGTGTATAATCCACAACTAATTCAGAAGTTGTATCAGGCTTGCTGGAATCTTCTGAAGTTGAAGACATATTTGCCATGTTAGTACAATTTTCACTTGATTCAACTGTATTATCCGACTGACAAAGAATGTCACATAATGGTTCATCGGACGAATGCGCCCCAGATGTGAGTTTTAATTGGTTTCTTCCATAGTTATCATTTACTGTTTCATTTTCAGTATCTACTTTTTCTTTCCTAATAGAAATATCTTTCTTGTCCAAATCTGGCATTTCATCTCCTTGCACAATATACCTCTTGGTTCTTGGACTAAATGATCTCGTTGACTTCTGGGTTTCGCTTTCAAACAGCGACCGAAGGCGAGAAACTCTTCTTTCTGTCTCTACAGAATGTCGCGCATAGCTAGTGTAAGAGAGACGTTTATATTGACATGAAGAAACAGAATTACTCCTAATGCTCTGAAGAACTGGAGAAGGAGATTTACTTTTGTTGGTTTCTGACTCCACTTTCTTAGACTTTTCATCAATTCCTCTTTGGTCTAATCGATACTGATTCAGTAAAGACATGTCAGGAGATATCACAGGTGCTGATATAATCTTGGGCACAGAAGGCTCTACCGTCTTGTTAGTTTGTATTACGCTAGTCAGCTCTTTTGCACTCGTATCCTGAGCACAGTCTTTCATTTTAGAAAAACTACTTTCTTGAGAGTCCTGTGTAGTTATTTTTGAAGTCACAAGTTTTCCCTGTTTTGCTTTATAATCACTTTCTTCTTGTTGCGAAGGTTCTCGATGAAGGTGTGATATTTCATGAATTGACTTACTTTCAAACAAAGATCTAAATCTGGACACAGAACTAAAGTTGCTTTTCACTCCTTTTTCAGGAACATTACAGTCGGATACATTGCTTCCTGCACTGCAAATTGGCTGGTCATCACATGTCTTTTTAATAGGAATGAAATGCAATTCACTTTTATCTCTCTTGATAGGTGCAAAAGCATGTGACGTATCATGATGTTCTTTCTCTTTAGATTCCATTATCTGAGCTACTTCTTCTGATGCAGGAGAAGGAATCTGACTGATAAAAGCTTCGTCACTCTCTTTAAGATTATCAGTTATTTCTTCTGGATTAATTTCTTCAAAAGCAGTATCCCTATTAGGGTTACTATTAATATCACTTGATATTTTGTCATTTTGCCCCTCGTAAGGTTTAAAGGTTTGACTACCTGCAGTGAAATCATTGTCTGGTGCATCAAGAATACTGCTTTCATGACTTCTGATATAAGGGCCAGTTTCATTTTCTGTGGCTACTTCAGCAGTCTCTATTACTGAGGAAAGTTTTACTGTAGTGTCCCACTTACTATTCAAATTCTCTGTTTGCGATATATTTGATTCCCCTTGTATATCAGAAGCAACTTGGAAAACATTCTCAATTTCGTCTGCCTTAACCTCAAAACTTTCTCCTTTGTGGGCACTATGTATCGTTTCAATATTAAACTCTTGTAAGTTCTTCACTAACATGTCTTCCTTATTATCATTAAAAGCAACGTTGGGCTCTATGGTTTTAGCAATATCATATTCCAGGTTTTCTGGACACCGTTCTGGTTTTTCGGTCTGAAGGCTAGATTGCCTTATGAAATGTCCAGTGCCTTCTGTCTCACGATGATGTGAACTTTCACTTACTGAAGCAGATTCTTCAGAGTACATTTCTATTTTATTCTTTGTTTCTAATTCTGACGTGATACTTTTTACTTCCTGGCAAGGGATATCTGGTATATTACCCACTCCAAAATCTGGAGCCTTTTCAGGCCCTCCTGTGTATAATTCAGACAGCTCATTTGCTTTCTCACTTGGAGCAATTTGTTTTTTGGAATTAAAATCATTTTCGATTGAGTCTTCAGAAGCAAATCGTCCAATTAATGTTGGAGAATCATAACTTTCCTTGTATTTTTCTAAGTAGTGTTCATTTTCTTGAACTAACACCTCAGTGAACTCCTCATCACCCTTCGCGATCTCTGATGCTGCAGATGCTTCCAGAGTGCATTCTTGTTTCCCTCCGGTTAAGGAATTTCCAGAACTTTCACCTGTATTATTAACATTAGTTTCTTCTTTCCCTCCTCGAGGGTCTATTACTGCAGAATCAACACCAACTAATGTATTTTCAGAACTTTCATCTGTATTACTAGCATTCGTAACTTCAAGAGATATGTCAGGTTCAAGTCCTGTAATAATCTTTGTCTCATCATTGTCACCAAATGTTACAGATGAGTTGAAAGCCGACTCCAAACAAGCTATGTTGTCCTCTCGTTCAAGCTCTTTTTGCAGTAAAAGTTCTTTGTCGTTAAAATCTGACACAAGTTCTTGGGATACATCGGATGGCGCAAGTAAGCTTGTGCCAGAAATTGCTTTGTTATCACTGTCTTCTTGTGTTACCAACCCAGCGTCTTCATTGCTCTTTACATCTACATCCTCAGGTTTCAAACACGATAATTCTGGAGCATCAAGAGTCATCGTCCTCGTGCATTTTTCATCATCACTGATTTCTGGTAATTCATCGCAAACTTCCAATTCCACTGTCCACTGACCGTCTTCAACCATAGAGCTAGGTTCAGTTTCTTCATCAATTGTCTGAAGGTAATCCATGTTTCCATTCACTTCATCAACATCGAAAGTCTTCTGCATTTCATTATTATCTTCCTCAATATTTGCTGATTCATGACTGACGTTATCAACTTTGACTTCGGGAATAACAAATGACTTCTGGTTATGTGGTGAGTCACCGGCACTCTCTAAGTCACTCAGCGGTGCATTGACTTCTTCTTCACTCTCGAATGTGTCAGAATTAGTTGTGTTTTCCCCCTCACCCTCCTCCTGGTCGCCACTGCCGAGGGATACAGATAAAACGTTCCCTTGTTCGTCCACAACAGATTCCAGCACCATTTCATCGAGATCATCGTCATTGATGTAAACGTTGTCGTTATCATTTATATACACATTCGAATTTGCAGTAGGCAGAGAATAAGATGACTCTGATACATCACTAAATGTATAATTCATGATGTGATTGGCAACTTCGAGTGTCTTGAGAGCGTCTTTCTTTGGGCTGTGTTCTATTATGAAGTCACACATGTTTATGATATTACTACAGCACTGGTCGAAATGCTTGCAAGTGTTGGCCGTTACACCTTTGGAGACTTTTCGTTTCTTCTTGTTTTTGCTGGGCTTTGCATCAGACTTGGAATGTCCCGTTTCTGGTTTAGATTCCGATTCTCGAGATCTTAATTCAATATCCAGTTCCCCTGAAGTCTGATTGTCCGTTGAAACACTTGTCCCTGATACACCTTTCTCAGAGTGAATTTGTTCACCTATGTCCTTACGATCTGATTCAACCAATGTAGTACTATCTTTGACTACTGCGCCTTCCAGATTTCTTTCCTCTGATACCCGCTGCTGCTGGTGCTTCGACTCCTGGTTAAGATTTCCATTCAGTTCGTGAGAAGCTTCGTTTCCCCCTTCTTGAGATGAGTTCTTAGGCATCTCAGCATTCAAGCCAATGTTATTTTCAGCAGCTGAACCATTTTTATTAAAGAACTGGTCTTTGCCATTGTGACCGTCCTCGATCACTTTAGCAGCAGAATGCTCATCATCTGTACTATCCATGGAAACGCTCCTCATGCGCTGGAAAGCCTGGAAGAGAGAAATATAAAATAGAGACAGTCAAAATCAGTTTTAGGATAAACAAAAACGAAAAACTAAAGTCTGATGCTATTATCCAGATTCAGGGTGCACCGAACATAGCCAGTTATGATTACATGGCATAATTAGTTTCCCTTATGGATTTTGGTGTCGTTCATACGATGTTAATATTCATTTCCGATGTAAATGATTATTACAGCTCTCTCTCTCTCTCTCTCTCTCTCTCCCCAATATGGATCTTTATTGTTTTAATAATAATATTAATAATAATATTAAATATCTCTCTCTCTCTCTCTCTCTCTCTCTCTCTCTCTCTCTCTCTCTCTCATACACACACACACACACACACAGACACACACACACCTATCTACATATAATGAAACGAGACAATGGGAAAATTATGGTGATAATAACACGGACAATTGTTTTTTTTTAAGTTTAGGGACCAAATGAAAGTAACAGAGAATGGAAACCGGCTTGGTCCTCATCCTGTTTTGGTGAGAGAGAGAGAGAGAGAGAGAGAGGAGGAGAGAGTAGATAGAGGGGGGGAGGAGAGGAGGAGAGAGAGAGCGAGAGAGAGAGAGAGAGGGGGGAGGGAGTAGTGTTGTGAGTTCCATTCATCCAAGATACATGTGTGAGGGTGAGATGCTTACTGACTACAGTTCCCAGAATCTGGGTTAGCAACGACTCCTAAAATCAATGCAATAGGCCTACTTATATAGAGAGATACATACCATATAAAAAGATACGTAATCAGCTATTTCATTGAAAATATGACAGTAATTCTTTGCACATTCTATGTTTCAAACAGAAAAAAATCCTTTTGTTTTATGATATTTTTACCCTAGTAAAAATATCATAAAATAATTTTTTACTATGTTGGAAAGGCTATATTACCAATTATATTCACCGACGGAATTGCCTACCAGTTTGTGTTGCATCAAGCTATAGTAGATTTACATCAACAGTGCATCTGATGTCTAGGTCAGCCCCTTACGACGCTCACGATTGGCTGTTGATAAACCAATCACAGGGCTGGAAACTCGCAGTCTCTCGAGAGAGTTCTCATAGGCAGCATCTGTGTTCCGAGCTCTCCTGAGGGATACTTTTGAAAGGAGAGGCGGAACATACATCATGCTTATGTGAACTCTCTCGAGAGAGACAGAGTTTCCAGCCCTGTGACTGGCTTATCAACAGCCAATCAGGAGCGTCGTAAAAGACTGGCCTAGACATCAAATGCAAGGCTGATGTGAATCTACTATAGTAGTTGTTAAATGAATATTTAAAGCAGGCTTATCAATTTTGACAATCCTTACACAAAGCGATCATGATACGATACAGTGATTGCACAAAATATCTAACTACGTACTAGTTCATTTGTAATACACTAATACTAAGGCTGACTACTTAACATAAAATAAGTACGACTTTTGAAAATTAAGATTCATGTTTTATCTACCTGACTGTATTAACTAGAAATGAACAATTGAACACACCTCTAAAGTCTAGCTGAGGCCAAAAAGTATTGCAATATCAGAATCGGCAACTTTTCCCTCATTGACTGCAACAATGTGCTGCACGCAGAGGTTGTTAAAGCATCCAATTTCTCTTGAGAGCAATTGCCCTTTATATTTTAGCTGATTTGTATCTTTTACTGCTACAGTAAACTAGCTGATTTGTATCTTTTATTGCTACAGTAAACTTTTCTTTTAAATAAAAACATGTGATTTTATAGACTTGAGCAGCTTTCTGTTCAGAGTATTAATGAGTGCCTGAAATGCTGCGGCGCAATCCACATGGGCCTTATGTCAGTCAACAAAAAAACCTGTTGTAATTCTCTCAATTCTTCTGAGAGCACCGGCATCATTTCCCTTTAACTCTAGGAAAATAAAACCACTACAGTAATACAATGAGGGCCAATATCCAGAAGGTGATTCCTCTAATGGAATGAGGAAGAAGTGTTACTCTACAGTGACTCTAAGAAAACGCTGCATGCATCCTTACCCCTTAATTTGAGTAAACAAAAACAGTAACACAGTAAGACAAATTTCACTAAAAATAAATCATTTCTATGCTATTATGAATAAGTAATTAGAATGACTCACAGTACAGAGAGTTTGTTCTAACTTCCTTGCTTTGTTTCCCAGCTAATAAAAATAACTACACAAAACTATTTCCATTCATAAAAAGAAAGTAGGCCACTGCAGTAGCAGAGTAAAGTCCAAACTCTACCTCTGCAGTGTCTGCGGGGTAGACAAACCTAATCTAAACAATAAGCATGCATTTGCAAGCGAACAAAGTTGAGAGTAAATGTAAGGAGGTATAACCCAATGACGATATATTGTAAGTTGAAACCGTGGAGCAAAATATTAGCATGGACAGCAGGAGAATAGAATCAATAGATTCTTATCAATATTTTGGAGTACGTAAATATATTGGAAGTCAGAAGGACTAGAGACGAGGTGAATCACTGAACAAGCGAAGCAACTAAGGTTTGTCAGGATGTGCGTAAAAGATTAAGAGGAAACTTGGAGTGTCTATAGAAGCCAAGGTTGTTTGTTTGTTTGTATGGTGTTTTTACGTTGCATGGAACCAGTGGTTATTCAGCAACGGGACCACCGGCTTTACATGACTTCCGAACCACGTCCAGAGTGAACTTCTATTACCAGAAATACACATCTCTCACTCCTCAATGGAATGGCCGAGAATCGAACCCGCGACCACCGAGGTGGGACGCTAATACCATACCAACCACAGTAATGGACTGTTAAGCAAATTCTTCTTTGTGGAAGAAAGAAGTGGATGTTAAAAAAGTAGGAGTAGAGTACGTGTGGGATAAAACTAATGAAATGGTAAGATATGAGGATATGTGCTGATACCTGGTAACACGGTTAAGTGAAAAGTGGGTTAGAGTTTTTCGATGGTTCGATCATGTGGAAAGAATGGATGCTGAGCTTGTAGTGAAAATGATTTATAATTCGGAAGAACTGAAAGGTATTAAGAGTGTTCCCTTGATTTGAGAAAGGTCTGAAGAAATCGAGAATTATACCCATCGCTCAGGATGGTAAAGTGAAGCATTTACCATTACTTTGCAAAATCTTTACTATCTACACCTATCCACATCAACATACATAATCTCCTTCTTCGATATTTTACTTTTACTTCAAGTTACATAAATACTTCAGCTCATAAAATGCTTAGTACACTGTGCGCAAAATTCTACAACAGGGACTAATTAAGCTCTGTGATATCAGTAATGTGCTAGCTCCTTTCCATTGTAAAGTTAAGGACACAATTTATTAGTTATTCTACATTGTTTTGGAATACAGCCTCCGGATCATGATTTATGTCTTTAGTTCAAATATGAGTTAGTCAAAATGAGTCTCTTTCAGGTTTATGACAGCTTCATGACAGAAAGTTTCCTCAAAAGTTTATGTAGTCCAACACGAAAAGGAGAGAGAGGAAAACTAACCTGACGAGCTCGTGAAGAATATCCAATACTTTCGTTGCCTTTCAACACAACTTCTTGGTCACCGACGTGAACTACCCTCCTCACCACTCTTCTTCGCAAAATACTCATAAACCTTTCGATAAAGTAAACAACGATGTAAAATTCATCGACACAGGAACCACATACGCTTCGAATATATGCGCAGAGAAACATATGTTCCAACAGTTTTGCATTTCTCACACGTGATTTTGCAATAAAAGCATTAGATAACTAAGGGTCACAGTTAAATTGCAATTGATGTGACATAAACATCATGCACTATAAAACTTAATTGCAAACAATACAAGCTCAGCTCAGCATTTTTGCATTCAGTTACGATGAGAAGACAAACACAATTTGGTTGGAACTATGTAAATTTCAAGATTTTGCATATGATAGGTTATAAAGAGTACTTCCAATCTTAATCTAGGTTTCTACTCTTGAGAATGACAACTTTTCATTAAAGTTCAAAACTTTATAGACTTCAGACTTTTGATCTGATAACCATTCAGTAGTTCCATTAAGCTTACCTCAAGGCACCAGCTTGTCCTTTCGCAGAAATAAGCTGAGGGGATTCTGAAGTCCTGGAAGGGTTTGCCGTCTTTTGCTCGTCGTTGCCCAAAGGCCTCAAAAATTGTCTTCTTGGTCCAGGGGAGTTGTGCTATTTAAGTTCAGACACAAAATACAATAAATAAATATTAACTTTTTCAACATCAAAAAAGACTGTGTTCCTTAAAAGGCAAGCACATCCTGCCCCTCTACCTGGAGACAAGAGAAGTCTCAGTAAATAGTACCAGTTTCAGAAACAACGTAAAACCAACAACTTGTCACTCAGAGTTGACGAAGATCTCATGGGTACCCAGGGGAGTGATTTATATAACAGTTAATGAAAATGTGTCAGACCTCACACGACCGTATTCAAACTATAGTAGATTCACATCAACCGTGGATTTGATGTTAAGGCCCGTCCCTTACGACGCTCCTGATTAGCTGTTGATAAACCAATCATAGGGCTGGAATCTCTCAGTCTTTCTCGAGTGTTCACATGGGCAGGATGTATGTCCTACATCTCATGAGGGATACTTTTGAAAGACGTATACCTCAGGAGAGGTGGAACATACATCCTGCCTATGTGAATTCTCTCGAAAGACAGAGTTTCCAACCCTGCGATTGGTTTACCAACAGCCAATCAGGAGCATCGTAAGAGATGGGCCTAAACATCAAATGCAAGGTTGATGTGAATCTACTATAGTAACTCAATGGTCCTGAAAAGAATTAGAATTTTCCTCTGCTTTAAAACCTTTTTAATAATTCATCTTGTGAAATATATTGGCCAAGACTTAGTAACTTAAAAAGACCAATTTCATACACTTTAGAAACAAAATAATCCTACAAGTAAAACATACTTTAACAGGTACAAGAACAGCCGACAGGTTGGTAAATCTGCACCTATTGAAAACTTTCAAGAGAAGACAAAAGCATTAGTAATTATAATTCACAAAAGCGTCTGAAACATGATGGCACGGAAGAAAACTGCAAAAGCAACAGATTAGAAACGGAATAATCCTGATTCTTATAAACCTGTCGTCATCGTATTAAATAAAGTTTATAATCCATAACTTCAAGAAAACTGAGTATGTAAAGTGCCACAAGCTACTATGATGACAATTCTCACACGACGATGATAATGCTTATGATGATAATCATAACAACCTGTTCGACTTTAGAGATATACTAATCCAATTCAGAGATAAAAGTCAAATGTATTAAGTCCTTTCAAAGATTCGAGAAAATTATGAATTACTACTCATATAAACAATGACCATCCATACTATACTCGATGCTACTTTGGTTTGTTATCTACGCGTCACTTACTCCCAGGTGCTAGTACCAAACACCGTGTGGTAAATGTAAAGTAGACGGCCACACGAAGTTATTGTTTGGTAATATAATTTGCCGACCACATAATATATAAATTGGTGTATGTAATATTTTAATCCCCGAGGGGCTAGTACTAAACATGACATTCCAAGGAGCTTCAGCCATGTCTAGTACAGCACCTCGAAGTAAATGACGCGTAGATAACATATACTCACTTGCGATTCATCTACAGTGACCAGATAAGGCGACCCAAGAATGTGCTGCCCCCTCCAAATGATGGCTAAGTTGTGACGTGATTGCTGGAGAGGAATCCATGCCACTCGTATTTCAGACTTGGAAACTTCATACTCCAGGGGAATGTTATGTCGTTCCTGTATGACACGTGTGCAAGGTTATTCTATGTTTGAGTTCGTCAGCGAAGTAGTTCCACGATTAGAAATAATTTCACTTAGGCCAATATGACAAAGGAGCACAAATAATACAAAGGACAAGATGGCAATTTTAAGGTTAACATGCTCCATATTTTTTCTCATATAATTTCTGTGTAAGAGGACCAAAATGTTCCAAATAGATGTAATAAAAAATAAGCTAGCTCTAAAGAACTCCATATAGCTAGAATGAAGGTACCCTATTCAAAGTTTTGGAATGCAACAAAATGTCCCTATGATAGGAACTACCTGTCTCGTCTCTTTGAGTTACCATCATTGTTGACAGTATGGGTATATCAGTTTTAAATAAAACACGACTTTTGAGTGCTGCAAGAGTATGTTGCTATGATGACGTGTGATTCTTGAACATTTTTGATAGATAAAAATTGCTATATAAGTTCATTGAGTTCCACGTATCATTGATCATAAATAAAATATTCAGTTTTCACTTGCTGGCCGAGTCGGTACCTTCACTGAAGTCCTGATTTCTCCTCTGTGCGCTAGTTCTGAATCCACGAGAGTACGGAATTAGTAACTAAAAAATTCCCGTTCGGTTAACATGTATGAAAATATACTAATTCCGAGGTACAGCGAATTGGATATTAAAGGGCATTTATAGCTTAATGCATGTTTATGAATCACGGTGATGTGATAAAAATTCATACCTAACAGGTGTCAGAGACAGGGAGTCTCAACGTGAGACTGCCAAGGGTATTTTTTTGATAACAGCTTACCTGAAGCTCTGACTCTTGACAACATTCAGAAAAATTAATAGATTTTAACAAATTTTCCAAGGGCAAAATTTAAAAAAAAGCCTATACAAATAGACATCTAAAGTAATTAGTAGTTATTATTTTCTTAAATGATGGCCAATGATGTCATTCAAAAATGAAAGGGAATATAATTTGTGAATTATTTTGAAAGGTTAATCTCGGCACAATTAGTGGGAAAACTAGGTAGGTCATAGGTTCCAACAGTCTGCTAGCCTCTAATAAGAAATAGAAACCATGCACTTGCCTTTAGTTTCGTATTTGAGGTGTTCCTGGAACGGGAAGGAGAACGACTTGTGATGTGATGACTACAATAATCACCTCGATCTGATTTCACTTCAACCACTAAATCGAGGTCAATGTTCTGATTCATGTAGAGCGCAAACCTTGCTTTCCTGCCCACCACAGCCATCTGAAGTCCCATACCACGAGCGAGGACCTTTAAATAAAAAACTAAGTCAACAAGAAGCCAAAATATATTACAGGTAAACAATGCTAATACACATCACAATGTGTGTAGGCTCTTTTCATAATCACTCATCTCTTGTACACTTGTATTTTCGGTGGTAAAAACCTCCATAAAAGTCAAATATGTTTGGGTTACGGGAAGTTTTCAAAGAAAAGGGTGTGGAGAATAATGGAAAGGGAAATATGCTTCTTTATGGGAATTATTTTTTGTGTCACGCTTATTAATGTGCCCTAGTCACGGAATGATTGAAAAAAAAAACACTTCTGCATAATGGCGAGGTGACAGAGGCATGTGTGAGAATTAGAAGGGAATACAGTTCTTAACAGATGTTAGAAGTAAAGCAGATAACAGGTTTGGCGGAGAAGAGAAGTGAGGGTACAGACGAGGCCTTTGTGTCGCTGGGATTTTTCTTTATAATGAAAGCTGTGTAAATGTTTTTTCTAGTAAAAATATAAAACTGTAAATAGTTGATGAAATAACTGATAAAAGGAACTACGTATAGGATGTTGATTGATGTAAAAAAATAATAGAAGTTTTTCTCTTCTTTAAGAAAAATAAGCATACCATAAGTTAAAAAATTTAAAAGTGAGGGTGACTAGTTTGGTGTACAAGAAAATCTAAGATAAGATGTGTCGTTTCCATAATTGTTTAATACTGCTATGGAGGGAGCAATCAGAGGTCAAATGTAGTAATAAAGTAGGTTAAAAAAATAAAAAAAATCAGTTGTAATGAATCATTTAAATTTACATGGCTACCTAATGGTCTCTCACAGCAGCATCATTATGCTGAGATCAAACAATCAGTGCCATAGAACGTTTTATTTCGAGACCAATTTAGGTCAAGCCAAAATAATATTTTCAACACGGTTTCTTTGAGCCTGGCTCAGTGATAGGTGCTATATCACCATGTCTTGAAAGCCCACTCGAAGCAAATGTTTACATGGAGGCAAAACAACAAAACAACTAGAAACAGTAACTGTAATGAAAGGCAGCGCAACAAATTGTCCTAAGGAGAGATCAATTAAATCCTATTTTATCTACAATGTTCTGGAAATGGAAGAATTCTCTAAATCTGACTCGGGATGTGAAAAGGCTCTCTAACATATCTGAAAATCACTCCCTCTTTGCCAAATCAGGAACTGAAAAAGAAGGCCATTTGATGGTTGTTTGTTTGTTTGTTTGTATGTTGCTTTTACGTTGCATGGAACCAGGGGTTATTCAGCAACGGGACCAATGGCTTTATGTGACTTCCGAACCACGTCGAGAGTGAACTTCTATCACCAGAAATACACATCTCTCACACCTCAACGGAATGCCCAAGAATCGAACTCGCGCCCACCGAGGATTTGGTGGTTGAACCAGGGGCCAGGGATCCACAGAAGCAATATGGAATTGTAACTCATAAAGCAATCGCGAGGTTTTCCTCCTGTCACACCTTTGAAACCTTTTTACTCTCAAAATTTCCCTTTCAGTGATGAATGACCTCATAGTTTCCAGCCCTTGGCTTTGGCCTAAATTTTATATTCCATTCCATTCCTCATTGCTAGACATGACTGACACCTCATGCTTATCCTAAATATTATCCAGCTCTTATGCAAGTAATTTTCTTTTGGCTCCATTAAAGTCACTTGCCTTTGAAAATTAAGAGACGAGCAGGCGCTTGAAACTATTTCCAGTTCAAGGGATTGATGAATGGAATAGTGTTACTCGTCCTAGGTCGAAATTAAATGAAAATGCAAGACTACCTTTACTAAGGTACAAAAAATTTCCATCGTTATTTGATGTCTTAGTACCGTGACTTTATTTCTGAAAAATAAACACCAAGATAATAAGCTAGTTTTTTTTCTTTCAATTCCTTTCATTTCATCCCCCTTTTCTTAAATGCAAACTCCTTACCTCATGATCACCGAGAGTTTGTGCAACTGTATCTGGGGTGACTGGCAAACCCCCGAATAACTGTCTTCGGAGAGCAGCGTACCTAATTCCATTTAAGAACTTAATTGTAGCTATTCTGGTTTCACAATCGCCTTGTGCACTGGTCAAATCCTGTGGAGAAATAAGATATTGGTGATAGAAATAACATTCATTTGTAGATACAACAATTTTTACTCAAACATAAGAATTGTTTCTTTAAAGTGAATTGGACCTTATGTTAATCCTTTAATGTCAGTTTGTATACTAAGCCTACTTGTACTGTTTCTGCTCTGTTCTGATCATTTGTGCCTCAAGTAAAGGGTCGTGTAGACCGAAAGATCTCGGCATTTCTCGTCTTCTCATTTTTTCTCAGTGGCATTACCTTTATACATAGCATCAGGTTTTATATATTTCGTGATCAAGTTATTCGTACCGTATACATATTCATGATCAAGTTATTCGTACTGTATACATATATATAATCATAATTCAACTGCAGATTCACTGATGAACCCACTGTTCAGTCGAATTTCCACATCGGCTGCTTCATGCTCCTGCAAAAACAAAGGGCTCACCAGCAGCAGAGCAACAAGCCCACCTAAGCAGTTACTTTCACGCCTCCGGATATTAAGGCCCTTCCTTTCCAATAGCTCTTGCTAGCCAAACCTCTCTAGGTCTTCCTCTCCACCTTCACTTCTTCCCACCAACCTTTCGAAGTTCATAAACCTTGGTTTATAAAACTAGGTTTACAATATATATATATCTTACCGCCATCCATTCTTTCCACATGACTGGACCATATCAACTATTGTTTGCTTGTGTTGTTTGTATGGTGTTTTTACGTTGCATGGAACCAGTGGATATTCTGCAACGGGACCAACGGCTTTACGTGACTTCCAAACCAGGTCGAGAGTGAACTTCTATCACCAGAAATGCACATCTCTAACCTCTCAGTGGAATGCCGCAGCCACCGAGGTGGCAGGCCATTGAGGTGGCAGGCCAAGACCATACCGATCATGCCACAGAGGTGCTATCATCTCAACCTCTTCCAGTATCTGGCCTGGTTTCTCCACATTTCTCTTACCATTTCAGTATTTCTTTTGCCATTTACAACTTGCAAGCGGTTCACCTCACCAACTTAAAATTTTTTACCTTTGATTTGCATTCAATACTCTCAATATGATTGGTATGTGTTTATAAGGAGAGCAGCTTAATGTTGAGGAAAAACGCATGATTTATATATTAAACGGTATTTGTGGCCTAGTTTCTTTGCATATACGTATATATATATATATATATATATATATATATATATATATATATATATATATATATATATATATATATTATATGTTGCTACTTTCGAAATGCATATCTCTCCTCTGTGACTGTATTAAATGTTATGTAGAATTGTGCAACATTTTTTCAGATTCCTAGATAACTTAGAGATAGGATGTTTTAAAATGTGTGTTCAGATTTCGTATAACATATTGTAAAAGAATATATATATAACGTAGAATGTAAAAAGAGAGAGATTTTCTTTGTCCGTTCGAAACTACGGTTGTTTCCCTTTTATGTCAGCACTGTGAGATTAGAGGGTCTGCGAGATTCGTTTGCTTTCCTAATCTGTCAACGAGTTTGATAAGCGAGCTCAAATCTTCATTTGTGTTTTGAAAATCTGTCATCAAGTGATAAGGGCTTCGCCTCTGTGTCGATCTGAGTCGAGTACGTGTCTTTTTTTTAACAGAATCGTCTCATACGTGTATGTCTTTGCCAAGTACCAAGTGCGGGTTGCACAATTCTTATGTAAAATTGCGTAAGATTTCGAAGCTTCTGGAAGAGTTATTGTCTCAAAACGTTTTGTCATCTCCTCTGTCCAGTTTCCACAAGGGAAGAGAATTCATTATATCTTAGAACCTCAAGGCGATCAGATCTCCCTCTCTCTCTCTCTCACTCGTAACTTGAGGATTTCATATTTGATATTTCTTAGAGTTTATTCAGTGTTATTTAGTATTTTTTGTGGAATCTGAACAAACATTGTTTCGTAACGGCACCTGTTTTTGGTAAAGTGAAACAAGCCTGCAGTAAAGAAAGAAATTGGTATACCAAAAAGGTAAAGTGTGTTATATTTTTATTAGTTGCAACTAATAACTAATAACGGATAGAAACTGTGGTAGACTAATAACTGATAGGAACATTGGTTAACTAATAACAGATGGTTACGAAGGTTTGGTAAAAACTGATGGTTACAATGTTTTGAGTGAAAAAGATTTACACTTTTACATATTGCAAATTTTTTGTGTTTTGCGTTTGTTCCATTGTTTGTGCACTTGTTCATTTTCTTATTGAAGTGTGCCTTTTTATTTTATATTTTCATTTGGATTCACAATTTAATTGACTTAGTTATTTTCATTGCTTAATCATTGCACATTTAATTAAATTTAACACTTGTGAATTAATTTGCATTTACTTAGAATTCTTTTCAAGTTTTATTATTGTTTAGCACTTGTGAATTAATTTCAAATTTTCAATTATTGCCAAACACTTTTGAATTTCAATTCAATTAATTTTCTTGAATTTTGTGATTAATTAAATTTGATTTAATTTTACTTAATTTGATTCAAGAATTAATTAAACTTTACTTTGTTTTCAAGTAACAGTAATTTTCCCTGATATTGTGAATTTTACTTATAAATTTTGAATTTAATAATAAATTTTTGTATTCAAAATTTTTATAAGTATTTCATTTCTAACCAGTATATTTGCATTTGATTATATTTATGTTAGGTAGAAACATAGAGTGGTAATTGATTTGCTTTCCTTCAATTTACTTGAAGTGACTTAGAACTAGGGAAGTACTTAGACTTCTGAAATCAGGGAAATACTTAGACTTTTAAAGTTGTTGATGGAGTGATGCCTTTTGATTAATTTAATTACTTACAAGATTACCTCACACCTGTTTTGATGAACTTAGTCTGATTTTCTGCAATACTGGTAAGTTGTTAAGGGATCACTGTTGCCTTTAGAGTATTCAGTCGTTTAGTACCTGTTATGAGGGTTCAGGTGTCTGGCTTTTGGTGAGGTAATAATTGATGAATGGTGACCAGATACTTGGCACTTCGTAACAATATATATATTATATATGTATGTATGTGTGTGTGTGTGTATGTGCGTGTATGCTAATAAATTCGTTTGTTAAAACAGGATGCGTCCCAAGTATAAAATGCCCATTAAAACACTCTGGTCTAAAGCTAAGGACTATATTTCGATGGACTACTTCATAAGGGTGGGAGTCAGTCCACCGAAATATAGTCATCAGCTTTAAACCAGAGTGTTTTAATGGGCCTTTTATACTGGAGATGTATGTATGTATTACACATACATAAATATATATACTGTATATACTATATATACTATAGCTGTACATGCATATATAGTATATATACACGAATACACAATGTACTGCATTCAATACATCAAAACAGGACGATGCCTGCCAGTGTTAAAAGAGAGTAACCCGTTCGACAATATAACAACAACTACACTATACAGACTACCTCAGCCAGCTGCTCTCTTTCCCTAAATGGTAACGAGCTTCACGTTCACTTTCACTCTCTCTCTCTCTCTCTCTCTCTCTCTCTCTCTCTCTCTCCTACAATCATACAGGAAAAAAATCTCTTAACTCCCGTAGTCATCAAATGATTTTAACGGTGCAGTATAATTTTTTTACCTTTTATTAGAGAAAATATACAATATTTTACAATTTTAACAGAATTACATTCAGAATGTTATCCAAGTTGACTTAAATTTACTAGAATTTAACAAAAATCTTATCTCGTACTTTTTACAAATAATCTATGTATTTTAATGTAAATATTTTTTCTGTAGTATTATCAAACCCTTTTATACCGATTTCCTCTTAAAAATAATAAAGTCGCAGGTAACCTGGTGCACTGAGTCGAAGGTGATTTCGACGAAAATTGAACATATTGTAAATGCAGGGCCACGTGACCCGTCTTTGTAACCTAATTATAATGTTTGGACTTCACAACACGCTCCTCGGTAAGGCTTCGCCGCTTCCAACACCGAGTTATCGGTGTTATGGCCGTCAAGTTAAACGTTACTCTGTGAGAGAGAGAGAGAGAGAGAGAGAGAGAGAGAGAGAGAGAGAGAGAGAGAGAGGGGGGGGGGGGAGGGGGGGTGATCCTGGTACAAACTCATCCTCAAAAACGATATAAAGTCTTATTTCTTTCATTTCATTTTCCGAAGAACCCTTAAGGATCAGTGAATCCTTCTTTCCCACTTGAAGCATCGTTTTCGTTGCTAGCTTAAAAAAAATCTTTTGACATACGAAGTATCAATAATAATATAATTATGATGGCTTTCATTAGTATCTACGCATTCTTGTGAAAATAAAAGAAAATAATAAATAAGTTAAAACAAACAGAAAAGAATGCTACGCATCTACAAGTTCCAAAAAGTATACTGCTGCGTTAACTTGATCACCATTAGTATTATAAAAATCCCTTAACACTTTAAAACTGTCAAAACTAGTAGTGCACTTCACACATACAGAATTACATGTTCCTTATTAACGCCGAGTTGCAAGAGCCTCGTCGAAGGATTATGTCCCGGGTCAAGAAAGGTCTCCACGATTGCCGAGTGTCAAATTTCACCGCAAGTATTGGCCTTGTGGCTTAGGAATCCTTGAATTTTTGGTACGTTTGTGAAAAGTGGCCTAGAATCTATAAAAATTGGTATAAAACCTATAGAAAACGGGTCTAACATCTATAAAATTTGGTCTAAAACCTATAAAAACTGGTCTAAATCTATAAAACGTATAAAACCTGGTCTAAAATCTTTAATAACTGGTCTAAAACCTATAAAAACTGGCCTAAAATCTATAAAAATTGGTATAAAACCTATAACAACTGGTCTACATTCTGTAAAACCTGGTCTAAAATCTATAATAAGTGGCCTAAAACCTATAAAAACTGGTCTAAAATCTATAAGAAAAATGGTCCAAAATCAACAAAAACTAATCTAAAATTTATAAAAAGTGGGTTTAAGTCTAAAAAAACTAGTATGTAATCTATAACAACTAGTTGAAATCTACAAAAACTGATCTAAAAGCTACGAAAACTCGCTGAAATCTATATAAACTCGCCTAAAATCTATAAATACTCGTCTAAAATCTATCTGGAGAGACGCTATCTTGAATACTATGTGGAAAAGCTTTTTCCATTTAGTCTTTTGATTCTCCTCCGAAAGTTTAGACAAAGCACATTCAAGAACTTTGCGCATCAATCTTAGTACAACAAACAAAGTAAACGTTGCTCTGCATAACAAAGTTGTGTCACCTAGTTTATCATTAAAATAAGTAGTGTTGTTACGGTTTACACCAAAGAACTATAAACCTCTATTTCTTAGGTACAAAAGTAAGTCTCTCTCTGATTTAAAATCTGATATACTTTACCTCGTAAGTCTTTTTTTTTCATACTGTTATCCCTGTCGATATAAAAGTCTGGAGAACACGATAAGATTTCTGCAGCATGAGATAAGCACATTACACTGTATTAGGCAATTTCTACTTTTCTCGATTAATACTTTTTGACATCAACACCAGCATAACCTACTGACATACAGGAAGTATATGTATAGATTATATTGCGAACCAATCTGAACTGATCGCAGAATTATTGCAAGTTCTTTCAATATCCGTTACAATAAGTTGTGTGACACGGATAAAGCTAAGAATAAAGGGTAACAGGAAGAGTGCTTGAACTTAAATGCCCTATGAAATATCATGGCTACTTACTGTTGGCTTGGCGGTTTTCAGGTACATATCACAGCAAGCTAAAGAGACCTCTGGCAACTCGTTAATGTCTCAGTAATAACCTGTGTATAACAAACGAGAAGCCAGAAGGTGCTGGCAACGCTGCCTGTGAAACAAAGTTGCTTAACACGTAAACACTCGACAAAAAGCACGTTCACTAGATGACAAAGTAATGACGATTTGGTAATAGTATAATATTAGCATTATCGGCATGGTGGAGACTGGAGTTGTCACGAGATGTCGCCTTAGCTAGCCGTGATATGTATCAAAATTCGGGAAGGCAAGTTAACAGCTCCATTCATTTGTATTATAATATTATAATATAGGAAATTCAAAACACAAGATCCAAGAGTGAAGATCTCACGTTATTCCATCAGAGATCGGGAAGTGATACCAGCCTAGGTCTCATGTTTTGTTAAAATTTAGGATTTCATTCAAGGTGGGATAAGCTGCTTCCTATAATTTGCTGGTGATCGTTTAAGAAGAGAGTCAAACAGGAGGGTTTGTAGACGTGGGAATTTCAGAAATGATAGAACCAATAACAAGAATTATGAGAAAAGGAGAAAAGAACAGAGAATTCGATATTAACATAGAATAGTAAACGTTTCATCCCAAAGTACAGAAATTCAGCAAATCACAATAAATTTCAGAGGCACGAGGAGTGTCAGAAGAAGTGAATTAGAAAGATTAGTCTACCTATCGCTTAGCCTATTTGCGTCAAAGACCCTCTGCACTTGTTTCACACAGTTAAAATAAGATACCATACCTTAATGACAAAAGATTTTACTTTCCTTACTGGATATCCATGGTGATAACACAGGCTTAACCAGAGAAAAGTTTTAGTAGAGGAAAAATACGTCTCGACTATACTCTGTTTTTTCCATCTGTCCATCCACCTGTGGTGTTTGCGCATGGTTGTAACACTGCGTCCCGGGCTTTAAATATTATCCTATTTCGAATATTACTAACGGTGTAATTCGCATATAGTAAATTATTAAAACACTTTTCAGTTGCAGATGTACACCCAGATATCCTTTTATTTACCTAAAACTTACACATAGCGTAACTATTTAAAGCCCGGAACGCAGTGTTACCATGCGCGACCACCAAGGCGGATGGACAGATGGAAAAAAACAGAGTATAGTAAGGAAATGATCTTAGCAGCTTTTCTAATCTGCATTGCATCTTTATACCTTATGTCTAATACAGATAGCTTTCCTAAAGCTGCAAACTGTTCAACTAAGGCAGTACTGCAGTTTGATTTATAATAATGAAATATGGGAAGTTTATTCTATCAAAAGGTTTTGCTTATGTACCTGAACACTGGATTGCGTGTGGTAGCCTTAGGTGACTGCTAGTCCTAAATGTCAGTCTCTCAGGTTGCTCAGCGGTTGAAGATAATATACTCTTAGTCACAAATACATTAATTTCGACCTGAGTCAAAATCTGACTTCCTCCATAAAGACAACACTGAAACCTGATGTGTTTCCCTGCACCTTCTGATCATATTCCTTGCTTTAAAATATTTAAGATAATCTGTATATTGTAAGATCACATTGCTACTTACTGACTGGAGTATGCGTTTGGCTAAAGCATGAGGGATATTACCCTACCACATTCACATGCTGTATAGTATAGTTCCTCATATTCACCATCCCACTACAGTGTAACCATAGATTTCTAAGTAGAGTATGACATCAAAGCCATTTCTTTGATCTTGATCATCAGTATTTATCAGTCGTATGACTCCAATTCCAACAACCCATACAAAACTAATAAAGTCCCTCTACTTTATAAGTATCTGAAGATGAAGAACAATCAATAAACCTTACCAGAGTGCTACATAATGTTAAAAACCTACATAGTGTTAAAAACCTATAGGCCTACAATTGCAAAATCTGCCACCAACCTCAGTAACTCCAAGATACGAGAGAGCAAGGCGAGATGCCAGTCGAAGATTTGCTGCGGGTTGATCACGAGGCAAAAGATCGTGTCTCGGACATGTCCCTGGCACCAGTGCCTCTATCAGGCCACAAAAAATGACCCCATCGGCCAAGTCGTGGTAGACATCGTCGACCTTGTGTGAGGGCATCACCTTCTTGAGCCATACCACTAAGATCTTCTCCTGTTTTTTGTAGGTGGTGCAAGCTGAAATGAAAAGAGAATGTAGTGGCTACGCCATATCTTATAAAAGATGTTTTAATAAACCTTCAATGTGAGCAAATATTACTAACTTCCATGTATCTATCACAGAATAAAAATATAAAATACAGGAGTGCTAAAATTTTAAAATATATATATATACATGCAGCTATGAAAGGGTTAAAATCCAATAAACTTATTTATTGCTTCCAAAACCTTTCAAAATTTAGGTCAACATCGACAAGGACCACAAAACCCTTACATAAATTACAAATTAAACGCTCGGTTGTAGAAAGGAGCGCGTTAGTGGAAGCATCTTCAATTAAAATATATAAAAGGCTTATCTGACCCGTGTCATTTCTAATTTGCAAAATTTCTAATCGAACCGGACAGTCAGAGTCAAGTCAAGCCCAGACCAGAACACAGAGGAGCTTCTATTTTAGGTACAGTACAAAACATTATGTACACAAAGCTCATTACACACACACCCTCGACAAGAACACCCTGCAGTCTTTCACGCAGTTACTTTTTACCTCAATTACTTCAGAGGAGACCAAATAAAATATAACAATACCATTCTTTAAACATTCCAAAGCCCTAAGACTCATATAAGGTGTAACAAGACTGGAGAGGGTACGAAATGAAGACATTAGAAGAGAACTGGGAGTGGGGGGGATTCTAGATTTTGTGGAGAGAGGACAGCTTAGATGGTTTGGACACACCAAAAGAATGGAGGAGGAGCCATATCCTTTAAGGTTTTTGGAATGGCCACCGGAAGGAAGGTGACTGGTAGGAAGACCAAAAATGAGATGGCTACAAAACATAAAGAGAGGAGTAGAAAGGAGAGGCTCCAGTTTACGGGAGGTTGATGAGATGTGGCTCTATGAAGATCGCCAAGAATGGAGACAGTTCCTGAAGCAGGACGACTGACAGGCCTGGGGACTACCTGGCGTCTGGTGAGAAACATTCCAAAGCGACTAACCATATCAAAACCAACGATGAAATCATACTGGGGACGTTTCGTGGAGTCAGTAAGACGGATAACAAGACTGACTGGTCAGATAAGGACATTGTTAGTTTAGACAAGGAAGGGGTGTAGATAAAGTACATACTCTGAAACATTTATGAGGTAAATGTATTAAACCTTTGGAAACATTTATGAGGCAAGTTTCTTAGAAAATATCTCTTAAGTTGCGCACATTGACCTAAAAGAAAATTATAACATAAAAATGCGATGTAGAGGGTGTTGGCAATAAAATATATTTAAAGCAGTCTGAAGTTTTCACAGTAAAAATAAAATTTTATGTTGGATGTAGATGGAAGAGTAAACATTTCTGTGTAAACGTGATACTCGGATACTCAGAAGAAAGAAAGAGAGAGAGAGAGAGAGAGAGAGAGAGAGAGAGAGAGAGAGAGAGAGAGAGAGAGAGATGGCAAGGGGGCCCAACCACTGATATGGTTGGTATCTTTAATGTAAGCTCTAGGCGGTTGTCTGACTCGACATTGGAAATACAATTTATTGTCCAGTAGACTTACTTAAGAATTGCACAGCTTCATTATCATGGGATTTACGATATCACAAAGGGACGTCACTGGGAGAGCGACAGAAGGAAAAGTGGCTATCTGGTCAATCATGTGATAAAGCATAGTAGATCTTAGGGATATGCAAAGATATATCATGACTTCATTTTGATCTGATCATAAGAAAATAAGCAGAAAATGTCACTGATTTCAAGTGAGTCACATCCACAAGAAACGCAGCTGGCAACACTGCAAATTGACGAAGAATGTAAAAATAACCTACTTTATCTTAACTTACGAGACGAACACCAACAAGGACATCCTCTCTGTAAACAATTTAGGAAATGACAGCGTTGTCTTGCCGCAAAATATTCAGTGAAGACAACACTTATTTACTCTTAAAAGTGGGAAACATTATGTAGCCTTATTATAGGATAAAATTTGTTGAACATAAAACAGACATTACAGCATTTATAGTTAAGAGAATATAAGTCGCGATTCGTTGTTCCTTTAGATTGCTGCTATGAAGAAACAACGGAAGCCGTCATAAAGAATTTTCTTATATCTATAAAAACTGCACCGTCTCTTTTAGGACTGAGAATGCAGTTCTGAAGGAACAGCGAAACGAGCCATAACATTCTCTTAACTATAAAAACTTTGTGGATAATCATGAGCAATTCTTTTGAAAGGAACCCCTTCTTGTTGTATAGGTAACAGCAAACAATGAAAAGCAAACAAATTCATGATTTTAAGGCATGCCATATTTTTCCTTTAAAGCAAGTAACACAAAAATATAAATATAAATAGCTGGATTGCTCCTTGATGAATATGCTCTCTCTCTCTCTCTCTCTCTCTCTCTTCTCTCTCTCTCTCTCTCTCTCTCTTCCCTCAGTAAAGTGTCTCGTCCCACACTTTTTACTCATCCAATAAATATATGAAAACATGGCCGTTTCATATAGTTGGATTGCTTCCTGATGAATATGCTATCTCTCTCTCTCTCTCTCTCTCTCTCTCTCTCTCTCTCTCTCTCTCTCTCTCTCTCTCTCCAATAGAATTTACATATTTGCTGGACTAGCAAAGGCTTCAAAAAGCCACGAAAAAGAGGCATGTATCTGGAGTTCATAGAATAAAAAAAAAAAAAAAAAAAAACTTTCTCGGCGAAACCGCAAGAATGCCAAAGAGACTTCGAATGTGCTCTCATGACCTAAACCAATTGCTACGACATCTCTCGCCGTATCGTTTTCAAGTATGTTGTCTTCGCTCGTCTGCTCCTATATCGAATAACAATGTTAAGCCAAAGGGGAGCTTCAAGTCGACAATGTTTACGATATCACTGCTTAAGCATGCTAAAATTACCAGGGTGACCACTGATGATTAATAAAAAAAATCTCACCAAAACAACAGTATTTGAAATGTACGAACAATCTCACTAAAACAACTGTATTTGAAATATACAAACAGTCTCATTAAAATACCTGTATTTGAAATATACAAACAATCTCATTAAAACACCTGTATTTGAAATATACAAACAATCTCACTAAAACACCAGTATTTGAAATATACAAACAATCTCACTTAAACACCTGTATTTGAAGTATGGAAACAATCTCACTAGACCATCAGTATTTGAAATATTCAAACAGTCTCATTAAAACAACATATTTGAAATATACACATAATCTAACTTAAACAACTGTATTTGAAATATAAACACAATCTCACTAAAACAACTGTATTTGAAACACACACAATCTCACTATAAAACAACAGGTATTTGAAATATACACTCAACCTCAGCACAATAGTACTGAAATACAAATATACAAGAAACGCGCAAATTAATCGAAGAAACTTCAATCTGTCATCAAAGTAAATTTTTTTTTTTTTTTTGAAGTTCATTCATTACAGCTCTAATTACATCTTTCTGTCATAGTTTTCAGACAGCCCTGAAATGTTAATTAATACAAGAGGTCAAACCGGAAAGAAACTCTTAGTAGTAATGTCTGCACTGACGCTCCGGATTGGGACTTCCTTTTTATTTAAACAAAAACAAAAAATGTTCGCAGTGCTCTGAATAACCACAGCAACCCACGGAAAACGGGTCTGATATATGTCAAGAAAAACGTGAGCGGGCGAAGTTAACCACACTCAGGAGCTTTCAGTCATTAGATTTCTAAAAATAATTATAGAGACTGAGACATCCATGGAGTTCTGGCTGATAAATTGGGAAGCTTCGACCTTATTTGCATATCAGTTTGATGCTATTTACTTACGCTTCCATTTTGTCAAAGAACAGAGAAGTTTTCTCATATAATGAAGATATCTGCCACCTTGATCATGTCCCTTTCCCAGTGAAGATCTCAATACTCTTTGTAACAAGGCATGATCTGACCTCCAGCTTACTCGGGACGCATGCAAGATTTTCCCCTCACGCATAAGTTGTAAACATTATATTCCTAACTTTAAACGTAAATTAAAACGTGCTAAAAGCTACGGTTAAATAGAGCCTTGTTTCACCAACGAAAATTAATTTAAATACACTACATTTTATTAGAAATAGTTTTTATGTACTGCTTAACATGCACATTACTTATTTACTACATTTTCATTCTAATAAATAGATTATAAATATCCTACCACAAAATTCCTGTATCTTTAACTCAACACGAAACATTTTTCATACCTTTTTAGGCTCTTCCATTGATCTTTTCTATCCCCAACAACAACAACAACAAAAACAATAATTTAGTTTGTAGGCTTACTCCTCGAGTAAGCAAAAACTGCTTTCCTTCTATTGTACTACCTGATGGATGGAAAAGGGCACACTTGTTGGTTCTCATTTCTCTTTTTCAGCCAGCTCCCCTCTCAGGTGTTCTAAAGCTCTTGATCCTCTTAGTTCACCCTCTCTCCTCTTATGCCAAACCAAAAGTTCTCAGCTCACATGTTGTGTGGGAGTTTTCACCCCTAAAGATTGTGAGTCATCTGTACAAGGGCTGCATGTATGATTCTTCATGGAGTTGGCAAACAAGCTGGTGCCTGAGTTTTTTTTTTCTGCTTGTTGAATCCCAAGTCTATCCTGCCTCTCAGAAACATTATCTGATTCAGGTCATCCAAAAGAAGGTGACTGCTCTGATCCTGTGAACCAACATTCCGTTACTTCAGTTTTTACTTCTAACTCACTGAAAACCCTTCTGTATGTTAGGATCAAAAGGGGACCTTCTTTACAATACCACTGAAATCTTGTAGAATTTTCTTCTTGGCATTCCTTGAGGCATTTGACAGAATTTGTTTATGGCTTTATTCTCTTCCAAAAAATTATGGTCATTCGTAGCTTCTGGTTTACTGTTGTTGATTATGCGTCATCTTTACAAGAAATGGGCCTCACTTGATGTGAAAGCTCTCATGACGTATTCATTTGCAATACACTTTGTGAAGAAACCATTTCACGCGTCGGTTCATTTTACGAGAACCTTGCCAGAACCATCTTTTCAGCCCAAACAAGTCCTGCATATACATAGCTTTTACCTTCACTGGAGGTGCGTCTTGTGCGTGCTGGACACTTCTCTGAACACTGCCTCAGTTGCCGACATTCCTCGTGGAAACCACGCTTTTAAAAATTGTACGCTCTTTGAAGGAATACCTCTGAGACATTTTATCTCCCTCAGGGAGTTTCTCCTTTTCCCAGCAGAATGAATGAACGTCCGCTCGCTTGTGCAATTACCGCTGTCTGGAGATACAGAGTTCTGTTTACCTAGAGCGAATTTACACACTGCATGAGATGAAGGGACTGGAGCATTCTGCATGAGGTGTTCCCCGGTGTGTTGCTCACATCTCTTATATTCACTGAACTGGGGCTTTTCTTGCTTTTTTCTTTCAGTAAATGTCAGTGATATCAGTGTTTTTTTTTTAAAAAGACCCCCTTGAAAATGTGTACCTATATCTGAATAGTGAGGATGCTCTCTGTTCTGATACTCTGGTTGACAGGTCACTGTGCGCAAGACTGACAATGACACTTCACAACGGCACCGTCTCCTTCGAACACTTCAAATAAACTTCATGTACTTATGTCTTAAGAAACAGTTAATTAAATTTAAAGAGGAGATACAGTCATTTAAAGTTAAGGAACACATAAAGTGAATTAAAGTTAAGGAGCACATACAGTACATTACAGTTAAGGAGCAGATAGTTAATTGTTAAGTAACACATAACAGTTACTTAAAGTTAACAGTTAATTGTTAAGGAATGCATACACTAAATTAAAGTTATTGAGCACATACAGTAAATTACAGTTAAGGAGCAGATCATTAATTGTTAAGGAACAACAGTTAATTAAAGTTAAGGAGCACATACAGTAAATTACAGTAAAGGAGCAGTTAGTTAATTGTTAAGGTACACATAACAGTTAATTAAAGTTAAGGCTCAGATACAGTAAATTACAGTTAAGGAGCACACAGTAAATTAAAGTTATTGTGCAGATACAGTTCATCAAAGTTACGGAGCACATATAGTTAATCAAAGTTAAGGAGATACAGTATATTAAAGTTAAAGAAAATATAGTAAATTAAAGCTAAGGTTCAAGTAAATTAAAGTTAAAGAGCATATACAGTAATTTAAAGTTAAGGAGCAGATACAGTTCATCAAAGTTACGGAACAAATGCAGTTACTTGGCGTTAAGGATAAAAACGCGATACCAGCATCAATCTTCGTCAAGGGAACGTCCCATTTTCCGAAAAGTAATGGCGATAATATAAAAGAGCTTTCAAGTCGACTGATAGACTCACTGTCTATCATGATGCAAGAAATGCATTTCTGAGGCTTCGCGGAATGCCGGACTCTACAGTCTACCGGTATGGGTAGAAGTACTACAAGGAAGACGTCTACACAGCTCCGACATAACTTTAGACCAGTGTTGCCAACTGTAGGGTAATTGCCCTACGCGTAGGGCAAAATCTTAGACAGCGGGGCAATATCTTCAGATGTAGGGTAATTGTAACAAGGTAGGTCTAGATCAATATGCTTGTTAGTATTCATGACATTGCATATAAACATAATCTAAAGATTTATTTATCATCATAGCCGCAGAATGTTGGGTCATTTTCAGTTGTGTAGGATCATTTCTCGTCTCCTGTAGGGGGCGGACGGTTAGAGGGGTTGGCATCACTGCTTTAGACCCAAGGTATATACTCTCTAGACATAGCTTAGACTTTAAGCCCCCATTACACGTATCCGGTTTCCTACTGCCAACCTGGCCTATGGCGCTGTAGGAAAATTCTGGCCTACGGCTAGAGTTATTACACGTATTTGAACGGCCGGTGGCAAGTGGGTGAGTGTGGCACTGTTTGTGGTGGAGGAGTGACATGTCTTCTCTCGACGACAATCTCGTTGCTATTGCTCTAGCGTGCTGCTTGAAGGTGAAAACAAGAAAAAGGAAGATTTGGTCCAAACATTGGCTGCGTAACAAAAATACTCTCATGTTAACTTAATGAAGGAACTAGCACTAGCAAAAGATGACTGGTTTAACTACATGCGAAAGAATCATGACACATATTTGGAACTCTTAAGTCAGGTATCACCTTTAACAGAAAAAAAGGACACTTGCATGAGAGAAGCAATTAGTCCACATGAGCGTCTTTCAGCCACTTTGAGATTTCTTGCTACAGGAAGAACATATAGCGATCTAAAGTTTACAACAATTATATCACAGCCTTCTCTCAGTGCAATAATCCCAGAAACATGTGCAGCAATCTGCAAATGTTTAGGCCCAAAATATCTGAAGGCAAGTTTATTTTGCACAAATAACTAATTTCTTGTTTTAGTATGAAACATTCATACCAGGTTAATTTAAAAAAATAAAGAAGTTTCAAACTTTATTCCAGAGTATCCAAGGTTCATAAATGTACAGGTGCAGCCTCAGACTGATGTCATACCATACGGTGAGCAATTACACGCTACGTCCTCAGTCGTGACGTACGACGGCCGTACGGCCAACTTTAGTACTGGCGAAAGTTCATCCGGACGGCCATGGGTGAGCGTTCATACGGCCAATTTGCTATCACACGCTCCGGCTTGAACATATGCTAGCGTCGCGACCGACGGCGCCGTAGGAAACCGGATAAGTGTAATAGGGGCTTTAGACCGACTGTACGTACTACATCGCCTTCAAACATCGAAGACGAGGAAACGCAAGATTAGTGAGGGCCACCTTATGAAAATTATGCCACTTACCCATTGCCAGGTACAACGCGATGAGGGTGAAGAAGAGCTTGCATTGCGCCCACAGTTTCAGGCAACACGCCCACAGCCACCAGAACCATAAGAGCCATGGCCGCCCTGTTACTGTCAAGAGAGAGAGAGAAAGAATAAGACAGACAGTAAGGAAATTTTGGTGCTTGTGTTCGGCTTACCAAAGGAATGCATGGTAAATCAAAACAAATATAAAACAAGACATAAATATAAGCTTATCTGGAAGGCAAGGATTAAAATTAGGATTACAAATCAAGAACATGGAAGCATAAATATCAGTTTATCAAAATAACAAAAAATTAGTTAAAAATAGAATTTTACTGTACAACACAAGACAAAAAAAATAAAAACCGTAAATGTAAGTTTATTTTGTTAAATTTGGCTAAGATTATTTTGCTAAAAAGTGAGGATTATAGACAGTCTTTTCTTTCATTTCCAAACGTGACAGGTATGATAAAGCTCATTCCTGCATTCCTGAACTTTATATAATAAATAAATAAGGGTTAAACATAGAATTCTATGTTAAAGATGGTGACAAAACGCCATAACAAACAACAGTCGCGATTCGTGAAAGTCCTCTGTTGAATTGAGTGAACATGACGGTGTACGATAATCTCGCTAATACTTGAATATACATATGGCACACATGCTCATTTATGTATAGGAGAGAGAGAGAGAGAGAGAGAGAGACATCTTCAATAATTTATGCTACTGACTTTCCTAAAGCTTCCTACCATTATTTTTAGCTGACTTTTTATGAGCAAGCCACTAGGCCAGGGATTTGTGTAACAAGTCTCCATAAAACAAAATGCTGACGCGTCAAAACGGAGCTAAGACGACCAAGTAAGAGTATTAGAGAGAGAGAGAGAGAGAGAGTAAGCAACATTCTACAAAAATAATATGTGACAGTAGGAGAGACATGACACAGCCACCAACCCCTGCAAACCGGTTTGTACGCCCCAGTAGGAGCGGGGTAGGTAGGGGAACGGGGAGGGTAAGGTTGACATCCATCCTTCTCTAAACCTTTTTGTCAGCTACGGAAAAAAAAATCTAGTGAAAACTTCCATAAAAACTGTCAATTCTGCAAATTGTTACCCTTCACGAAAAACTAAAATTACTTCTATCATCTCAATCCCACAACCACAAACACCTTCTTTCCCACCGGTTATCCTTACATTAAGGGGTCGGTTGCCTGATGCGCCTATCAGGCATGATTTATTGTTTGGCAATGGGTTTTTTACGACCGCTGTCATCAACCACAGTTATTGGCAGTGGGCCTCGCCTTTGACTAAAAAGTCCACCTGCAAGGCAGCAGTTTCCTCAGTCATTGGCAGTGGGCCTAGCCTTTTCCTAAAAAGTCCACCTGCTAGGCAACGGCTGTCCTTATAGTCACCTTTTACGTCACGCAGGATCTATGGTGGTAGTATTCTTACACCCTTACCACAGGGTCTTTCTAGACTTGTGTCAGCTTTGAAAAGCCACTGAAAATTATTGGCGACAAGTGTAAGGCAGAATCACTTGAGTCTTTATCAGTAACTCATTTCATTTTGTTATATTTATTTAGTTACCTATATCTTTCCTGTAACTTGTCTCCCCAGTCTGCAGCCTGATTCCCCTTTGGAGCCCTCTTGGACTGATAGCCTGTAGACTCTGTCCATAAGTGTTTTCAGATGAAGATTTAAAGAAAGAAACTATTAATTTTCAAAACTGATACATAAACAAACAAACAAAAAAATAAATAAATAATACTCAGTGTCAGTGGTAGACTAGCTTCCCCTTACATCTGCCCAGAATGAGACCTTTGAAACGGCAAAATCAGTAAGCCTTGTTTTGTTCGCCCTAAAAATCCAATTTACCCAAATGGGATACAACCCCATCGAGGAATTATACAGGGAAGCTCATTCACAGAAAACTAGCCGAAGGTCTCAAGGAAAACCCAAATCCATTTAGTGCGTTCAAGGAAGCATGTGGAGTACTTCACGCATTGCGTAAGAGGCTATGAGCTAACCAATAGTGCCAGAGCTGCATCCTTACGTAGGTGGCTGAAGCATTGAGGTGGCCAGTGTAAAATGGAAGACATACTTTTCAGACATCGTACTACTGAATGTTACTATCTTCGACGTTTATCACTGGATCCTGAATAGGTTCGGCCCTGTACTTCAACGTATCACCTCATAACTACAATTATCTTCTCTGTCGCCGGAATGTACCAAGTTATCAACCAGAAATTTTTTAACAACTTACTGAAAGAATTATGGTTGACAATCTGGTGTATAATGG
>NC_061108.1:123293348-123452283 GCF_015104395.2 Macrobrachium nipponense
GCGTAGATTACACATTTTCTATGGAAAGTTGCGTAAGATTTTGAAGCTTCTAGAAGAATTATTGCCCAAAAACGTTTTTTGTCATCCACTGTCCAGCTTCCGTAAGGAAGAGAATTTCATTAGATCTTAGATACTCGAGCATTCACATCTCTCTCTCTCTCTCTCTCTCTCTCTATCTCTCTCTCTCTCTCTCATAGCACTTTTGATCTTAAAGTAACGTAACGATTTCGTATTGAATGGTCACTCGTAACTTGAGAATTTCAGATATGATATTTCTTAGAGTTTGTTTAGTGTTATTTAGTGTTTTTTGTGGAATCTGAACAAACATTGTTTCGTAATGGCGCCTGGTTTTGTGAAAGTGTTATACAAGCTGCTGCAAGAAAGAAAGAAATTGGTATACCAAAAAGGTAAAGTGTATTATATTTTTATTAGTTGCAACTAATAACGGATAGGAACAGTGGTTAACTAATAACTAATAACTGATAGGAACAGTGGTTTGGTAAAAACTAATAGTTACAATGTTTTGAGTGAAAAGATTTACACTTTTACACATTGCAAATTTTTTTGTTTTGTGTTTGTTTCATTTTTGTGCATTTGTTCATTTTCTTGTTGAAATGTGCCTTTTTATTTTGATATTGTCCACATTTTTCTGTATTTTCATTTGCATTCACAATCTAATTAACTTAGTTATTTTCATTGCTTAATCATTGCACATTTAATTAAATTTAACACTTGTGAATTAATTTGCATTTACTTAGAATTCTTTTCAAATTTTATTATTGTTTAGCACTTGTGAATTAATTTCCAAATTTCAATTATTGCCTAACACTTTTGAATTTTGATTGAATTAATTTTCTTGATTTTGATAAATTTAATTTGATTTATTTTACTTAATTGATTCAAGAATTAATTAAACTTTACTTTGTTTTCAAGTAACAGTAATTTTCCCTGATATTGTGAATTTGACTTATAAATTTTGAGTTTAATAATAAATTTTTTTATTTAAAATTTTTGTAAGTTTTTTCTTTATTTTATACCAGTATATAATTATATTGATGTTAGGTAGATGTTCCTTTATTAACTTGAAGTGACTTAGAACCAGGGACGTACTTAGACTTCTGAAATCAGGGAAATACTTAGACTTTTAAAGTTGTTGATGGAGTGATGCCCTTTGATTAATTTAATTACTTACATGATTACCTCACACCTGTTTTGATGAACTTAGTCTGATTTTCTGCAATACTGGTAAGTGTTAAGGGATCACTGTTGCCTTTAGAGTATTCAGTCGTTTAATACCTGTGATGAGGGTTCAAGTATCTGGCTTTTGTGAGGTATCAGTTAATGAATGGTAAGTGTAGTAACCAGATACTTGGCACTTCGTCACAAGAAATTAATGGTGCCCAGACCCAGGAAAGCAGATTTCCTTATCACTCTAGTATATACTGGTGGTATTAGGGATATATTTTGTTAGGAGAGTGACCATATAGTTTTCTTTTGCATTTATTGTATTGAATTGTAAGTTGATAACTTAGAGGAAAATGGCTCAGTTCAAGGTTCAGGAATTTTTAGCAGCCCCTTCCATCTAAGTGTTGTCTGAAACCACTCTGACTAAAGCACACTGGAGCGCTTTAGCAGTGGCATGTGGTGGTTATGTGTCTACTAGTATGATAAAGGCACAAATAAGATGTATTGCTATGAAATCATTGATAAACTCTGGTAGAATAACTGATGATGATGAGTTAGAATTGGCTCAAGAGTTGTTGAATGTAGCATGTGCTGATCTCATAAATAAGCAAGCAGAAAAGAAAGAGAAAAGTGATGCAGAGTTAGAGCTTAGGCGCATTGAAGCAGAAGAGAATTTGATTAAGCTAAAAATGCACGCTGAAAGAGAAAGAATAGACAGGGAAAAACAAGAAAGAGAAAGAAAAGAAGAAAAAGCAGCAGAAGAGGAAAGAGGAAAGGATAAAAGAGGAAAGAGAAATTGCAATACATGAAAGGGAGATGGAATTGATAAGAGCTAGATCCACATTACCTGTAACACCGTCTAACCCTAACCAAGGTAATCAAGACCCTGTATTTGATGTAGTAAGAGTACAGAAGTTAATCCCTAAGTTTACAGAAGAAGCTCCAGATGAGTTTTTTGATCACTTTGAGAAAGTGGCCTCAGGTATGGGATGGCCAGAAGATAAATGGTCAGTTTTGCTACAAAGTGTCTTGATTGGTAAAGGGAGAAGTGCTTTTCTAGCCTTAACAGCTGATCAGTGTAAAGATTACAAGGTACTTAAACGCAGTGTGCTACAAGTTTACCAGATGACCCCAGAGTACTACAATGAAAGATTCAGAAATTTAAGAAAAGATGAGAAGGGAACATTCTTAGATTATGCTTACAAAGTGAGAAGGTGTTTCAAACGTTGGTTAGAAGCTGCTAAAGTTACAACTTTTGATGAGTTGGAAGAATTACTTGTTCTTGAACAGTATCTTAAGGGAATTCCTGAACATATAAGTGCCTATTTGCGAGAGAGAGAGAGGTGAAGAAACTTGACAAAGCTGCTACACTGAGTGAAGATTATAATATAATTAGTAGTAAACGTTATTACAATGTCAAGTACCAGAGTCAACAACGCCCAAGTTTTAAGTCTTATCCAAATAACAGGAACAAATTTAATGGGAAACCTACAAGTGATACTACCAAGAGAACACAAGGTAATACAACTCAGCAAACTAGTGTGAAATCCTCATCCAGTTTTTCAAGACAGTTACAGAAACCTAATGTTGTCTGTTTCAAGTGTGGAAGAGTAGGACACTACAGTCAAGAGTGTTACCTGAATCAACAGCAGTCAAAGCCAGTTGGTCAAGTAGTGAAAGGTGACCAGGTGAAACAAACTACGAAGAGCAGTGTGGGAAAGAATCAGACTCCAGAGAATAATGAGACGAAACAAGCTGAATGTTTAGCAACCAGTGGAAATGTTACCTCAAGCAGTGAGTGGCTTAGCAGTGTGGAGGCTTTTAAGCCATATATCTATGAGGGTATGCTGTCAACTCAAGGAGGAAGTATGCAGGTACCAGTCAAGATATTACGTGATACAGGGAGTAACCATAGTGTGGTAGTACGTGGTTCTCACCCTCAGTTGGAGAAGAGTCTCACAGGAGATTCAGTTATTTTGAAGGGTATAGGAGGAGAGGAAGTAACTCCTATATGCCGCTTACACCTGTCATGTGAATTGGTGACAGGGAATGTTGATTTTGCTGTTATGGACTCACTGGCTGTGGAAGGTATACATATTCTGTTGGGGAATGAAGTTGGTGGTGTGCCATTTATTCCTTGTCCTGTAGTGACAGACAAACCATTGAGGATTAGTCCTACAGTAGAGTTGGAGAAGAATAACCCCCACCTGTTTCCTAGTTGTGTAACTACCAGAAGTATGAAGAAGACTTACGACTGCAAGTGAAGAAACTGAGGATTTACACACCCAAGAAGGATCAAGTGAAGGATCTTTGTGCTTAGAAGAATTACTCCAGGGAAGTGAAGTTTCCCATAGTGCTGACCAAGAAGAGATTTCCCATGAAGAAGATGACGACGATGAAGAAGAAGAACCTGATGTGAGGAGACTCCGAGTAGTCATAGTGTTCCCGAAGACAGTAGTGAAACTACAGTAGCTGAGTTAGCAGATATTGAGAATTCAACCCTAGAAGTTGATCAAGTGACAAGAGAGAAGCTAATGGACTTGCAGAAGAAGGATGCATCGCTAACTGATTTGTTCTTCAGAGTTGTTGATCGAGAAGAGATGCAACAAACACCTACCTGTTATTATCTGAAGGAAGGTTTGCTGATGAGAAAGTATAGACCTACAGATATACCAGGAGATGCTGTATGGGGCGAATATCATCAAATTTTGATTCCATATCCGTTGAGAAATCAAGTGGTTGCAGTAGCCCATGAGTCTGGAGATATGGGAATCAGGAAGACTGTGGAGAAGATCATGAAATATTTTTTTTGGCCTGGACTTCACAAAGATGTTAGAAGGTTTTGTCGTGAGTGTCATACCTGCCAGATAGCTGGAAAACCGAATGAAACCATCAAGAAAGCCCCCCTACAACCTATAGAAGTTAGAGGAGAACCCTTTAGCAAAGTGATTATAGATGTGGTTGGCCCGCTGCCGAAGACAAAGAAGAGAAATGAGTATTTGTTAACATTAATGTGTCCTGTGACAAGATATCCAGAAGCAATCCCTGTTAGAAACATATCTGCCAAGATAGTTGCTGAAAAACTTGTGGAGTTTTTCTCAAAGTTTGGTATACCAGAGGTAGTACAAAGTGACAAAGGAACAAACTTTACTTCAAAGTTATTCCAGGATGTGATGAATTTGTTAGGAGTGAAACAACAGTTATCCACTGCCTATCATCCAGAAACTCAAGGTGCCTTGGAAAGGTTCCACCAAACATTGAAAAGTATGCTGACAAAGTATTGTTCTGAGTCAGGAAGAGAATGGGATGTTGGTTTACCATTAATGTTGTTTGAAGTTAGGAGTGCTTATCAAGAAAGTATGGGATGTTCACCTAATGAAATGATTTTTGGAAGAGAAGTTAGAGGACCGTTGAAGATTCTTGCAGAAAATTGGGAAGAAAATCAAGAGGAAAGCCAAATAGAGTATGTGAAGAACTTAAGGAAAAGGTTGAAAGAGATTAGAAAATTATCTTTAGAAAACTTGAAAATGAGTCGAGAGAAAATGAAAAGGAGATATGATGCTAAGACCAAGCTAAGAAGTTTTAGTGTTGGTCAACAAGTGTTAGTGTTCTTACCTGTCAAGAGATTTCCCCTCACTAATAAATTTCAAGGTCCTTACAAGATAATTCAGAAGTTCAGTGATAGAACTTATGTGATTGAAACACCAGAAAGAAGAAGAAGACAAAGGAAGATACATGTGAACCTCTTGAAACCTTATTTCTCAGAAACTAAAACTGAAACTGTGTCAGTAACCAAAACAACTTTATCTACAGAAGATGATGATGGCTACGAATTGGGAGCTGAAAGCAAGATGAATAATTCTTCAATTTTGGAAAATTTGGAGGATAAACTGAAACATCTGAATGTTGAACAAGGTGAAGACTTAAGTGAAGTAATTAGAAGTTTTCCAGAAAATTTTGCAGATGTGCCTAGGCGTTCTGATCTGACCAAGCATGTAATCAAGATTCAAGAAGATGGAAAACCTTTCAAGCAAAGAGCCTATCGCTTATCACCGTATCATCGAGATGTTTTGAAGAAGGAAGTTGAGTATTTGCTGCAACATGGATTAGCAGAACCCAGTTCAAGTCACTTCAGCTCTGTGTGTTAGTGAAGAAACCAGATGGTTCATTTAGGATGTGTACTGATTATAGGAAACTGAATTCTATCAGTGTGGCTGATAACTATCCTTTGCCTCTTATAGATCAGTTACTTGATAATATTGGGTAAGCCAAGTTTGTTTCCAAGATAGACTTGTGGAAAGGATATTATCAAATTCCCTTAGATGAGAATGCCAAGTTGCTGTCAGCTTTTATTACTCCATTTGGACTGTATCAGTATACTGTTCTGCCGTTTGGTCTGATGAATGCACCGGCAACATTTCAACGAGTGATGGATCAACTGCTAGGATCGATAGAAGGAGTAGGTGTATACCTGGATGACATCGTGATTTACTCTACAACGTGGGAAGAACATCTGAAGATTCTGAGGAAAGTTTTCAAGAAACTACAAGAAGCAGGATTAACAGTCAACCTAGAGAAGAGTGAGTTTGGCAAGGCAACTGTACAGTATCTTGGGTTTGAAGTTGGGAAAGGCCTTCTTGCTCCAGTAAATGCTAATGTAGAAGGTATCTGTAAGGCTACCCCCACCTACTACAGGACAGGCTACAGAGATTTTTAGGCATGGCTGGATTCTATCGTCGTTTCTGCCCAAATTTCTCAGCCGTAGTAGCTCCCTTGACAGACTTAACTAGTCCCAAAGCTAAGTTTGTTTGGACTCCAGAGTGTCAAGAATCCTTTGAGAAGGTAAAAGCCATTTTAACTTCAAGACCAGTACTTCAAGCTCCAGACTTCGACAAGAAATTTGTGAAACAAGTTGATGCGTCGGATGGCGTTGGAGCTGTTTTACTTCAAGAAGATGAAAATAATATCTACCATCCTGTGTGCTTCATTTCTACAAAACTGAAAAAACATCAGAAAGTATACTCGACAATTGAGAAGGAAACTTTAGCCTTAATCACGGCATTGAAAAAATTTGAAGTGTATGTGAATAGACCTAGGAATGAAGAAATTTTAGTGTTGTCTGATCACAATCTACTATCATTTATCCAGAGAATGAAAAATCATAATCAAAGACTGACCAGGTGGTCTTTGTGCCTGCAACAGTATAACTTAAGAGTGCAACACATTAGTGGCAAAAACAATGTAGTTGCTGATTATTTTGAAGCTTCTAGAAGAATTATTGCCCAAAAACGTTTTTTGTCATCCACTGTCCAGCTTCCGTAAGGAAGAGAATTTCATTAGATCTTAGATACTCGAGGTGTTCTCTCTCTCTCTCTCTCTCTCTCCATCGCATAGCACTTTTGATCTTAAAGTAACGTAATGATTTTGTATTGAATGGCCACTCGTAACTTGAGAATTTCAGATATGATATTTCTTAGAGTTTGTTTAGTGTTATTTAGTGTTTTTTGTGGAATCTGAACAAACATTGTTTCGTAACAGCACCTGGTTTTGTGAAAGTGTGATACAAGCTGCAGTAAGAAAGAAAGAAATTGGTATACCAAAAAGGTAAAGTGTGTTATATTTTTATTAGTTGCAACTAATAACGGATAGGAACAGTGATTAACTAATAACTAATAACTGATAGGAACAGTGGTTTGGTAAAAACTAATAGTTACAATGTTTTGAGTGAAAAGATTTACACTTTTACACATTGCAAATTTTTTTGTTTTGTGTTTGTTTCATTTTTGTGCATTTGTTCATTTTCTTGTTGAAGTGTGCCTTTTTATTTTGATATTGTCCACATTTTCCTGTATTTTCATTTGCATTCACAATTTAACTAACTTAGTTATTTTCATTGCTTAATCATTGCACATTTAATTAAATTTAACACGTGAATTAATCTGCATTTACTTAGAATTCTTTTCAAGTTTTATTATTGTTTAGCACTTGTGAATTAATTTCCAAATTTCAATTATTGCCTAACACTTTTGAATTTTGATTGAATTAATTTTCTTGAATTTTGTGATAAATTAATTTTGATTTAATTTCACTTAATTGATTCAAGAATTAATTAAACTTTACTTTGTTTTCAAGTAGCAGTAATTTTCCCTGATATTGTGAATTTCACTTATAAATTTTGAGTTTAATAATAAATGTTTGTATTTTAAATTTTTGTAAGTTTTTTCTTTATTTTATACCAGTATATAATTATATTGATGTTAGGTAGAAACATAGTGGTAATTGATATGTTTTTCTTATTAACTTAAAGTGACTTAGAACCAGGGAAGTACTTAGACTTCTGAAATCAGGGAAATACTTAGACTTCTAAAGTTGTTGATGGAGTGATGCCCTTTGATTAATTTAATTACTTACAAGATTACCTCACACCTGTTTTGATGAACTTGGTCTGATTTTCTGCAATACTGGTAAGTGTTAAGGGATTACTGTTGCCTTTAGAGTATTCAGTCGTTTAATACCTGTGATGAGGGTTCAGGTGTTTGGCTTTTGTGAGGTATCAGTTAATGAATGGTAAGTGTAGTAACCAGATACTTGGCACTTCGTCACAATATATATATATATATATATATATATATATACATATATATATATATATATATATATATATATATATATATATATATTAATTATATATATATATATTATAATATATATATATATATATATATATATACTATATATATATATATATATATATATATATCTATATATATATATATATATATATATATATATATATATATATATATATATATATATAGATATATATATATAGATATATAGATATATATATATATATATATATATATATATATATATATATTTATATAGTATATATACATATATATATATATATATATATATATATATATATATATACATATACAGTGGAAACTCAACATACGAAAGTCCCTACTTATGAAAAATCTAAGTTACAAAAGCAAATATGATGATTTTTTGCTTCTGCATATGAAAATAATTCAGGTTACGAAAGGGTGTTACTGTAAAGTCCCGAGATTCGCCCAGATTACCAATAACAATTTTAAAACTTGTGCGCCTCTAACTCTGTAGACTCGCCACCATCCTCCCACTCTCCCATTGGTTCCTGATGCTAGTCACTGGCGTAAGATCCTGCTCTCCTATCGGTCAGCATCTATCCCATCATGCCTCTACGTAAAGGCGTCCTTTCACCACTTTGTTGCACCAGCGTTATTGTACGCATGTGGAATTCGTTCGTTCACATGTAAGTATTTCGTTTTTCAATGTAAATTCGTGTAAGTGATTTCGCTTTCTACTTTATCGTGTTGTGTGTGAACTTAATTAACTTAATTATAGTCATGGATCCCAAGAAAGTTGCTGAAGTTCACGGAAAGAAGAGGATGCTTTCTATGGAGACAAAGATGGAGATCATTAAAAAGTATGAAGCTGGCATGCGGTTGAGTGTCATCACTAAGGAATATGGCCGAAATCCTTCGACGATAGGCACCATCCTTAAGCAGAAGGAAGCCATCAAAGCAGTTATACCTTCCAAGGGCGTGACTATTTTGTCCAACAAGAGGAGACACGTGCATGATGAGATGGAGAGGCTGCTTCTTGCATGGATAAAAGACAAAGAAATCACTGGCGATACGATAACTGAGACAGCAATCTGCCACAAGGCCAGCACTATTTTCGGTGATCTGATTGCCCAGGCCAAAGACGATGGAGGAGAAGGGACATCGATGCCAACCCCAGACTTCAAGGCTTCTCATGGGTGGTTTGATAAATTCTGTAAATGGACTGGCATCCATTTGGCGGTGTGGCATGGGGAGGCTGCCAGCTCGGATTCAAAAAAGGCCAAAGCCTTTATTAAGACGTTCGACGAGATGACGATCAAGGAAGGCTACAGTTCTCAGCAAGTCTTCAACTGTGACGAGACTGGCCTTTTTTGTAAAAAAAAAAATGCCTCATCGGACGTACATCACGGAGGAAGAGAAGAAGCTACCTGGGCATAAGCCTATGAAAGACAGGCTTATGCTCGCACTATGTTCGAACGCCAGTGGGGATTGTAAAGTCAAGCCCCTACTTGTGTATCATTCAGAGACTCCTCGAGCCTTCAAGGCCCACAAAATGCTAAAGGAGAAGCTTCCAGTGATGTGGAGGGCTAGTGCGAAAGCCTGGGTAACGAGACTTTTGTTCACCGAGTGGGTAAATCTGTGTTTCGGCCTGACAGTGAAGAAATTCTTGGAAGAGAAGCGCCTCCCCCTGAAATGTCTGCTGTTGTTGGACAATGCCCCTGCTCACCCTCCTGGCCTCGAGGAAGATATCCTAGCGGAGTATTCTTTCATCAAGGTTCTTTATCTTCCGCCTAACACCACCCCTCTCCTCCAGCCCATGGACCAGCAAGTGATATCGAACTTGACTCATCAATCAAGCTTGGCAGGAGGTTTCGAGGCGAACCTTGAATTCTTCGTGGAGGAAACTCTGGCCTGACGCCATATCCGCCCGAGACTTCGAGGGATTCAACGTGGGCGAAGCTGATGCAGATTCAGAAACAGTTGACAATCCTTAAACTGTTTCGCAACCAGATCTTGACGAGATCGTTGCTCTCGGCAAGTCCATGGGGCTGGTCGTTGACGAGGACGACATCAATGACCTTCTCCAGGAGCACCAAGAGGAGCTTATGATGGATGACCTGAAGGAGTTGGAGGCCATGCAACACAACGTCGTTCAGGGAAGAGTTCTCTAGCAGTGGCGAGGAGGAGGAGGAGGACCCTATGACAACAGCAGAAATTAAGGATGCTCTAGCTGCTTTTCATAAAGTGCAATCACTTGTAGAAAAGTGACGCCCTGAAAAGGCTTACACACGTTTGCCTGAGTCGTTTCAGGAACATTGTGAAAAGCAGGCAGAAGCAATCTTCCTTGGATGGTTATTTTTTCAAGAGGCCTTTGGTAGTGTTAACCAGACAGGAAGATCCAAGTAATACGAGAAAAAAAAAAAAAGTAAAGTATTATAAAAAAAAAAGTAAATAAATGTAAAAATCTAAAAAAAAAAAATCAGAAATTTAATTTTAAGTTTTTTGTAAAGTTAAGTGTTAATGTTTTCTGCCATTTGTTAATGTGTTTCATAAAATTTAGTGTTAAAGTTTTCTGCCATTGTTTAATGTGTTTCGTAAAGTTAAGTGTTCATGTTTTCTGTTTTCTCCCATTTGTCCTCCTCCTCTGTCGCCACTTTCGGAGATCGACTCACTCGAAAGGTAAGGTTCCACATTTTACTACATATGTACATACAGTATTTCTTGTACCATGTACACTAATACACTTTATTTACAGGTACATATAGTATATGTAGTTTGTTAGGTATTGAGTGGTCCAAATTGTTGTATTTCATTGTTTATTGGTCAATTCAGCTTTATTATGAAATTTACTGTGGTGTTTTTGTAGGGCTAGGACTGAATTAGGCAATTTGCATGTAGAATGTGGTTCAAGATACGAAAAAATCAGGTTACGAAAGCCGCTTCGGAACAGATTAATTTAGTATCCTGAGGCACTACTCTATGTATGCATGTGTGTATATATACATATATTATATATATATATATATATATATATATAAAGAGTATTATAATATTATATATATATATGATATATATTATATATTATATATATTATATATTTTATTATATATATATATATATATATGTATGTATAACTGAATCACGAAAGTTTGGAACGTTATAAATCCATAAATAATGGTATAAGCCACGAAGGAAAGATAAACAACGGAGTTTCTGCAAGATCTTCTGACTCAACGTCCTTTACTTAGCAGGCAAACTGACTTACATGAGAAATTGAGGGTACAGGAAAGGTCGTATAAGTGACAGATAGGGATTATAATGAGATTAGTACCTAGAATCCGACACACCTGGATAATGAGTAACCTTTCCAAACAAACATAAACATGGGTACAATTTAAGAACAAAAAGATTAAAGTCCAACTGCTCACACACAGGGACAAGACAATTAAAGGATTATACAGGGCGACAGCTGATCACATTCAGATCTTTGGTAAACAAACACTTATTCACAAAAAATACTAAACAAACATATAAAAATAAAATATATCTAAGGCAACTAATTTGTATTTAAGTCTGCAATTATATCTATGAGGTCATTCTTAAACATGTTACAAATACAAGGCTCTAAATGAAGCAGGCCACGATTAATGTTAAAATAACAATGGGAAGTAAGTTTTATTATGGCAGATTCTAAAAGATTTCGTGATAAGACATCTTTTGATCTTGCAATTACTGTTTTGACAGAATATTTATACTGTTTCAATCTTACTTCTAAGCCCTTGCTCGACTGTCCGAGATAAAAGGAGGGGCAGTCCATACATGGAATTTTATATATTATGTTGTTGCTTTCTCTGGGGCCATTTTTTATTAACATTCCTTTTAGTGTGTTATTATAGGAAAAAACAAGGTTGACCTTAAAGGCTTTTAGCAATGATTTAATGGTTTCAAATCCGTTAAAATAAGGCAAACCGAGAATATTCTTAGAATTTTCTTTCTCAGTGTTACTTACACTATAAAACTTTTTGTGGGCTTTATTATAGCAATTATCTAATATATGTGAAGGATAACATAAATCTTTCCCTATTTTTCTTATGTATTCAATTCCTAATCCAAATATTGGGGACTGACAATACGCAATGCTCGTAAAAACATACAAGAATAAATTGATATTTTGATGTTAAGATGGTGGCCTGAATAGAAATGAACATAAGTCAAGTTGTTGGTTGGTTTCCTAAAAATACTAAATTTATATTGAAAAGGTTCTCTATGTATTAAAACATCTAAGAAAGGGAGGCAATTGTCTTTTTCCAATCCTAGAATAAACTTAATCGATACTACCTGGTTATTTAATTTAGAAAGTAAATCATTTACATCAAGCTATAATCATATCATATATATATATATATATCTATATATATATTTGCTATATATATTATATATTTGTTTGTTTGTATGCTGTTTTTACGTGCATGGAACCAGTGGTTATTCAGCAACGGGATCAACGCTTTAAGTGACTTCCGAACCACGTCGAGAGTGAACTTCTATCACAGAAATATAATATATAGTGTGAGTGTAAATATATATACATTCTATAAATAAGGACGAGCATGACGGGCATTTGCCGATGCAAACTAAACATTGCGAATTGCAGAAGTTCCTTTCTTTCATTTCCAAACCTGACAGCCATTAACTCCGAAACTTAATAGGTTACAATGTACCTCCCTGTACTGCTAAAGATTTATTACAAATACACACACACATATATATAAATAAATATTATATATATATATATATATATATATATATATATATATATATATGATTGATTTTTATCACATCACCGTGATTCCTATACATGAGTTAAGCTACAAATGTCCTTTAATATCATATTCGCTCTACCTCGGCATTAATATATTTTCATATTATGTTAACCGAAGGGGAATTTTTTAGCTGATAATAATTTCGTCCTCTCGTGGATTCGAACCAGCGCACAGAGGAGTAATCAGGACTTCAGTGATGTTACTTGTTGGACTGGTCGGTAACATCACCGAAGTCCTGATTTCTCCTCTGTGCGAAGGTTCGAATCCACGAGAGGACGAAATTATTATCAAGTAAAAAATTCCCCTTCGGTTAATATATTATGAAAATGTATTAATTCCGAGGTAGAGTGAATTGGATATTAAACAGGTCCATTTGCTGAGCTTAAATATTATTATATGTATAATATAGTATAATTATTATAATAATTACATAATGAATACACATATGACGAGTACACATACATATTAATTCTTTACGTAAATACCACATAACGTCTATTATGTATATATATATATATATATATATATATATATATTATATAATATATATGTGCATGTATAATAACCATACATCCATACATACATATGTATATACACGCATACGAGTGTATACATATATATATATATATATATATATGTGTGTGTGTGTGTCACGTGATTTCAATGTGTTAGCCAAAAGGTAGAGGGTAGTACGAGAAGGAGTTGTGGCAAGTATTATATATGAATATTGTGAAAGAATCGAAGAGACCGAGGATGAAAATGAAACAAATAAAGAAAAAACTCATTTCATTATTCTTTAATGCAAATTTACTTCTTGTTACCTGCATATACATAGATACGCTTCATGACCACCATCGCTCCATAAATGTTATTGTTTTGTTCTGAGAGCCATTTTCTCATTAATTGTTTTCAGTTTATTTACTTTGACCTTAAAACTCTTTTTAGAGTCACGCCTTCCCCTGTTTAAGTTTGTTTGTATGGTGTTTTTACGTTGCATGGAACCAGTGGTTATTCAGCAACGGGACAAACGGCTTTACGTGATTTCCGAACCACGTCGAGAGTGAACTTCTATCACCAGAAATACACATCTCTCATTCCTCAGTGGAATGACCGAGAATCGAACTCGAGACCACAGAGGTGGCACGCTAACACCATACCGACCACGCCACCGATGCGCTCCCCCTCTTTAAGATTCACCTTTATTGCCTCTTCTCTCCCATCTTGTTAGCCCTTATGTGATCGCTTCTGCTGTCTTACAATTGTGTTAAAATCACCTTGTGTGTGTGTGTGTTTCTTAATTTCACTAATCCCCCCATATACTGTTGACTCAGTGACCCTATTCTGTCATATAATCACCTTTCTCAGTCACGTTTAATCTCTAATCCAATTAAACCTACTATCACATATCCTCTTCATTCTCACTTCCTATTCTGGATCCATATCCAGTGACTGTCACAATATTTTCTATGGTAACGATCATGTCCATTTACACAAATATTTTTTACAAACATTTTTGCATGTATTTACAACTAAATGAGTAAAGCAACAATATAAATACTGCCAGTGCATTATTTTTCGTGATTTTTCTTAAGGTGAACGATATCAGCAGCAACTACTTTAAGGTTGTTGCTTCTGATTTTTCCTTCAGGATTTCACCTTCATGCTCTTTACACTGTTGACAGCTGCGCCACATTTAAAGCATCCCGTGCTTTAAATAATATCCTATTTCGAATATTAACGGTGTAATTCGCATACAGTAAATTATTAAAACACTTTTCAGTTGCAAATGTACACCCAGATATCCTTTTATTTACCTAAAACTTACACATAGCGTAACTATATTTTAAAGCCCGGGACGCAGTGTTACCATACGCGACCACCACAGGCGGATGGACAGATGGAAAAAAACTGAGTATAGTCTGCTACAGCCATATCTGTACAGTACACCAACACAACAAGGTTTTACAGAGAACGGGTCACTAAAATACACCCAAAGATATGAATATGTATAAGCACATTAATATGAAATCCCAGCTTGAACACTTACAATTCTAAAATATTAACAGCTTACCTGTTTCTTCCGTTTTAACAGGTGGCGACGGATCCTTGGTCATATCAGACGCCATTGTCTTTTTCTACTCTCGTACTTTTTTTTATTTCGTTTTCAAATCATTACACTTAAGATATTAGGTCCCTCTCTCTTCTGCGCCCTCGATATCTCTTTCACTTCATCAGACAGCTATAAACTTTTGAGTTAACACATCGCTTTTCTTGTGTGAGTGGACTGCGTGTTATTTTACAGAAACAAACAGCATTAACTCATCAACAACAGAAACAGCACTGTTGAAGCACAACTTAAGACAGAGATTCTCTTCGCGAGCAAACATCTCATCTTACACAAATACAAGCGATGATCATCGAGTGATAAGAATGATTTCACGAACGAAAACGCCCCCTGACATTTCACGGGATCATGGAGGGGGGCGCAGTCACGGTTTTCTTTGAAAGCAATCCTGGCACAAAGAACCGCATGGGTGAATGAATGGTCACAAGCTTGCAAACTGACATGCGGTCAGTTGAGTAGTGATCCTCGAAAACTTCCTATTATCGATCGTTCTTGGCCTTTTTCAGCAAGACTCCCCAGCAGCCGCCGTCAAGTTGATGAAGTCTCACATATTCCACCGAGTCACAAGGCGCCAGGGGAGGGAAGGAGGAGACTTTGCAAGTCTTCTTTTATTCTTCTTCTCTTGAGAGTCCGGGCTTAAACGCAGATCTCTTATTGGTAGTCAGTCTCTCGTGGTTTTCATTTTGACGGGTCGACTGTCTTCTTTTTCCCCTCTTTTGGTGAATCGGTATGGTGGGCGAAATTCAATGGTTTCATGCGTCGTCTTCCTCGTTAATCATTTCCATATCAAATCACCTTGCCGTCAGTATTACGTTAAGTAAATAAGCAGCGTTTCCCTTACAGGTACCTAAATATCACATAAAGTCAGTTTTCATCACTCACAAAATAAACCTCAGTTTTATCACGTATCAAAGCAAGGCATACTTATTCTGAGATCTGGGGCCGCAAATTTTGCAATAGCTCGCACAACAAACAGCTCCACGCTCTTCAAACATATCACCACTTGTTTCAAGAACGTCTGCAGAAGACTTACAAAGACTCCTTCGTGCGGTGGCAATTTTCTTCCTTTATCTTTTTATTGTTAATATCGGATTCATTTCGGTGAAATCTACCATCTCCACTTCCTGGAGGGCGAGGGCTTAAAGAGAGAGGGCCCTTCTGTACCTTAAAACCAGCGGCGCTAGTTTGTGGAAAGAAGAGTTGGTTCGGCCTAGCAGAGCGAGGCACCGACGAGCATTGGGTCAAGGATCAACAATAATGGGACTAAACTCAAAAGAAAGAAACCTGTGCTGGACATCATCCATCGATGCCACACGCTGCTACACACTCGTTAACTTTCTGGTGGCAGTTTCCCCTTCACAGAACGGATAATTTAACGTTTAATCATTTTAATTTCGTAAATAATGACTAGGCCTTCGTAGGGAGAAGATGCAAGGGTGGCATATTAAAAAAGGAAAACGGAACGATGCAATACGTATTAAAAAAGGAAAACGGAACACTTCTCAATCTCTCTCTATTCCACCCAACGAACTTGGCCTGTCTTTTGCAGGGAAGCCTCGCAACTTCCCGAAACTCTGGAATGTGATTAATCGGTGAACTGCTGAAGAGAAGTTTCCTTTTGTACGTTTCTAAAATGACGAAACTGCTTATTGTGGTTCTGTCGTGAAACTGCAACGCCGTTTTTGTGCACATCATACTTTTATTGTTGGATCTGAGAAATGCAGAACGTAAACTCAGATATTAAAATAATATTTCACAGAGTTTCTCCTTAAACTTGATCAACACCAGGTGAAGAGCTGTCGTAAGATATTCAAAAGGTCGTAAATAATTTGTCATTATTTACCTCACTAACATTAAAAATAATTTCATTAATAAGTCTTAATGATTAACCACCGCCTTCGAACACAAACTATATGTCCCTGTTTCAGTGAATCGCTATTTTACCATTACTACATTAAAAATATAACACAACTTAATTATTTTCAGTTTATTTCCTTTGGCCTATATAAAGTTTTTTTCACGGTACTGTGACTCTAACTTTTTATTACATATAAATTAAGACTGACAATATGAAGTAATTGAGATATAGCAGTTCATCTGACAAGATAACCATGGAATCGCCTTGATTTAAATTAGCCTTTCAGACTGGCCAGATCACTTTACAAGTCTTAAAACATCTTCTCTTAAACTTGCAAAATACCTAAGTCTTTTAAAATATAATTACACAAGGAAAAGACTTTCAACTGGGAAAGATATCTGAAAAGCTCAAACTGGCTAAAATACTTTAATTTTTTCTGAAAATATCCAAAATATCTCCAAAGCTTCTTGAAACTGCGAAGATATCCCCAAGTCTCCGTTTCCCTTCCAGAGCTAAATGACCTCATGGTTTCCAGAACTAGATCTTTGGCCTAAATTTTATGTTCCATCCCCTTAGTGAAATAAGAAAGGAAGCAGGAAGAAGGGAGGAAGGGGTAAAACTGAACAGGAATAAGGACGAGGTCGCCACTGCAGGAAATATGTTGCTTAGCTTGGAGCCTGCAGAAAGCAGTGACACAGACAATGGACACAGACTCCGTAGCAGAGCTACTGTTTGAAAATATTAATGGTCACTATCTGGCGTAAGGCAGTTCGGTGGGGCACCACATGGAACAAAAGATGATACGAAAAAGTTAGAAAAACCTTAATATATCTCACTTCCACGAGAGATACTAGTTTAATCAACATTTTGACTAGCAGTGAGTGAGGATTTTAACCCGGTACCTTTTGATGACGTAGTTTAATCTTTTTAGGTTCAGTGGCCAGGTCTCCTCTATAGGTGGCCGTGGTTTAGTATAAACCGGTCGGGGATCACAGTAAAAACATAAAAAGGATTCTAAATTTCATAAAGATGATGACCCTCAAGATATATTAGTCCTATATAACGACCCCCGAACTTTGTTGGGGGTCACTATCTACGAAAGATCCGTGAGTGAGCATGACTTCAAGTTGCCCATTTGTTATTAATCCTCTAGTACGCTGTGGGAAATCCTTCAAACCCCATTTAAAGACAATGGGTACTCATTTTTTATTGTTTTCTGTGTGTAACAGTTAGTCTATAGGGAGCAGACACGACATTTAACCACAAACATATCTTGACAAAATGCAGAACAACTTATAATAGTGATATATTGAAATACGCACGATGGATAGTGAAAATCGTCCATATATGGCCGTCGTATATTCTGACAGGAATGGTACATTAGTCATAAAAAAAAGCCACATATGCTCCCATTTAGCAAAGGTTTCGAACATCCGAAGAATTTCTATGGATAGAAATTTACCTGATTGTAACCCCCCCAAAAAATTTGGTTATTACATTCAAACTGCGGCTGAAAATACAAGACATTTGACTGTGATATTTAGACCGAGCTGTCTTTTAAGTTATCACCAAGCTTCGTTCTCCGAGTAGCCTTCATCCACTTCTGTTTTTCTTTCTTTCCAAATTGGCTTAACACTTTAACAAGATCTCTTATTCTTTAATAATTTGACTGGAGTTTCAATAGCAAAAAATTTAGATCTTACGTGGTCCACATTTTAATGCCCAACCTCTGTTTTTGGCGCGAAAAGAAAACTAGGTTAAGTCTGTAACCAGACAAGAGGATAGAGCTTGGCCTAAACACTGGCCTTAATTGCAGTTGCGAAGATTCAAATTTCATACGCCCTGCACGTCCTGGCTGGTCGCCGTTTTAATTTTTTTCCATTAAAATCAGTTTAACACAATAAGTTTATCATACAAACCTCATATCTTAAAAGACTAAATAGAACGAAAGTGTACGAATCAACAACAAAATCAACACCTATGCGAAAAACTTGAAATTAAATAAGATCAAACTGAAGCAATGTTTAGAGTTATGTAAAGTACCATAGATAATCTGCTATTTTTTTCCTGTTCTTCAATTAATTAGCTTCAATTATTATTCTCGAATCTTTTAAACGAAAAATGAGGGATGGACAGCTGAGTGAAATGTCTTACCAGACGCTGCTCAGGCATATAAATAACCTATTAGTACGGGTGGTCCCATTCTGGATCGAGGGAATATGGACTCTAACGCATTAAATTTTTCTACCATACGATAGTGTTCAACTTTATTTAAATTATAATGTTCAAGCCTTCACCTATTTCCTTCGGACGTTAATTGTGATTACATTTTATCTTGCTCCATTCAGTGGCGGATCTAGACATTTTTCATTTGACGGATTATCATATATATGTAACATATATACATACATACATACAAATATATTTGTGTATGCACACACACATATAGTTGTTGTTGCTGAAATAATCATTAACTGAGCAAATATTTAAAATGACTTAAAATAAAATAATGTTCTATCATACCCGCCACTGACTTCATTGTATCTGAGCAGATCACTTTTGATAGTCTAGGAAGAGGCTCTAAGGTTTAGCAAAGTTCCCCTCCGCATAAATAACAGAAAACGTACTTCTTGTGTTATCGGCTGGGGTATTTTCGTAGTGCTTCCACATTTTTACTGTTTAAGTTGAATTTATTATATTCGATCACCACGTGTTTATCTCGAATAAAAGGGACTTGGGTTGATTGTGTGTGTTTTGTAAGGACAAAATCACACCTGTTCTTGGTTTCTAATTATCTTACAAATGATCGGTGCATTTGATTCCTGAAAACGATTACATATGCATTTTCGAACTTGACCAAAATGGAAAATATGTTATGGACCTAATGGAAAAATATGACCTAACGCTATTAACTGGAGATCCCAGCTGCAAAGGAGAGATAACCTGGAGTAGAGATCAGAACAGTGCTATAGACTTTGCCCTAGTCAACCAAAATATGTGTAAAAACTATGAATGTATGGAGATAGATGAGGGAAAATATGAATATGACCTATCAGACCATCACCTCATAAATGTCCAATTCAAAATGAACACTAAAGTAAGGAAAACATTCAGAAATGAAACAAAAGAAATCAAATATCTGAAAGTTACAGAAGAGTCTACCAGGAAATACCCTGAATACATAGAGTATACAGTAAGCCAACAAGACAGAAAACGAGATCTAACCCAGTTGGAAGAAACAATGAGTGAAGCAAAAACAAATAACCTAGAGAAGATAATCAAAAGAAGGTTAAAGACAGGAAAGCAAGAAGAAATAGAACCAGTATGGGTCACCAAAGAAATAAAGAAAGAAATAAGCCAAAGAAGGATATATAACAAATTAAAAAGGAAAGCCACAAGAATAGAAGAAAAAAGATACTATGAAGAAGCATATCTTAAACAAAAACAAAAAGTACAGATAATAATAAAGAAAGCATATGAAGAATATAAAGAAAAGATTAGAAATGAGATAATGAATGATAAAAACAGACACAAGAAAATCTGGGAATATATAGACATGCTGAGAGTAAAGACCATATCAGAAAAAGAATGGATAAGAATATTCGATGAAAATAAGCAAGAGATGAAGGACGAAACCCTAGGGAAAGAGCTGGTAAAATTCTGGGAAACAGTATACCAAAAAGAAGAAAACAAAATAGGAGAGATATGGAATCAAAGCAAGAAAGAACAGTAAAAACATGACATGGAAGAAATAGTGAAAAGATTAGGACAGCAGATGAAATGCCATATATCATTAAGGGAACATATGCATGGAGTGTATGACCTAACAGAGACAGAGATTAGACCCATGGAAGAAATCAACATAACAGAAGAAGATGTAAAAAATCAACTTGAGAAAATGAAGACAAATAAAGCACCAGGGCCAGATGGAATGAAGCCAGTTCTGTTCAAACTACTCTTACAAAGTAACAACCTTCAAAAAGAATTGGCAGTATGTTTAAACAGCATACTGAAGGGCAGGAAAACGCAGAAAAGCTGGTTTAAGTCAAAAACAACACTTACGCCCAAAAAACAAAACCCCACAGACAAATATCTAAGGCCAATTGCTCTAACAAATGCATCATATAAAATTTTCATGGGGATCCTGAGAACCAAAATAGAAAAACATATTAGAAATATAGGAAAAATGAATGAACTGCAATCAGGCTTTACCGCACAAAGAAGAGGAATCGATAATTTATATATCTTACAATACTGCATACAAGAAACGTACAGAAGAAAGGACCCATTATTTGTAGTATCAATAGACTTCCTAAAAGCATTTGACTCAGTTAATAGAAAAAAGCTCATTGAGGTCATGATGAAATATAGGCTGCATGCAGAAGTAATAAATGCAGTTGCAAAGATATATACAAATGATGTAACAAGCCTATGCCTTAACAATATAGAACAAAAAGAACTAAATGTAACTAATGGAATAAGACAGGGATGCAATGGCTCAACCATTTTCTTTCTATTAATAACGTACCTGATAATAGAAAAATTAGAAAATACAACAGAAGGTTTTAGAAATGAAGTAATAAGGATAGTGGCACTATTATATGCAGACGACGGATTAATACTAGGGCACACACTAGAAGAAATAACAAAATCAATAAAAACCCTTATGGAAATCGCAAGTGAATGTGGCCTAAACATAAACAAGGACAAGAGTAACATACTATGATACAACGACTGGTACAGTATCGATGATGTGGAGAATATGGAGCACATAGAAGGAATAAAAATAGTTAAGAATATTAAATACCTAGGAGTAACAATCAACAACATGAAAGACTGCTTCAGAGAGCAGATAAAAAGGGCCCAAATTAAAGCAAAGCAAATGGCAAATATGGCTAATGCAGTCATCAATAAAAGCTGTAGCAGAGTAAAAATAGGAAAATTGTACTGGAAAGGATTAGCGATGCCTTCATTCATGTATGCAATGGAAGTCATGAAACTTGACAGGAAACCAATAAATGAATTTCAGAAGATAGACAATAAAGTATATAGGGCAATTTTGAAAGCGCCAAGTTACACAGCAAGTTGTGCGTTAAGATCTGAAATAGGGGCCTCTTCCTGCCACTCTAGAGATATCAAGAATAAACTATTCTACCTGAAACACACACTGTAGAGTGGTGGAAATAGGCTCCTATATGGGATAGCCGTGGATCAGTATGAAAAAAAAAAAAAAACCTGGATAATGCAAGTAAAAGAGTATATGAAAGAACTAAACATAAACTTAAGTAAAATTGAAGCAGTTACAGATAAACAGTTAAGAGAAATAATAAACAATTGGGACAGAAAAACATGGCAGAAAGAAATAAATGAAAAGTCATCGTTAAGAATCTACAGAAAATATAAAGAAAACATAAGAGAAGAAATCTGGTATGACAACACTGAAAAAACAATGCTGATCAGTAGGGCCAGACTAGGTATACTAGGATTAAATGACAGAAATAGGATAAAAGAAGATACAAAATGTTTATACTGTGACGAACAAAATGAAAATCTAGAACATTTCTTACTTTACTGTCCAGCATACAATGAAATTAGAAATAGATATAGCTTTATGCAGCAACCATATCAAGAAAATAAAGAAGAATTAGTAGCAAATATACTCTTATTGGTAGTTCTACTGAGGGAGGAAGTGGAGAATAGGAAAGATTTTATAAAAGAAATGTGGTATTTCAGAGAGAAGCTCAAACAAACACAAACAAAGGAGGAATAAAAGAAGCAAGGGAGCCGTTTCAAAGGCATATCCCACCTACTACTACTACAACTACTACTAGTACACATTCTATTTTCATAAGTTTGTGTCTTTTATGATTTACTGCTGAATTTGTAGCATATTAATAAAAGAATTCTTCACATTTTTCTCTCTGTTTTTAACTGTTGTGTAAATCTTTACTACAGTTTATTCAGGGAAAAAATAAAGAACTTAACTACTGGGGGAAGAAATGGTAAAATAATAGAGAAAATTACGTTAAGCCCCTTAACATGAAAGCCAGTCACGTGGTACCCACCCAAGGTATGAATAATGTGACAGTGTTCTCTCCCAGTGAATCAATATTAATAGCAAAAATTTGCATAGTTAATGATTATTGCAATAACAATAACAACTGTACAACAACTAATACTACTGTGTATATATGTGTGCATACATATAAATACTGATATGTATGTAACGTATGAATGTGTTTTATATATATATATATATATATATATATATATATATATATATATATATATATATATATATATATATCATGTAAATGCGAAGCAACGTGCGCTAAGGAGAGGAAACTGTTTTTTACTTCTTTTTCTTCTTTCGATTTGCACGGAGGTTAAGCTAACATAGGGTTCGAACACAGGCTAATTAGATTTTCTTAAAAACATATGCAACTCCCCCTATAAAGCTATTACTTCTAACCCCTCCCCACCCACCCACCCTCCCAAATATAACTTTCTTATGTTTGGGCCAAATTGGTTTGAATTTTAAACGTAAGCTATTGGTGCCAACTGCATTACTCCAAAATAGTTATCAAGCCGTAGCCCCAATAGGGAGGGGATGGGAAGGGGTGCCATGTAAAGATAACATGATATGACGGATATTGGTGTCTAATCCTTATTTTTAGAGGTTCCTGAGATGAATAGTGACACTCCTGATGTCCTTTAAGGCAAAGTTCAGCTTCAATATGAAGGGTGAGCTGGGAAGGTGGCAACATGTAAAAATAACCCCCAAAAAATACAGGTATTAATGTTTAATCCATAGTTTTTGAGGTTGCTGAGATGAATAGTGAAACTCCCTATGTCCTTCAAGTCCATCAGGTTCAGCCCCGATAGGAGGGGGTGAGAATGGGTGAAAAAAAAAAATGTAAAAAAAAAATGAGATATTAGTCTAATCCATAGTTTTCAAGGTTGCTGGGATGAATAGACACTCTCCCGATGCCATTCAAGTCAAGTCCAGCCCTGATTATGCAAGTATAACAGAATGGAATTTGGTATGATAGGTCTTATTAAAAGTGGACAAATATACCACATTGTACAATACAATATGTATTGTAAAATTTGCAGTAATCACTATACATTTGGAATTGATTGTGCTTCAGATGCTTGATGCCAAAGAAAAGGAAAACATTAGTCAAATATTAATGAAATTTTGAATTATCCCTATGAATTAAAGGATTATTGGATGATATGAAGGACATAAGTCACTTATGCCCCTCACGCTGTCACTCAGTGCATAATCATAAGTAAATTCTCTCTACTTCAATATTTTGTGGTAAGCTGTTGTGGCAGAACAAGACTGTCTTCAGAGCAGAACGCACGCACGATCAGACTCCCTCAAAGGGCAGGACCCCAACTGCCTTAAAAGGTAGGACATGGAAAGCCTCATAGGTCAGATCCCTGACTGCCCAAAGGGTAGAACCCAGGCAGAGGACCCCATCTGCCTCACAGGACAGAGGATCCCGCCTACCTCACAGGGCAAATGACCCCGCCTGCCTCAAAGGGCAGATGACCCTGCCTGTCACAAAGGGATGAGGACCCCGCCTACCTCAAATGGCAGAAAACTCTGCCTGCCACGAAGGGACAGAGGACCCCCCTTGCCACAAAGGACAGAGGAGCCCGCCTGCCAGAAAAGACAAAGGGCTCCGCCTGGGCCTCAAAGCAGAGGATGACGAACTGCCTGGGCGCCCTGGCAGGGAGAGGATCCCACCTGCCGCAAATGGCAGGGGACTCCGCCTGCCTCAAAGCGCAGAAGATAACGACTGCCACAAAGGGCAGAAGACCCTGCCTGCCTCAAAGGGCAGAGGATCCCACCTGCCGCAAAGGCAGACTCCGAAAGAGCACGCCACAAAGGGATGACCCGCCATGCCTCAAAGCACCCAGCCCAAAGAGACAAATGCAGAGGATGACGACTGCCACAAAGGGCAGAAGACCCTGCCTGCCTCAAAGGGCAGAGGACCCTGCCTGCCACAAAGGGCAGAGGACCTTGCCTGCAGCAAAGGGCAGAGGATTCCACCTGCCTCAAAGAGCAGAGGAACCCACCTACCTCAAAGGGCAGATGACCCCACCTGCCTCACAGGGAAGAGGACCATGCCTGCCGAAATGGGGAGAGGACCCCATCAGCCACAAAGGGCAAAGGACCCCGCCTTCCTCATAAGGCAGAAGACTCCACCTGCTGCAAAAGGCAGAGGAGCCAGCCTGCTGCAAAGGGCAGATGATCCTGCCTTCCTCATAGGGAAGAGGACCCTACCTGCCACAAAGGGCAGAGGACCCCGCCTTCCTAATAGGGCAGAGGACCATGCCTGCCACAAAGGGCAAAAGACCCTGCCTGCCTCAAAGAGAAGAGGCCCCTGCTGCCACAAAAGGCAGAAGACCCTGCCTGCAACAAAGGGCAAAGGATTCTGCACGCCTCAAAGGGCAGTGGACATCGCCTGCTTCATAGGGCAGAGGACCCCACCTGCCACAGCCAGCAGAGGACCCCGCCTGTTGCAAAGGGCAGACAGAGGAGCCCACCTGCCCCAAAGGGCAGAGGAGCCCACCTGCCCCAAAGGGCAGAGGACCCCGCCTGCCGCAAATGGCAGAGGAGCCCACTTGCCACAAAGGGCAGAAGACCCCGCCTGTCACAAAAGGCAGAGGACCCCGACTGCCTCAAAGGGTAGAGGACCTCGCCTGCCTCAAAGGGTAGAAGGACCCTACCTGCCTCAAAGGGCAGAGGGCCCCGCCTGCCTCAAAGGGTAGAAGGACCCTACCTGCCTCAAAGGGCAGAGGGCCCCGCCTGCCTCAAAGGGTAGAAGGACCCTACCTGCCTCAAAGGATAGAGGACCCTGCCTGCCACAAAATGCAGATGACCCCGCCTGCCGCAAAAGGCAGAGGACCCCGCCTGCCCTCAAAGGGCAGAGGGTCCTACCTACCTCAAACGGCATAGGACCCTTAACTTTGGAATCTGCCACTTGCTTCAGAAACTCGAAGAAATCGTCTTCAGATTACTGAGGGAGAGATCCAAAGGAAAGACCTTCTTGATTCCTTGGATCTTATTTAACATCATTTCAATATTCTTGAATTACATTGACGTTTAAAGGATTTCAAAGAAGGAGCTGTATAGATGAAATGTTTATTGTGAAATGTGTCTTAGTATTGGACTTCTTATATAAAATATATTTAGAGAAAAAGTAAAGAAATAGACAGGTCTTTTTCCTTTGGCTCTCTCCCTCGGCAATCCGGAGACGATCTCTTGGAGCTTCTGAAGCAAGTGGCAGATTTCAAAGTCAAGGGTCCTCTGTTGTTTGAGACAGGGGGGTTCCTCTGCCCTTTGAGGCAGGCGGGGTCTTCTGCCCTTTGCGGCGGGTGGGGTCCTCCGCACTTTGAATCAGGCGGGGTCTTTTGTCTTCAATAAGTTTTATAGTGACAAGCAAATCCAACGAGTGTGAAGAATGTAAGAAGAGGGCATTAGTAGTAGATTCTATATATAGTATAAGTGTGTTTGTTAGTAAGTTCCACTTACTACCAGTAACGATAAAAATGAATATGCTCATATGCCAGTTATCAAACCAGATAAAACTGGAACACCAAGCACACAGGCTTAAAAACGAAAGTCATGCTACGTTTGCACACTAAACAACGTAACTGCATTAAGGTTTAGCATGAGTACAACAGAAGTGTGCTGTACATATGTAAAAAACGAACGCTCATGCTACAACTCTTAATAATTCAAACAGATCGATAAAAGACGAATAAAGGAACAGAAAAAAGAAGCTAATGATAATGGCGAGGCAATCGATCATCATTAGCGTAGTTATTGTCACATTAGATGAAATTTCAACAGGTAAGGTCGCTCAACACTCAATTAAACCAATTTGCATAAAAAAGGGTACGTCCTTCGAGGCCGATTTTAATATAAAAGATACCTATAAATAAATGACTATGCCAAATGAATGCTAAAATGGCTTTCTGTTTTTACTGAACCTACAGTTCGGTGTTTTTGCGTGAATGTGCGATCGCCAATGCTCATTCTCAGGCAAGTTAATTGCACTCGGTGGTGGCGTCTGGCAGCTCCCTTCAGGGTAACCAGAGTGAGCTCCCCAAACACTAGAGTAAGTAAGTCGGCGAGATAGTCCAGTTTGCTTTTCCTCGCTACCAGTCGCGACAGCCAATAGCGAAACTCGTACACCTGTGAGCTGTGGCTGAGAAATTTTGATTGTGGACGGGATCTTTTTATCTTATTAAGCCTGACACTATCTGAGGTAAGAGACTGTTAAATTTTACTGCTGAGAATTTGCGCTTTTTATATAATATGATAAATAAATAAATCTCAGTCCTAGCTCTACGGGTACAGTTTTATATAACACAAAATCGTTTAACCTGACACCATTTCTGTGCAAACTTATTTGCTGTGTATCGATGTTTTTTCACTGACGAACGCACGCACACACACACACACACACACACACACACATATATATATATATATATATATATATATATATATATATATATATATATCACACACACACACAACTTCCCGCAAGTAATGAACTTATAGTATTAGAGAGAACGACTGTATCATTCATTCTTAGCGTTGAGTCTGGGATGGAACTTTTGGCAAAAACACACAAAAATACAATAAAAATAACATAAAATATATATATATCATATATATATATATATATATATATATATATATATATATATAAAGAACGGCAAAGACAGACGAACAAAACCAAAAACATGACCTCCTTTATATACGGTTAAATAAGTAGAAGAAGCATATAGCACCCAGTAGGCAGAATACTTTTGTCAAGAGCACTCAGAAACTCATTATTAAAAAATCCCTCCGTTGGATTACGGCTCATACAAACTTATATTACATACAAACTGCAAACTCTCCTGTGACTTTTGTCTTTGACTTTCAAAGATGATGCTTGAAAATCGTAATAATTATGTAATTACTGTGAATGCGGCTAAATATATACGTAGTTGCCAGCGAACATTTAACCTGTAACCTTTAGGAAACAGACGTGTAACGTTGATTACAGTATTCGAAAATTCTCTGTATTGCTTATCAATATGGGAAGACACCGTAAATACGTAGTTCGATAGGAAGTATTTAAACAACTATTGACCTATCACCTTGACCTTTGACCCTTTAGAGGTCAAATTTAGTGAACTTAATTATCAAGAATCCTCCATAGGATCGAACCTCCTCAAACCACTAAAACATTTCAACCCTTCTTACTACACACACACACACACACACACACACACACAGAACTTTTTGAAAATCAGTTTCAGCTTCAGTCTTCTCGTTCTCACAGTCAACAACTTCACTTCAATTCCATAAAGAGAGGTTGGGTCCACAACAACTTTCTATGCCTCAACAGTTCCCCATGGGACAAGTGAGTTACCCTCTAGCCTTCCGATTCGGTAGTCCCGAGTTCGATTCCCCGCTCTGCCAACTGGAGTCAGAGGAATTTGTTTCAGATTAGAAATTTATTTCTCGATGTAATGTGGCCCAGGTCCTACAATAAGCTGTATGTCCCGTTGCTAGGTAACAAAATTGGTTTCTTGCCATGCAAAAATGGTGAATCCTTCGGGCTAGCCCTAGGAGAGCTGTTAATCAGCTCAATGGTCTGGTTAAACTAAAATGTACTTAACTTTGTTTACGCCTCAACATTCACACCTCCAAAAACTTATTATGAAAACCTGCTACCCTCCCTGCTTCACCAACTCTGCCACACTTTTTCTATCAAAAGGACGGTTTATATTACATTTGTTTCCAAACACTTACGCGAATCAACCACTTCCATTCTTCCACCATTCACACTAACATCCCTGGCTTCTACTTCATATCACAACCTTACTCTAGCTAACATTCACTTTCAACATTATCTACTTACAAACATTTTCAAGCTATGTCATATCATCTACACGCATAAGTCTTTCCAAACTCCATTAACGAGCTTGTATACCTACACATCTTATCCTCTCTCTGACTTGTTTCATAATTCCAGCCGCAAATATATTAGACAGCCATGGATACACAGCGCATCCTTGCCTCAAACTCATTTCTATGCCAAACTTGTCACTCTCTCATCTATATAAAAAAAAAAAAAAAAAAAAAAAAAACTTCAAAACAATCAGTTCGAACGAACTGTCTTCGTTACCGCCGAACTACATCCTCAGCCCTTAATGTTCTTCATCAGTCTTTCTGTTCCTTGTAATGCTCTTTCAATCAAAACTTCACCATACACATTCCATGAACATTGAGGAATGTTATGCTACAACAATTCTTACAATCACTTTTACGCGTACCTTTTCCCTTCAAATAAAGACGCAATGATTTTTTCACTCATTACTTTGGAGCTTTTCCCTCATCATGAAATACCATACACACCTTGGTCAGACAATGAATTACACTAATACTACCATACAACAGCACCTCACTTGTAATCCCGTGAATTTCTGCGGCCTCAACATTCTTTAATCGTAATGATACTTCTAATGGCCTTAGTAATTAAAACACAATTACACGTCTAATGGGTTCAGTAATTAAAACACAAGTATTTTTAAGTTTTACTCCCTTTCGCTCTTGCATCTTTCACATCTGCCCATTTGTACTAAGTATATTCAAAAACCTTTTGCTTGGTTTAATTCAAGCCCACTATAATGACTTCTTCTTCTTCTTAAAGTGTTTTCACAAAATTTACCTGTTGAATTTGAGTTTTAAAAAAGCGTTTTTCTTCGCTTGCTTCGTCACGGACATTCTTCACAGGTCTTTAATCGAGAGCCTGAGACAGACATGAAGATAGCATAAGAGGAGAAAGGTAGCCAGAATGTGGACTACTTCAGAAAAATCATTGCAAAAATATCCGTGGTCACGATAAGGAGTGAAAAGGGGGAGAGTTATTTGAGCCTCATTATACAATACAACGTTGATGATGAAGATCTGAGTTAGCCCCATCAACTGCTACTGAGAAAGAAAGATCAAACAAATCACAAATCAATTATTAAACAGTTAAGACAATAATTGCCCTCTCTAGAGTAGTATTCATATGTGCCTGCCTTCTTACAGGAATAGAATTTTAATTTCTAACTCAGTTTGGAAAATTCTTCGATCTGATGGACAGTTGGCCACTATAAAACCAGCTTATAGAGAATGAAATCACAAAGCTAACAGAGCCTTGAGTAAGGTAGATGAAATTACACAGGTTGTAAATATTCTCCACTTTTCCAATGAGATGATAATTGCAGTATTTTAATACAGAAACGAGAAGCGTAGACCATCAGATCATAATATGCAATGGAGAACATTATTATTATTATTTTTTTTATTTTTTATTTTTTTTTGCTCTATCACAGTCCTCCAATTCGACTGGGTGGTATTTATAGTGTGAGGTTCCGGGTTGCATCCTGCCTCCTTAGCTAAGAGTCCATCACTTTTCTTACTATGTGTGCCGTTTCTAGGATCACACTCTTCTGCATGAGGCCCGGAGCTACTTCAGCCTCTAGTTTTTCCAGATTCCTTTTCAGGGATCTTGGGATCGTGCCTAGTGCTCCTATGATTATGGGTACGATTTCCACTGGCATATCCCATATCCTTCTTATTTCTATTTTCAGATTTTGATACTTATCCATTTTTTCCCTCTCTTTCTCTTCAACTCTGGTGTCCCATGGTATTGCGACATCAATGAGTGATACTTTCTTCTTGACTTTGTCAATCAACGTCACGTCTGGTCTGTTTGCACGTATCACCCTATCCGTTCTGATACCATAGTCCCAGAGGATCTTTGCGTGATCGTTTTCTATCACTCCTTCAGGTTGGTGCTCGTACCACTTATTACTGCAAGGTAGCTGATGTTTCTTGCACAGGCTCCAGTGGAGGTCTTTTGCCACTGAATCATGCCTCTTTTTGTACTGGTTCTGTGCAAGTGCCGGGCATTCGCTTGCTATGTGGTTTATGGTTTCATTTTTCGCATTGCACTTCCTACATATGGGAGAGATGTTATTTCCGTCTATCGTTCTTTGAACATATCTGGTTCTTAGGGCCTGATCTTGTGCCGCTGTTATCATTCCTTCAGTTTCCTTCTTTAGTTCTCCCCTCTGTAGCCATTGCCATGTGTCATCGCTGGCTAGTTCTTTAGCCTGTCTCATGTATTGTCCGTGCATTGGTTTGTTGTGCCAGTCCTCTGTTCTGTCTGTCATTCTCCTGTCTCTGTATATTTCTGGGTCTTCGTCTACTTTTATTAGTCCTTCTTCCCATGCACTCTTTAGCCACTCGTCTTCACTGGTTTTCAGATATTGCCCCAGTGCTCTGTTCTCAATGTTATTATTATTATTATTATTATTATTATTCTCTCTCTATCACAGTCCTCCAATTCGACTGGGTGGTATTTATAGTGTGGGGTTCCGGGATGCATCCTGCCTCCTTAGGAGTCCATCACTTTTCTTACTATGTGTGCCGTTTCTAGGATCACACTCTTCTGCATGAGGCCCGGAGCTACTTCAGCCTCTAGTTTTTCCAGATTCCTTTTCAGGGATCTTGGGATCGTGCCTAGTGCTCCTATGATTATGGGTACGATTTCCACTGGCATATCCCATATCCTTCTTATTTCTATTTTCAGATCTTGATACTTATCCATTTTTTCCCTCTCTTTCTCTTCAACTCTGGTGTCCCATGGTATTGCGACATCAATGAGTGATACTTTCTTCTTGACTTTGTCAATCAACGTCACGTCTGGTCTGTTTGCACGTATCACCCTATCCGTTCTGATACCATAGTCCCAGAGGATCTTTGCGTGATCGTTTTCTATCACTCCTTCAGGTTGGTGCTCGTACCACTTATTACTGCAAGGTAGCTGATGTTTCTTGCACAGGCTCCAGTGGAGGGCTTTTGCCACTGAATCATGCCTCTTTTTGTACTGGTTCTGTGCAAGTGCCGGGCATTCACTTGCTATGTGGTTTATGGTTTCATTTTTCGTATTGCACTTCCTACATATGGGAGAGATGTTATTTCCATCTATCATACTTTGAACATATCTGGTTCTTAGGGCCTGATCTTGTGCCGCTGTTATCATTCCTTCAGTTTCCTTCTTTAGCTCTCCCCTCTGTAGCCATTGCCAATTGTCATCGCTGGCTAGTTCTTTAGTCTGTCTCATGTATTGTCCGTGCATTGGTTTGTTGTGCCAGTCCTCTGTCTCTGTATATTTCTGGGTCTTCGTCTACTTTTATTAGTCCTTCTTCCCATGCACTCTTTAGCCACTCGTCTTCACTGGTTTTCAGATATTGCCCTAGTGCTCTGTTTTCGATGTTGACGCAGTCCTCTATACTTAGTAGTCCTCTCCCTCCTTCCTTTCGTGTTATGTATAGTCTGTCCGTATTTGCTCTTGGGTGTAGTGCTTTGTGTATTGTCATTTGTTTCCTGGTTTTCTGATCTATGCTGCGGAGTTCTGCCTTCGTCCATTCCACTATTCCTGCGCTGTATCTGATTACTGGCACTGCCCATGTGTTTATGGCTTTTATCATATTTCCGGCGTTGAGTTTTGACTTGAGTATCGCCTTGAGTCTCTGCATATATTCTTTCCTGATCGTGTCCTTCATCTCTTGGTGTTTTATATCTCCTCCTTCCATTATTCCCAGGTATTTGTATCCTGTCTCATCTATGTGTTTGATGTTGCTCCCATCTGGTAGCTTTATCCCTTCAGTTCTCGTTACTTTGCCTTTTTGTATGTTGACTAAGGCGCATTTTTCTATTCCAAACTCCATCCTGATGTCCCCAGATACAATCCTTACAGTCTGGATTAGGGTATCTATTTCCTTGATGCTCTTACCATACAGCTTGATGTCGTCCATGAACATCAGATGGTTGATTTTGTTGCCTCTTTTCTTGAGTTGGTACCCGGCATCCATCTTCTGTAGTACTTTTGTCATGGGAATCATGGCTACTACGAAGAGTAGTGGGGACAGTGAGTCGCCCTGGAAGATCCCTCTCCTGATATTAACCTCTGCTAGTCTTATTCCAGAGCTTGTAAGTATTGTATTCCAGTTGCGCATTGTATTTTTGAGGAAGCTGATGGTATTTTCCTCTGCCCCATATATTTTCAGGCATTCTATTAGCCATGTGTGTGGTATCATGTCGAAGGCTTTCTTATAGTCTATCCATGCCATGCTTAGGTTGGTTTTCCTTCTCGTACTGTTCTTCATTACCATTTTGTCTATCAGGAGCTGGTCTTTTGTGCCCCTACACTTCCTTCTGCAGCCTTTCTGTTGGTGGGGGATGGTGTTTGTCTCCTCTAGGTAGTTGTATAGCCTTTCACTGATGATACCTGTTAGTAACTTCCACATTAATGGTAGGCAGGTGATAGGCCTGTAGTTACTGGCTATATTTCCCTTACTCTTGTCTTTTTGTACTAAGGATGTTCTTCCTGTGGTCATCCATTTGGGTGCATGGTGATTTGAGATACAATGCTGGAGTTGTTCTGCTATTCGTGGGTGTAGGGCCTTGAAGTTTTTGAGCCAGTATCCATGGACTTCATCGGGACCTGGGGCTTTCCAGTTTGGCATTTTCTTTAGTTGGTGTCTGACTGTGTCTGTCGTGATGTCTGTGAATCTTTGTTTTATTCTCCCTGTTTCTTCTTCCTTGACTTCCTGGAGCCATGTTGCATGTTTGTTGTGTGATACCGGATTGCTCCATATGTTTTCCCAGAGTCTCTTACTTGGTTCGGCTTCAGGAATTTCTGGGTGGTTGTCTTCCCCTCTTAGTTGGCTGTATAGTCTTTTCTGGTTGGTTCCGAATAGTTTGTTCTGTTGGTATCCCTTATTCCTGTTCATGTACCGTTGGATCTTGTGTGCTTTGGCCTTAAGCCTCTGTTTTACATCTTCTATTGTGTTGTTTAGTCCCCTCTCTTGTACTTTGTATTTCTCGTTGAGTTCCTCCCTTGTTTTCTTGCTTCTTAGCCTATTTTCTGCCATCTCTTTCAGTTTACTCAAGTCAGATCTCATCACCATGATTTGCTTTTCCAGGCGCCTTTTCCAAGGAGGTTGCTGTTTTGGTTTCTGTTGGGTTGGTTGTGACGGTGGTGTTGGTGTTCGAATCCCCATCAGTTCTGCTACTAATCTTGCTCCTGCATATGTCAAGTTATTTGTTTCTGTGATACTGGTGGTGTGTATTAGACCCATTATTTTATTGACCTCACTTGTTTTCTCCCTTAATTTCTTGGTGTTGTAGGCTTTCATGGAGGGGATCTTTGTTCTCTCTGTATCTGGCTCCATCCATTGTCTAATCTTTTCTACCCATTCCGTCCTCTCTGTTACTTCGTCGGTGTTTCTTCGTGTGTCGTTGTTTGATACTTCATCCTCCCTGTCGTCTTCTGTGGCATCGTCTCTCAGTTCGTCTTCGTGTAATTCGTCGTCGTGTGACATTTCCCTTTCCAGTTCTTCTCTTTCTGTTGGGGAGAGCCAGTTCTTTTTCTTTATGTTCCTTACTTGGTCTACCAGCCTCTGCTCTGTTTGGGGGGTGTTATTCCTCTCATTCCAGATGTTGACCAATCTTCTTCTATATCCTCTCTCCGTCGGGTTGCTTCTGATGTAGCATCTCCATATTTCCTTATTTTCTTCTCTTGTCCATTTCTTCCTTTTTGCCTCTGTAGCTCCAATCTCAGGCTGTTGATTACTGTCGTTGTGGTGATCAGTTGCTGGATGACGACCTCCAAGTACATGACCGTCTTCCCCTACAATTGGGTTGAATACCTGGTTGCCGGACGAAGCTCCTCTGTTGCCAGAGGTTCCATTTACGTCGTTGTCGTTTATTCCTTCATTTCTTTCCATCATTGCTGAGTTTTGCTATTTAACCCATAGCTGGACCCTACCCCATCAGGGATAGGTACTCATTTACAGCTGAGTAGACTGAGGAAATTATGGTAAAGATCCTTTCCCAAGGAATCAACGCCGAGAAGAGCGGTCACCCATCCAACGACTGACCAGCCCCAATGTTGCTTAACTTGACTTAAGTCTATTGACGACCTAACCCACTCCTCCACGGCGCCACATATTATTATTATTATCTTATGATTATTATTATTATTATTATTATTATTATTATTATTATTATTATTATTATTATTATTAAAATAGTTTAGTCAGACTGCTTAGCTGATCAACGGCTCTCATACGGCTGGCCATACGATGGAGAACAAATATAGTGTCTAACTCACTTCAAACAATATACATTTAACAAATTAGAGGACTTCGACTACCATACTCTAGCCAGCGAGGTAAGATAAGTGTGATCCAGGCAGAGTAAATCTTTCAGAACAACTGACTCACGAAAAGAATGGCAGAGAAACTTTAGGCAAAACCGTCAATCACTTTGTTCTGGAACACTCCTTTAGAAAAGAAATAAGTCTTTCTAACTGAGACACACACTGAATCGAAACTTGAGTATTAAGTTCGTTTAAATCAGTGGTTCTCAACTTGCTTCCTGTCATGGACCGCCAGCCCAATTAAACAATATCGCGGGTCATTTCTTTTTTGAGTAACGATAAATATAACCTTAGAAACAACCCTTTTACCTTGGGATAAATCTCTTTTTTTGGATAACATGCTTCTCACTGCATTTTCCATAAATTTAGAAATTTATGTATCAATGTCCAGTTAATTTACCAATATGGTGAACGTTACGTGGACAAGTTGAGAACCACTGGTCTAAGTGAAAGGAATCTAATATATATATATATATATATATATATATATATATATATATATATATATATATATATATATATACATACATACATACATACATACTTTTAGGGCCCAATTTTCACGGATACAACATTCACTGAATAGAATGGTTTTTTTCATTGTTAACCAGCTTTTTTGAAATTGCTTCACATTTTCTAATTATTTTCTTCCCTTCATTGTTCAGGTTACTATTGGACACATAATTGGGGTTCTTCCATTTACTCCAGTATTTTTACACGCGACAGCTGTTTCGTCAACACCTATCCGTATGACGCATGTAGGTTCATATTTGTATCATTACGCTTGATAACGACAATGCGTATAGGTTGACGAAACAGCTGTCGCGTGTATAAATACTGGAGTAAATGGAAGAAACCCATTATGTGTCCATTAGTAACCTGAACAACGAAATGAAGAAAATAATTAGAAAATATGAAGCAATTTAAAAAACGCTGGTTAACAATGAAAAAGCCATTCTATTCAATGAATCATACACACTATATATATATATATATATATATATGTATGTATATATGTATGTATGTATGTATGTATGTATGTATGTATGTATGTATGTATGTATGTATGTATGTATTTGTTGGATCTGGAAAGTTTCCGTTTTATGATTCGACATCAGGACGTACCATGAAACTTCTTTACGCACTTACTTGTAATATTCAGCACATTTCTTTGTTAACTGCAATCTCAAGACCTGTTAGTAAAAGCACAATGAGGCTGTGTTACGATCGTGCCTGAAAGGCCAAGAAAACCATTATGAAAAATAATTTTTGTAATTGGATCATTCCCACAATCAACATGGCAGTGATGCGTTGTATATGTCCAGGAATGATGAAATATAAGCTAACGAAACACTTGAAACAGCTCCTGATTAAAAATATATCTAACAAAAGAGTAAATAAATGAGAAAAGAAGAGACCAATTAACTCAACCAGATCAAGGTTATTTTACCTGGAATGGAGCAAGCAGCCTTGGCAAAATTAACAAAACACTCATGCAAGCAGCCTACGAGAGAATCGACTTCGGTATTAGTTACAGTACGTTTGTTTTAATGGCTGACAACATCACATGGACCGTAGGTCATGTAGGCTACATCAGCCTAGTGTATTTACCCAAGGTAAACTTTTATTTACCTTGATAAAATTAGCCGCGCTAAATCTACTCTTTACTTAGGCAAATTACTATCGGCTACAGCTACTTATATTTTGCTCTCGAGAACTCAAACACTTTCATTTTCAACCTAGCGTAAATATTTACGTTTACCAATGGTACGATTCTACCGTAAGTGGACATAAATCATAAATATATGTGTAAGTGTTACCACTACTACTGCACAGCTTTATCCACCACGCTGCGTACAAGCCGAGGGCATACGCCCCTCACCCAACAGTAACTCGGCAACGTGAGTCTACAAACCCAAACATTGGGGGTGTACTCGACGAGGCCAGGGTTATTTCCTCACCACTCGAACGTCAATCTGCTACAAATTTTATTGGAGAACGGAGGAGAATAAATATCCAAGCAACTACCCGCCGCCTTTTAAAGTACTGTGCGCGTTCCCAGTATAGATCTGACGGAGCTGGGCGCTTAAACTAGAAAATTTATGAAGTACAAAGAACGACGGACTGTTACTGATTTCTGAGTGGAAGATCCCCACAGAACGCGCGAAACAATCTTTTAATTGCCCTTAGGAAATAAAAGAGAAGCAAATGCCGACGTGGAGGGATTGAGGTATTTGGGCGAGTTGCTCCTGACCTAATTTTCGTATGGAAATTGGAACTGGAATTGGAATGTAAAATCTAGGCCAAGGGCCAAGCGCTGGAATCCATGAAGTAAATCAGTACTAGAAAGGAAATTGAGAACCGTTTGCAGAGGGTAGAAAGTAAGATGGAAAAAAATATGAAAGGAGGTACAGCAAAAGTAACAAAAGGATTGCAACTATGGGGCCGAAGGGACGATACAAAGAACCTTCAGTAATGTCTACAGTGCCCCGCGTGAGGTGCTCTGACGGCACTCTCACTCTACGGGGAGATTTTCCGTAGCACAAGATCCTTGCAAGAGCCGATGAGAAATGAGCGTCTCGTTATTTATTTAACACGCAATCTGCAATAAAAAAAAATATTTCTTGAAAATAACAATAAGAAACTGATAGTTTACGTCTAACGTGAACGAAAATAAACGAGTCTTTGACCTGGTAACTGAAATAACCCTACTTCGCCATAACCTTGAACCATGTTAGCAATAAATTACAGTTCAATCCATCCTTACGTCGTTACCTTGGCTATTCATACATAATTACATCCCACACCAACACCACACACACACAAACATCGACAGAAATCGATCAATCAATGAAACCCCCCTTCCCTTCCCTTCCCCGCGCCTATACAAACAATCTATGAACAACCATCCCGCCGGAACCCGGGATGCATTATTAATAAAAGCAAAATTCACCCGCCCGCCCCCCTCCTCTCTTTCTCCCTTGAACAGAGAGACTGATCAATAGCCCGCCTGAGTTGTTGCTGCTGCTGCTGCTGCTCCTCCTCCTACCTGTCGTCTTCTCTCCTACTGAAGAACACACAAGGGCGAGATGACCTTAATAACAGCATGGGACTGGTCAGCAGTATAGGACAGCAGACGGTAAGAATCTTTCTCTACTTTCTCTCTCTCTCTCCGTTGCTTCATGCAAATCAAGCACTAAGAATTGGCTTCGCGACGCGTGCTTGCGTGCCTGACTTCATTTACTTCACGTTAAACCGACCTTCGTTTTTGTTTAGCATCCATTTACTTCAAGAGTGATCGCAAAATGGCTCATTCTGATTCCACAATCAATATAGTTAATAATGGAAATGAAGTCCCAGGTGTGCCCGTTACAAAAACATCTAACGCTTTCATTTTTGTTTTTTTTCATGGAATAAAATATCTATCGAAGGGGACATCATTAGTGGAAGAAATACCCAGAATAAGTATACTATATTTAGTCGAAGTTGAAAATAACCCATTATAATATTGGCGGTTTGAGATGAACACCTCAAACTTCGTCCTACCCAGAATTCTGCGTCAAATTTCTTTCCTGAAGCCTCGATCACAGAAAACGGGGACATGGATTGAATATCCCGAGCGCCTCAGCGGCGTGGTTGGTATGGTATTAGCGTCCCACCTCGGTGGTCGCGGGTTCGATTCTCGCCCATTCCATTGAGGAGTGAGAGATGTGTATTTCTGGTGATAGAAGTTCACTCTCGACGTGGTTCGGAAGTCACGCAAAGCCGTTGGTCCCGTTGCTGAATAACCGCTGGTTCCATGCAACGTAAAACCACCATACAAACAAACAAAACAAACCGAAGCAAGACCACCTCTCTCGGTGGTCTTGGTTTAAGTGCCCTCCTGGCGGGGATGTAAGAATAAAAAACTCTTCCTTAAAACCCTTCCACTTTATTTCCTGCGTCAATTTTCTTTCCTTGTCTGGTTCTACAAATGTTTAATTGCTACAGAAAATCTGCTGCCGTTTCATGGAAACCATTCCTGCTTTATTTGTTTGTATGGTGTTTTTACGTTGCATGGAACCAGTGGTTATTCAGCAACGGGACCAACGGCTTTACGTGACTTCCTAACCACGTCGAGAGTGATCTGCTATCACCAGAAATACACCTCTCTCACTCAATGGAATGCCCGAGAATCGAACTCGCGGCCACCAAGGTGGCAGGCGCCAAGACCATACCGAACACGCCACTGAGACGCTGGCCATTCCTGGTAATACGCAGACACCTTTTATCCTGAGGAGTGCACTACCCTTACTTTCGTTAATGAGATGCTTTGCTTACAAACTCGTAATGTCTTCCATTACTTCATATATCGTTACAATAGCTTTCTTGCTCTAATGATGTTATGTGAGGTTTATCTAAGTCCTCCTCTTCATTTATTGAAAGCATATTTTTTCTTCTCTCTCTCGCTCTCCACTTTCACTTTCAATATTTTATTTGTTAGTTTGACCTTACAAGGCTTATGCAATTAAAATAGATCCGGGTGCATATCTGCATCCTGTCTCAACTGTGTCGTGTTTAAACTCCAGCCAAATTCTTTTAAGGGTTTATTCGATTCGGAAGTGAACCGAATATTCTCTTCTATAACTTTTCTATCGCTGAAGACTAGATTCTATTTCTTCTTAACAAAAACATAGAGATGCCCCAAAGAAATTTCATATAAGTATGGAGTGTGGGAAGAAGAGGGTTACTGGATTTACTTGGATTTACTCGTCTTTCTATCTGTCTTTCTGTAGCGAAAGTAAGCGGTTCTTGGGTATTTTTTGGACACTTCTTGTTCCTTGAAGGCCACAGTTTTTCCCGCCTTCAAATTTCTAACCTCACTGTTCATCTCAATTAAATCTCAGGCCTACTTTTACTTCTCGGGAGGACACACACTACTGCTTTCATATGGAGGATAAACCGGAATAAATATCTACTCTGTAGAGCCATAGATTAGCTATACTCGGTTTTTTTCCATCTGTCCACCAGCCTGTGGTGTTTGCGTATGGTAACACTGCGTCCGAGGCTTTAGATAGTTACATTCAGCTTACATTCAACAATAATAACAATATCCTATTTCGAATATTAACAGTGTAATTCCCATACAGTAAATTATTAAAACACTTTTCAGTTGCAAATGTACACCCAGATATCCTTTTATTTACCTAAAACTTACACATGGCGTAACTATTTAAAGCCCGGGACGCAGTGTTACCATACAAAAACACCACAGGCGGATGGACAGATGGAAAAAACAGAGTATAGACTTTGGAACTTCGACCTTAGCATTAATCTTTAGGTTCCTTATCTGTATGATTAACAATAGAGCACCTCATCATACAACACTATAATACATTTCATTTGTTTGCCATAATGAAACATGACTCAAAATAATTTAGGTATTATAAAATTCAACTTTTTTTACGTATCTGTTTTCTTACATAAAGGTTGTCTCAGGTTTATTCTTATTCATTATCTTTCCCTTTTCGTCTATCCAAAGGTGTTTTATCATTAGAGGGAAAAGTGAATGGAAATACCTATCAGCAGGTTTGTGACTACGTCCATGATGTTGTTATTCATTTGCCTTAATATGGCAAATATTCTGGATTCAGTATCAATATTGCTAGAAAGACTTGTCTCTGGCCCCATCTAGGCTTCCTAAACCTTAAGATGGTTTTGGCAGCATGGCCTAAGACCTCAAAAATCTAAATTCACTCTTTTATAAAGCCTCTTGTTATAAGAACTATCAAATATATCAGTTCAACTTCACAAAACCACTTAATAGAAAATGTCCTAATCACATTTACTGAATAAGCCACGTGGTCATCCAAACAGCAAATCATAAAGAAAGAAGATTCACATAATACCGACGAAGACAAGGACCTACTTTCACATCCCCAACACGTTCAGCTGAGACTGCCAAGCGTGGACTGCCTCTTTGCTTAAAAAGGCCCAGCAAAGTTTTATACAGTTTGCAAAATATGTCAGAAAAGTAGAAAAGCTATTATACCGCCCCGAATCTAACACAAAGAACGTTACTATAGTAGATTCACATCAACCGTGCATTTGATGTCTAGGCCAGTTCCTTACGACGCTCCTGATTGGCTGTTGATAAGCCAATCACAGGGCTGGAAACTCTCAGTCTCTCTCGAGAGTTCACAAGGGTAGGATCTATGTTCCACCTCTCCTGAGGGAGACGTCTTTCAGGAGAGGTGGAACATAAATCCTGTCTATGTGAACTCTCGAGAGACTGAGAGTTGCCAGCCCTGTGATTGGCTTATCAACAGCCAATCAGGAGCGTCGTAAGGGACTGGCCTAGACATCAAATGCAAGGTTGATGTGAATCTACTATAGTAAACTGTCCACTTGCTAGGACTCTGAGCTCACCAGAGAGACTTGATGATTAAATGATGAAACTTACTTTAAAATGTGTCCCATTTTTCCGTCTGTCTGATCTGGAGCTAAAGTGACCTTCATCTCCTCAGCCCCTTACTAAACATCCGCCCCAAGAAGGCAAAGCCTAAATCAAGATGACTATCGAAGTCGAACAGAAATCCTGTAAATCTTTCCTCTCAGACTATGAACATGGTAACCTACTTACAGGGTTAAATTTGTCTTGTAACTGGACATAGTGTTCCCGTCCATGGACATAGCTTTCCTGGTCAGCGCTCCACCATCTTGGCTACCCTCAAGCAAATACAGGTGCTAAGCAGGTTTCTGAAAAAAAAAAAAAAAAATTAATTGTTAGACCATTCATAACTACAAAATGGCAACCTTACATTTACTATTCCCAGTTTAGTTACAATTATACACAATATAAGAGTTTTATACATTAATACCATCAAGTATTGATACAAATTCAAGTAAAAACAAAAACTATGAATCAGACTAGCAGTTTGCATTTACCCTTTCAAAATATTCAGTATTCAGTTTGGGACAAGAGGAACTAAAGTAAAGTAATTGTCAAAGTTTTTCATGGAAGTTAGCACTTCCCTAGGACAATGATAAATGAAGTTTTTCATATAATTACTCATCTTTAACAAACCATTACAATTCAAGGTAACTCCATACAGTCTGGTCAACCCAACACGGCACCACACTGACCTAGGCAGAAAGACGGACGGACATAATAATCACACATGAATTAGCTTTGTTCTTGATTGTCAACTACTTGGTCTCTCTTTGACCAAAGGAAGACATTTGTCACTATTTATCCTATACCCAGGCCCGAAGTCTCTTTTTGGTGGCAGAAGTTCTATGGATAAAGACTTTGATTTCTGGACTTTGTCATGAAGTGAACAATTTTTTTTTAACATTGTTCAACCTTGAAGTCTGAAAAAAAAAAAAAGTCATCAATTTCTCAAGTTCATTAGGCATCAGTAAGGGCTGACTTCATAATGCCCACTACCACCAAAGGGTTGACACCAAAGAACGACGGTGACTTTCACCGGCAAATGAATCACATTGCATTCGAAAAATGGTTCCGAGAGCAGCTTAAACCCAATATACCACAACAGTCCGTTATAATTATGGACAATGCATCTTACCATTCAGTGCAAATTAAGACCTTCTACCCTGGCAAGTAGAAAGGGAGCGATCCAAGACTGGTTAAGAAATAAAGGTGAAAATCTCCCAGATTATCTGTCGAAGTGTGAATTGCTTGAAATGGTGAAAGCAGTGAAACATGTAAATGCTCCAAAATATGTCATCGACAGGATAGCTTTGGAAAAAAAAACACACACAAAAGCAAATTTTACGACCGTATTAAAGGACCCGGAATGGAAGGATGCGGGGATCAGCTTGAGCAAGATTAAGTCTTGAGGAAGTTTGACAACGCCGGAAACCTACTCATGTTTCATGACATTCTAGACAGACTATAGTGTCACGCAAGCGTAGGCCAAACCTTATTTATAAGACTGAGTTCATGAAATAATTCTAGCATGTCTGTGTAGTATGGCATATCCTGAAAATGCTTCTGGGGCAACTTATAATCTCCAACTTCAAGCAGTGTGGCATCGTTGAAAGCACTAGTAGCAAGAGAATCTTTGTAATGCCAAGCCAGCTTTCCACGGCACATTTCACTACCATCCATTATTATCATCTGCTTCAAGGAAAAAACTTTGTAGCTCTAAAGGACAAAATATTCATACAAATACTCAAGTCATTGCAAATTTGCAAGTATATTTTTCATACCACCACAGCTCCCACCATTAACTTCTAATATGAACCCCAATTAGAATATTCTTACACGAGGGGGTGGGGGGGTCCAACCGATCTACACCAGCACAACTTCGTGAAGAACATTTGGAACTGAATTCGGAAGTGAACACGACCAGGCAATCACAGGCCTCCTCTCCTCGCCACACCTAAGTAGCCTTCTCTTTGAGAAGCGCAATTTTGCATCATCTTAGGCGTATTATTGCATAACCATCAGAGTTTTCATTTGGTAATTTCAGCTTTGCCTGGTAACTACCAATCAGATTTCTCCAATTAGACTTAAGAAACCTCCATAATTCTTATGATGGTTTGGTATGTCCCAAATGGCAAATGAAAGTCAAAGGTGATTTTTTACGAAATCAACAATAATCAGTTGTACATACAGAATTACTATCATTTGAATAAGATGCTGTTAAAAACTTGAATTACAAAGTTTTCTACTTTTTATACTATTTTAATACTGTTACGTAGGGTATAATTACTTTTTCCAAACATGAAATGTTTCCTTATATTTCTTCGTTTCTAAGTTGACAGGCAGGATCAAGAACTAATTACTATACCTTTTCGAGGTTCGAGAGTTAAATTACCTATGATGTTTTAGATCCTTACATCTTAACACTATATTTTGCCAAGAATTAGTCACTATGTGCAGACAAAATCATTAACGGAGGTTTTCTGTTCCGGCAGCCCGTGAGAAGAAACCGCGAATCCAGCGACGACCCGCACAGCGTGGCGAGGCCTCTTCAGCCAGCTTACCCTCCAAATCAAACTCCACTGCAGAGTGCAAGACCCCTTTCAACAGCCCCTGCATGGCAGCAGCAGTCAGTGTCACCTATATTCTACAATAATTACCCGCAGCCTTACAGTCGGCCCCTCTCCATCCCGGACGAAGATGCCAGGTCATGGGAACTCGTGCCGGATAGATTTTCGTCGGCTGTGTCCAACTCACCCCTGCCCTTCCAACCTCTCCACCCTCCAGCACACAGCCAAGACAGTGCAAAATACACGGGCATGTGCTACTGTCCTTTGCAAATGGGCAGCGTACGGGCCACTGGCATCCTTTTGACGAGGGCAGTTCACAAACTGGAGGCCACGCCGCCAGCTTATCTCCTCATGCCTGACCATCCCAACAAATTACCATCGCCGCCATTTCGTTCACTGCCACAGGCCCCACCGAACACATCCCATGGCCTCCGGTTAGACAGTGGCGTGCCCCCATTCCCCGCCGTACATAAATCCCATTCAAGCAGAGATTTAGTTTCCGGGAGGCATCTGCACAATGATGCAGACAGATTTGATGGTGGCCCGAGACCCCCGTCGGTCGGTTAAGGGTAAACTATTCTACGGTGTAGAATTATTTCCAAAATGATGGAAAGTACTTAATTCTAGAGGATATTAATTAACATTCCTTCAATCTATATTCGTGACAATCGTTTTCTACGCGAATCTTGCATAAGCATGTGTTCATTCATGGATTCTGACATTACAGCGAGTTTGAGTTTACTACGTATAAAATGAAAGACATGATAATATCGTTTTCTGTGTATTGCCAAAAATAATAACTGATGAATGACAATCAACTCGTGAAGCCACATAAACATCAAATACGTAGTTTTTCCCAAACTTAAAAAGCGTACTGATTACATACAGGAATTATGGTCGTGCGTTAAGCGACTACAAGACAAAGGAGAGTACAATATGTTACTCGCAACCTTTTTCTGTTCAAATGAAGGCAATACCATGTGAACCTTGTGTATTACTTTCTCCATAGCGGGATATTAGTGATTTGTTTCCTACTTTACGGTGGAACAACTTACTTTCATAGATATCGTCATCCTGTTCCCTTTATTTGAGATTATGGCTATGTTAGCCACACAATTCTCAGCAATCTTTGACGAGTAGTTCTAACTTTCCTCTTTACTATTTTTCATTCCTGAACAAATTACAATGTACTACAAATTACACAAAATGCCAGGTGACAATGGATTATTCATAAAACTTTGATCCACGAAAGGGAGATGAGAGGAAACTCACGAATCTGACTCCGGCCTTTCGTGTGGTGTGGTAAACAAAATTTGTACATTTAAAATTGGGAAAGACAAAAGGAAGGGGAGAGAGAGAGAGACTTCATTCAAAGTTACTTTGTGGGACAGCCGAACGTAAGCAGAATTACTGGGTCAGTTGTGAACTAGATCGCTGTCTTATTTATATGTGTGGATATGTTTCTGAATACTCTGAAAGTTCACAATTCGATTAATATTTTGTCTGTAAGAACGTCATACATTACATGCAAACATATAAACTACGCCTGCGTAGACTTTGTCTCCAACTTCGTGTGCGTTTCCTTAAATTTTTACCGTTATCAAATTATCATTAATTCCTGTTATTTAAAAATTGACGATATTTGTACATCAGTATTGCCAACATGACTGTAATACAATTATACAAAACTCCGTTAGTACAAACCAGCATAAGCAAAATATTTTTATTTCATAATTAAGTTTGTTGCGACCTCTGATTTACATGTCAAACATTGGGAAAACAACAGTAAACCTTTAGCTTATCAACAAGATGTACAAATAGACATACTGAGTTGGAGTGGTTGGACGAAAGGAAGTGGCAACGGAAGTAGAGTAAACGGTTAAAAAGTGACTGGAGCCACCGCCATCTACGGGCCAAAGGAACGCTGCAAACAACCATTGGTGATGCCTACAGTATGCCGCATGAGGTGCACTGACGGCACTACCCCCTTATGGGGTATATGGACATATGTGTGTTTACGTTCTATTACACACAACTTGTGGGTTAGGTTAGATGTAAAAAAAAAGGGGGGGGGGGGGAGAATGGTAAAATAACAATCTTCAGTATGCAAAACTAAACAAAGTTTCCATGACCTGTAGTTTCTTTTGCATTGTTGCATGTTTCAATCTGTTAATTTCCGGTGCTGGGACAATGACTAAATTACATAACCACTTTTCTTTCAAAATATATTCACGAAAATCATGACTAAAGAGATACCTGAATGTGTCACAATTACCTTTTCCTCCATAGCCTATAGTTTCCAACCGAAAAAAGTGGAATATTTATCAACAAAATTCTAAACTATTCGACAGAATTCTAAACTAGTCTCATTACTCCATTAGTCAATTGGCGCTACATCAAAATTCAGAAAATATTATACCATAATTATAATCTACTCGTTTCAGAGAACTTCCTACACCAGTGCGGATTCGTCTACTGTATTCCGATGTGATGTCATTACCTCGGCACGGAGGGAAATCACAAATTGTGAAAAAGGTAGAATATTTAAGAAATGGGGGAGGCGCACGAATTAGCATTAGGGAGAGAATGAAATTGGCAAATTTATCCTTTCAATTATGTCTTTTGTTTGTACGGTGTTTTTACGTTGCATGGAACCAGTGGTTTATTCAGCAATGGGACCTACGGCTTTACGTGACTTTCGAACCACGTCGAGAGAGAATTTCTATCACCAGAAATACACGTCTCTCACTCATCAACGGAATGCCCGAAAATTCACTTATGTCTGAAATAAGTCAACATCTTGTCCAGTATTCACTGTGACTGATTTCACACTAAACTATTGTTATTACGTTGTTGTAAGCGTTTGCCGATTCCTAAGTGTTATTATATAAGATCATCTTACCTAGGGAATATTAAGCACAATTATTAGTAGTTTGTCCTTAAAGATAGTGAAAGGAACGTGAACGTCATGCCATGTAAAGGAAAACTGCACCATTTAATGCGAAGTGTATTTTCGAAGACATCAGAAAAGAAAAAATATGGATGTGAACAATAATCACATGTTCCCAACTTGAACATGACAAATTTCCATTAATGATTTAAATTACATATAGGTCAGTAGTGCTATAATGTACAGAAATAAGTCTCAGTATTTAACTGGCTTCTTTCAAGACGTACAATGACTGGGTTTATTTATCTTTAATTAGTTGTTATTCATCCATTTCGTAAACTCAACAATACCACAGGTGTAAAAAATACTGTATGAAGGCAACAAGATCATCTTTCCGAGAAGAACATGTACATAATTATGACTTGGATATGCCAAGTCTGGCTCATGAGAATTTGTAAGCCGTCAATTAGAGATTTTAAGTTTTTTACCATGTGAATATTCACAAATACTGTATATACCTGCATGTACAGCTACACGAAAAGGCTTTTGTCAGTCTGACATGTAGTATTGTTTAAGAAGGTTTACTGTCATTCTACTTTATTTAATAATAAAAGATGTAAGTACATAAACCAAAATTATTGTAATTCTCCTCAAAAATATGAAAGGAATGAAAACAATGATGGAAAGGGCCTCGTTCACTATCTATTTCTTATACGGGAATCCACAGTTTAAGAATTTAAGCCTGTTAGTAAAACTGCTGAAAAAGGTAAAGGTTGATTTTTTCCATATCATTTGGTGTTTGAAAACAAACAGTTTAATGTTTGTTGTTGTCCAGTATTGCAACCTATACTCTGTTTTTTTCCATCTGTCCATCCGCCTGTGGTGTTTTCGCATGGTAACACTGCGTCCCGGGCTTTAAATAGTTACGCTCTGTGTTAGTTTTAGGTAAATAAAAGGATATCCGGGTGTACATTTGCAACTGAAAAGTGTTTTAATAATTTACTGTATGCGAATTACACCGTTAATATTCGAAATAGGATATTATTATTGTTGTTGAATGTAAGCTGAATGTAACTATCTAAAGCTCGGGACGCAATGTTACCATACGCAAACACCACAGCCGGATGGACAGATGGAAAAAAACAGAGTATAGGTTGTAATACTGGACAACAACAAACATTAAACTGTTTGTTTTCAAACACCATATAATATGGAAAAATTCAACCTTTACCTTTTTCAGCAGTTTTACTAACAGGCTTAAATTCTTAAACTGTGGATTCCCGTAAAAGAAATAGATACAAAATCGAATATATTGATGCCTGTTCATAGCCTCCACCTAACAGTACTACTCATGAGGAGGCAATCAATCAAGTCCTTTCATATGAATATTGTATAGCCCTTGCCATATCCGCCATAACAATTCCTGGCCCATTAGACGGGTGATGTTTGTATCAATATTTCATTTGCCTCTTCCATCAAACAATTCAACTTATGTCATGAAGTGTTGGTGAAGTAATCAGCCAAAATTTAGTAGGCTATACGATCACATCACTCAAATTCTTCAATGGTGGCTAAAAACAATCGTGACCCTTACTTTTCAGAAGGGCTTAATCTTCCAAACATAAACTCTCAGGGGTCTCAAAGGACACAAGGGCAAATCTTCCTTATTGTCCCGTTGTACTGGCATTGGGGGAACAACAAAATGGGGAAAAAGTGGAGTATGGGAAGGTGCAGACAGGGCAAGACCTACACAACCAAATATGTTCTCAAGTACAATTCTTGTTCTTTGTACAAGTAACTTGACTGCAAATGGAATGCAATTCACAGAACTCTCTTGCACCTAGCAGACGCTAATGTTACCAGGAACAAATCCTTTATGGAAGTCTTAAGGGTTCATTTGCTGAACATGAAATGCTTTAATGCAAGAGAGATATCCTATGAGGCCTCTAGAAGGAGCCTTTCTCTCAAGACACTCGCACATCCTTCAGCTCTGGCTGGCCTGTATCTCTGCCTGCTGCCACTAAAAGGTTTCTAAATTGTCATAGAAAAATTAATCAAGACTGTAACCTGGGAAATAGTAACAAAGAGTTGATCACTGTGTCCCCTAGAACACTAATTAAAAAAAAAAAAAAAAAAAAAAAAAAAAAAGGGACATGCCACTTGGACTGATACAATATAAGACTGGAATGTTTGGCAGGGTTGGCAATTACCTCAACAGATTGGCTCGGAAAAAAAAAAAAAAAAAAACTCTCCTTTAATAATATCCTCCAGGTGTGTAGATGAAGCATTCTTAAGTTCTGGTGGATGGAAAAAAAATAAAAATAGAAAAATAAAAAAAACTAGATGTGGGATCGGCATAATAGTCTTCCAATTCGGAAGAGACCTCAGAACAGATATACAGGAAGGCATCACTTACCAAGCTGCCTGGTTTGGCATGGCGAAAGAGAAATTTAGCAGCTTATGTTTTAGATTTGTTTTTTGTGTGTTTGGTGTTTTTACGTTGCACGGAACCAGTGGTTATTCAGCAACGGGACCAACGGCTTTACGTAACTTCCGGACCACGTGGAGAGTGAACTTCCATCACCAGAAAATACACATCTCTGACCCCTCAATGTAATGCCGAGGTGGCAGGAAAAAGACCATACTAACCACGCCACTGTTGAACATGTGGATACAAGGCTTACAGACTGTTGTGCTCTCACATTTCCTCCAAGGACAACAGGCCTGAAGCTACAGAGTCTATGTTTTATACAGGGTTTCCAACCTTCTCTGTAGGAGTCTGTGAATAATAGTACCCCTGACTGAGGTAGCAAAAGAAGAACCTTCTTGCCACCATTAAATCTGAACTTTCTTTCTTTTTAACCACACTGGAAGGTTTCGAGTCTTCAAACACAGCAAACAAGTCACATTTTGTGTGAATTTGCCAACTTATGGCTCTCATCATCATTCAGAGTAAGAGGGAAACTTGCAGTTGGAACTTCATTATGAAGAAAAAAAAAATAGATTCACATCAACCGTGCATTTGATGTCTAGGCCAGTCCCTTACGACGCTCCTGATTGGCTGTTGATAAGCAAAGCACAGGGCTGGTAACTTTCTGTCTCTCGAGAAAGTTCACAGAGGCAGGATAAGTTTGAAATACGTGTCCCTCAGGAGAGGTGGAACATAGATCCTACCCATGTTAACTCTCGCGAGAGACTGAGAGTTTCCAGCCCTGTGACTGGCTTATCAACAGCCAATCATGAGCGTCATAAGGGACTGGCCTACACATCAAATGCACGGTTGATGTGAAACGCAATGCAAAACTACCCTAATACACTTCAACCTGTATTTTAATGTTTTACTTACATTTTTATTTATTTATTAATGATAGTTTATCTGGTTTTCCAATAACCATCTGTATTTCCCATTACCTTCTTTTACTTTCGAATGGACACCATATTCTATGGGATTGTTCCATATGAATAAGATTCATTTTCTGAATAATAATAATAATAATAATAATAATAATAATAATAATAATAATAATAATAATAATAATAATAATAATAATAATAGCAGGATTTAGTTATAATAGGTTATACAATTTGTTCGTAGTGAATAACGGATCTGGTTTTAACTTAACAGTTTAACTTAGTTTTTTTTTTCATCTTTTCTTTTCGTTTCACTGATCTTGTTGATGCTTTGGAATTTATGCCACTAATTAAAGGGAGAACCGGTCCCATAACAATCCATTATAATGAAAGTACAGGTCATGGTGGAGGGATTGTACTGAAATTCAAGGCGAAATTAATCAAACTCAACAGAAACAATTTTGGGAGAAAAGTTCGGTAATTTGTTCCTTGACATTTTCTTTTCTTTTTTTTTTCTTTTACTTCAAGGAATTTTTTAGCTTTCCTCTGAAGAAGTTTTTCAGTTTTTTTTTATTATTATTATTACAGCATGGTGAATTCCATTACAGAAAATTAAGTAAACTGTCGACGGAACGACATATACCTAACATTTGCTACAAAACTTTTATTTTTGCGATTGTGGAGTTTAAACATACTTTATTGCCTATGAAAGTTACATAAAGATTAATTATAAATAAACATCTGTAACATAAATCTGAATATTCAGATGTGATTTTCCCATCTCCCCTACGCAAGGCAATTTGGATTACATGAGAAATCAGTTCTAACAACGATAATTTTGCAAATAAAATGCAAGATTTCTTTGGGGTAAAACTGAATGAACGTTAAACATTAAAAAAGAATGTAAATATAACCAAAAGGCAGTAACTATTACGGTAGACGGCTGGCGGAAACGAAGCCGCGGTAGTATGTCCTGTTTCTTTTTTTACTATAAATTAAACTTAGGTAGATCCATGTACAAGCAATGAGTATGAGGGAAAACAATCACTTGAGGGAGATGAAAGTAAAAATACTATAGTTATCGATTACTGCAAGTAACCGAAAACCACTTTGTATTGTGCAAAGAAAATGTTTTCATGGGTAACAGTAGAAAATCAGATGTGCGGCCCACATACGACTCCTGCAACTTTTCCGCTAATTAAAAATAGGCATGGCGGAACGAAAAATCTGTTTAAGGCCTATAATGAACTTCTTTGGACTATAATGCTTAAGCATAAAAGTTATGGCAAAGGCCAGGGGCTGGGACCTATGAGGTCATTCAACGTTGAAAGAGAACCCGAGAATAAAAAGGTTTAAAGCCATAACAGGAGGAAAACCTTGCAGTTGTACTATGAAATAATAGTTAGGAAATGGTGGTGGGTAGGATGGAAGAAAAAGAGGGTAGTAAGTAGAATGGGGAGACAGGGTTATTAATGTTATTTGCGGGTGGTGGGGGCCAAGCATCCCTAGCCAGGTCAGGGCACAGGTTAGGTAATGTTACAACATACTAGGATAGGTTAGGAAGAGCAGTATCAGTTATGAAAAGGGTTGCAGCTTGGGGCCAAAGGACCCTTAATAATGTTTACAGTACACTGACTGCTCTACCCCACTGCAGGAGTGTGAAACTACTGAATTGATTTGCCTCACTCATTCTACATTTGATGCCAAATACCCAGTACAGGATGGTCGGAAATATCCTAATTGTACTAAATGAAATTATATGCATGAAGCTTTCAAATTCTGCTTAAAATAGAAAATCCATATCTGAACCACAAGGCACCTCCAGTGGATCCTGATCATAAGCTTTATCGCCAAACTAGGCTTCTGTATTCTTAGACACCCTATCATTAGGTCTACTTATAGGCTTGAGATCATTAGACAAGGAAGTATTACTCTCAAGATCATCTCACAGAAAAGATCACTTCCTGGTTTCTGCATCACCTTCTGGTTTATTTGATCTCTTACTATCTAGATTGTTGTTTGAATCTTCAAGAGGACTGGATACATTACAGACTTTAAATAATTATACAATGAAATTTAAGTCGTGAAATTTATCGTACAAAGCCTAGCACCAGGCCATTTTCAACCACTGAGCATTTAATATTATAAAAATGAAGTGGTTGAGCAGCAAGATGGACAGATTTGGAAGATAAATGAAGTAAAACATCTAAAGGTGAAACTGAGAGTAAAACCCTACAGTTGCACCAAAAGGTAGTCTTGGTTTTTCGATAATTCACATACTGTGCCACGACATTGATTAAGGATTTCCTTTTTGTGCAATTCATAAAGCTTATTTAAGTAAGTCACTCCCTTCTTAACGTTGAAAAGAACATACAATTTAGGCCAAAGGCCAAGCGCTGGGACCTATGAGGTCATTAAAGTGCTGAAACAGAAAATGACAGTAAAATGGTCAGAAAGGTGTAACAGGTGGAAAACCTCGTAGTTACACTGAAATAATTGTTATATAGGATAACTATGTATCATGTTACTGATATCAGGAATACTACGTACTGAACTGAGTGTTGTTGTCTATGGTTAGCAATGCATTACCTAACTCAGTCTTGGCGCGAACACCAGTTACCCTGTACCCAACTTAGGATTAAGACGCCTCTGTAATAAACCATCAACATGGGAATGGGAATAGTACCTCTTACTTACCTTGCCCATAGAGTATCCTATAGTTAGAAGAGGATGAAAAGTATGGAGTGGAGAGAATATGATTGGAGGTACTACAGTAAAAGGAATGAAAGGGGTTGCTGCAAAGGGCTGAAGGGATGCTGCAAAGAACCTCAAGTAATGCCTACAGCACTTACCCCCTACGGAGGCTAATGCTATGTTTTTTGAGGAGAGGGGCCCCCCTTTCATTTGATACTACCAAGCAGTGCAGCTTTGAAATTCTAGAGTAGTCTACCTTGGATGTCATTTCCAGCTTTAATCGGATGTCTTGCCCACATCTTTTCACAAGCAGGAATACAAAATTAAGGCGAAATGCCAACACTGGTACCTATGAGGTTATTCAGCACTGGAAGGGAAATAGAACCTAAAGTACAGTAATGCTATATTCCACTGCTCTACTCACATTGGCCCTTACCCTTACAGGCAGCATTATGCCATCCAGGAATAGGTTTCCTTTGTTTCTATTCTTTCCATTCATTCTTTGCAACAAAACCATACTGATCACCTTTAAATTACTGATAATAAACAGCCTATGTTGAAAGTATGCTTGTTAAATCCATTGTGGGACTTTACAGCCGAGATGTTCCCCTCAGAAATAACAATGCAGTTAAATGTTTCATTACCTGCTTGAATAATACATGTTTCTTCATAATCAATACCAAAGCACCCTATGTACTTTGGATTATGTCCACCTTGGTTTCCCAAAGAATTTGACTGAAGTGTGTCCATGACCATATTACCTTTGTCCAGTAACCATATGTATCAAATCAATATTCATGGGGTCCATGGGTATTAGAATCAGTAGGTGAACAAATCATAAAGGGAAAAAAATTGAACCTGTCTGAAATTTTTAGATATGTACTAGGCCTTCCTGAAGTTCTAATGACATAGAGCTGCCTCCTAAATGTCCACTCCCTACCCTACCCTACCCTGAAGGGATGGTACTAACATAATTAGTAGTTCAAGTGTAACTAAATCCTCATGGGATTAGGAGTACCGTACTGTATTACATAAATACAACCATCCATCATATCCCTATATAACCCGCCTACAAGTAGAAGAGGTCTAACAATAGGATAAATTTTCTTAACAATGGGATAAATTTTCTGATGCCAGCTGGAGACTGGTTAAAACAATCAAAGATTGTAAATGCAAGGAATCCCTGGCATCTGGCATCTGATGCGTAGTTAGCTATTAAAAATACAAATTAATAAAAAAAATTTCATTTGTTCATACACGGAACAAACCTTCAGTCTTCAAAATAGAATACTCACACTTGAAGAGAGGTTTGAGAATCCTAAACTGACTGGAGGTTCAGCACACCTGATCATTCTTCTTAGAAATGAGTATTCTAAGGAAGAGTAACTAAGCCTTTGAGATGTTAGATATAAGGATATCTAACACTCAATCCACTGGGTTTAAATCCAATGAAACATGTTCAAATTCATTGCATACATGTTAGTCAAAAGAGATCATCATCTGTTCAAGCAACAAACCATATTAGCCACAAGAAATGGGTTTGTCACCACTCCTCACTCCCCTTGCTGTAGAGAGGAGTTGAAGCTACTGAGAAGCAGATTTGTACGTTGCAAGGAACATAAGAGGTGCTGAGCAGTACGGCTGCAATGCTAACCTCCATCAAACCAGTTACAGCATATGTGTCTGTTCTTCAAACCACCCGCAGACATGAAGAAAGGAGAAAAGGGAAAGAAAAGAGGCCAGTCATCTCACTCATTCTCTAATCTACACAATCAACTTAGGCAAGATACAAACTGTCCCACCAGGGGCACTGGATGAGTCACACTTGTTGAATAGCCACCACTGGACCCATGGAAAAATTGCCCAAGGATCTATGGGCAACATCCTTCAGGTAGAAGAAAGTGAAAGTGGTTTGACTTAGTCAGGAACCAGACTTTCATATCCTACAAACATTTAAGTTCTTCTAAAATCTCACTCAAGCTCCTTCAAACCCATAATCGTCTGATGTTATGCACTTCTGCATGCACCTAACTGGTGACAGAACTTGACGATGAGGAGTAAGCTTGCCTAACCACTTTGTGTAGTTAAACAAAAGGGTATTCTACAAAACCTCTTTCTTGACTTGGCTTGTGTTAACATAAAGTCTATGACACTCAACTCTCATGGACAAGACCCTCCGATAACAACACAATGCTTTGAAACTCTTGAGGGTTACTGATATGAAACTCCACACCGTAAAGAACAGAAAAGGAGGCAAAGCTGTCATCGGGGACCGTGGAAATCTGGGTCTTGGCCATAAATTCTGGGGCAAATTCAAAAGTTACTGACCCCAAACCGTTGTGAGTCTACGTCATAAGCCTAACCCTGAAGCTCTCCAACTCTTCCAAGGAAGCAAAGGTCAGAAGGAAAACTTTTGCAAAGTTAGTTTCCTGTAAGACAATTGACATATGGGTTTGAAGGAGCTTGAGTGAGACTACTCAGTACCAGAGTAAGGTCCCACGTTGGAGGTCTGAGTTTCCTAGGTGAGCAAGACCACTCAAAGCTCTTGAACCAAATTGAGAAACCTTAAGGAGAAGTGATGTCCACATACTTAAGAGAACTAATCACAAATCAGCCCTGTAGCGCCTCACCAGCATCAACAGAAAGAACTTCCTCTGTTATGACAAATATCCAGAAGATCTTGTCAACTAAACAGGAACTCTGAGTGGAGCGAAATTTTTTTGATGACACCAATCACAGCAGCAGACGGTTCATCTTGTATAAGGCTGATGAAGATTGTCTGGAGTACTAGCCTTACATCTGAGTCGCTACTCCACAAGAAAGATTTCCAGCACGAAAGAGAAACTAGACAGACTCCAGACATGAAGAGATATGGATTCTACTGACTAGTGGCATCTCTCCACTGGAGACTAGCAAAGAAGGCTGTGCTAAGGCAGAATCTCTCTCGGCCATTCAGCTTGGGGTCACAAGGAGCTACTACGGTTAGCCTAAGACTTTGGAGCCTGACAAACGAAGTTCCTCTTAATTCACCCCCTCCAGATCTGTTCCTGTATGTACTTAAAACACCTCCTGCGAATGTTGGAGTGCTCATCTTGAAGAGCTCCTGGTCTCGGGGGCATGGAGCGTACAGGACAAAGAACTCCTCATCATATAGAGTTGGACAAAGAACTCCTCATCATATAGAGTTGAAGGCAGCTTTCCCAGGTCTTCGATAGATTCAAAAAATGGAAGTAGGGTACTCCATCGTTCAACCTCCCAGAATGTTCCCAATATGCATAAGGGAGTCTTCTGCCACAATGAGCAAACCTGGGACCATGAACAGCAGAACTCTAGCTTCCTGTTGAACCATGAAGTGAAGAGGTCTAATATGGGTCTTCTTCAAGCAGACATAGGAGACAATAGGATAACCCAAGGGGATGTCCTATGATAATATGCTCTTCGAAGATACGTTCTAAATATCTTACTCTCAATTTGTGCACTGTCAAAGTACTTGGACGGTGGACCAACACGTCCTTGCACTGACTAAGGAACATGCATTTCCAACAGAGGGGATCCCCTATGATCACATACATCTACTATGCTACTCATCAGGGGATACGTCCTTTGATGATAGGTCACGGCCCCGTTTAGACTATGGAACCAGCGAGGTGACGTTCCTGGACAACATGGCACAGCACAAAGACAGATCTTAACTCCTACAGAGACAAGAACAACTAGGATATTGAGATACAGTACTGGTTTGGTTACTTGGATATGTAAAGGTAGGTTAAACTAAAAAACAAACCCAACCTAACCTAACACAACCTCAAACTCTTGAAGAATGAGAAAATTTTCTTGCAGAATTCATGAAGCAGCAAAACCTCCCTTGGAAAATCAATGAGCAGTTCTGATAACGAAAAGCTAAAACCAGCTAGGCTAGGCTAGGAAGGAGAGATATGTTTGCACTATAGTAGATTCACTTCACCCATGCATCTCGTGCACAGCGCCATTCCTTATGACGCTCCTGATTGGCTGTTGATAAGCCAATCACAGGGCTGGAAACTCTCAGTCTCTCAAGAGAGTTCACATAGGCAGGATGTATGTCACACCTCTCCTCTTTCAAAAGTTATAACTTTCATTGCACCTCAGTTTTACCTGTAGAAAAGGAGAGCTTCCCAATTTCATCACTAAACGTTTTCAAGCCAATGATTTAAGAATTATAATGATATCAGAATTATGTAGAAATCGTAATATATAATAAAAAAAGAATAGTGAGAGATATATAGGAGGACTGATTGTAGCAAAATAAAAATCAATGGGATAAATGAATATCCTCCATAAGGTATCAATATCTAAGTAACGATTTTTTTTCATTTAGATTTCCACTATAGAATATGAAAGGGTGATGAAGATAATCATAGTGCTGGTAATGAAGTCTTAATATTCTTCCCTCCCTCTCGTGCTCATGATGATGATGTCATCGAGTAATCATGTGAGCAACACCTGGCTACACGAAGATAAGCGAAAGAGATTAATATTCTTAAGCTTTTGCTTGTTATTTTCTTATATTGATGGCCTTACCTATAATTTTTTTGGTAGCATTGTCTTCCATGACATTTTACTCTACGAAACTGTATGAAACACAAGATGATAAATGATGAATGCATTTCATATTAAGAATTTTGTTTGTTTCACTATAAATATTTCAGCATTAAGTTTACTGAAGTAAATAATTCTTATATCATTATAATCCTTAAATCACTGTCTTGACAATGTTTAAAGATGAAATTGGGAAACACTCCTTTTCTGCTTGTAGAACTGAGGAGCAATGAAATCTGTAACTTTTGACAGATGAGAGGTGGAACATACATTGTGCCAATGTGAACTCTCGAGGCTGAGAGTTTCTAGCACTGGAGAGGCTTATCAAGAGCCAATCAGGAGCGTCATAAGGAACGCCGCTGGGCATGAGCTGCATGGGTGAAGTGAATCTACTATAGCTAAGCTAGGCCTATAACCACTTAGGCTAGGTTAAGATAGAAGATTTAGGTTCAAACTAGCTAGGCTATGATAAAGTGGAAAGGAAGGTTCGAAATAACTAGGCTAGACCAGGCTAAGAACTCAACCACTTGCTAGGCTCAGAACTCAACTACTTAGGCTAGGCTATGATGGTTAAGGCAGGTTTGAACTTGCTAGGCTAGGATAAGTACCCAACCACTTGTTAGGCTAAGAACTCAACCACTTAGGCTAGGCTAAAATAAGGTTTGAACTAACTAGGCTAGACTAAGCTAAGAAATCTACTACTTAGGCTAGGCTAAGATGGTTAAGGTAGTTTCGTTCTAGCCAGGCTAGGCTAAGAAATCCATTATTTGCTAGGCTAAGAACAGCTGACAGAGGAGACAGAAGGGCTAGGACCAGTGAGGCGCTATCAAGGTCATCCTGAGATTCCTGGAACCCATTACTCTGTTCAAGAACTCACGAATCAGAAAGGGGGGGTAGGGGTACACCTCTAGATTGTCCCAAGGGCGCTGAAGGTTGTCCTCCGTCAGCGAAAGGATCCAGGACCACCGAACAGACCTCTATGTTCCTGTTGAAGCATGTGACGAAGAGGTCTAACATGGGTCTTCCCCACAGGAAAAACAGCCTGTCCGCTATGTCCTGATACAGAGACCACTCCCTAACTAGAACTTGACTCTGATGACTTAGGTTGTCGGCCACCACATTCCTCCTGCTCAGAATGTACCTGGCCATGAACTCCACCGAGTTGTCGATCGCCCACTGGTGCAATTCGATGGTCAGCAAGTGAAGCTGGCATGACACCAGCTGCCCCATGTTTGTTCACATACACTAACACTGTAGTGTTCTCCAACATCAGAATGATGGAGGGACCTACCCTCTCCCAAAACTCCTTAAGACCCAGGAAGGTAGCCTTCAACTCCAACACGTTGATAGGGAGTTGCTTGTCCTGGGAGACTCATGCCTTCAAAAGTCAGGACTTCTTCTAGATGAGCACCCCAAGCTTTGCAGGAGACATCCAAGAACAGGAGATCTGGAGGGGTTGAATGAAAAGGAACCTTTACTGTTAGGTTCTGGTCGTTCAACCACCATAGGAGGTTGCTTCTCACCTCTGTTGACAAAGGGACCTTGAGCTGAGGGGAGTTAACTGCTGGGGACCAAAACTCCTTTAGTCTCCACTGCAGTGATCGTACATGAAGATGCCCATGCTTCTTTAGAGAAGTCAAGAGGCCAAGAAGTACTTGCTACTGGTGAGCTGGTTGCTCGCCCCTCGAAAAAAGGAGCGAACTACCATTCTGAACTTCTCTATCCTCTGGTCGGATGGAAAAACCCTCGACAATACTTCCATCATCATTCCCAAGTATATAATCCTCTGGCTGGGAAGAAGATTGGACCCCTCCAGATTTATCAAGATACCTAGACTATGGCAAAATTGGAAAAGACAGTCCTTGTCCCAAACCAGCCTTTCCCAGGAACTTGCTGAGACCAACCAATCACTGAGATATCTCAAGAGGCGAATCCCCAGTATGAGCCCACGTCATCACTAGGGTAAAGACTAGTGAGCACTTGTGGAACTGTTGTCAACCCGAAACAAAGGACTTTGAACTGGAATACTTGCTCCTCAAAACTGAAATGGAGGCACTTCCAGGACAAAGGGTGGATAAGAATCTGCACTGGTCTCTAATCGTCAATGGCTTTTGATGCCAGGAAGACTCAACTGCAGAACCACTGCCCCTGTCCATCATCTTCCTCACTTCCTTCTGAAGAGCTAACTGCTTCAGAAAGCCTTGGGTGCAAGTCAAGTGTTGAAGAGGACAATTGGAGAGAGGAGGGAAGCTGAACAGAAGTACAGTGGAACCTCTACTTACTAAAGTTCCTACATACGAAAAATTCAGGTTACAAAAGCAAAGGCGAAGATTTTTTTTGCTTCTGCATATGAAAATTATTCAGGTTGCAAAAGGGTAAAGTATGAGATTTGCCCGGACCACCGAGAACAATTTTAAAACTGGTGCGCCGCCAACTCAGTAGACTCGCCACCATCCTCCCGTTCCTGATGCTAGTCACCGCCGTAAGATCCTGCTCTCTTATTGGTCAGCATCTGTCCCATCGTGCCTATATGTAAACGCATTCCTTGACCATTTTTTGTGGCAGCGTTATCGTAAACTCCTGGAATTCGTTCATTCACATATATTTCGTTTGTTAACGTAAATTCGTGTTAGTGATTTCGCTTTCGTTGTACTGTAAGTTACTTTTCTGGGTTCGACCTGTGTCGGCCAGTGAAATGTCCCTGTAGCACACATTTCTAGGAATAAATAGATGCTAAATATACCAGAGAAAAAGCTAAATGGAATGCTGAAGTTACTACCTTCAGCTAGCTCACCCATAGGGTGTTGGTATAAACACAAGGGCGAGTGGAAGCCACTACCACAGGTTTTCTACCAATTAGAAGACTCCTCTCAAAACCCCCCTCTAGGTAGGTGCCGTCACAAAGATTACTTTACGTCTACCTTCCGCTCGCTACTACTACAACTCCCGCCCGAGGCTTCATTCCTGTATTAGCACGCTACAGTGTCCGCACGTCTTTTTTCGCTGTCCTCTTCGAGTGTTTTTGGCGAAGCATGTCTGCCCCAGAGCCCCAAGCTTCTTCATCTATGTTGAGTATTCCATTTTTCGTTTTTGTATCTCGTGAGGGCACAATGCATCCCCTTTTTAGCCCTTATTTGGCCCCTTGGTTCTCGCGAACCGGGGTGACGCTCCTTTTATATCCGCCATCTTGGGTGCATCATTCGCAGCGTGCATTTTTTCCCATTGTTATATTATGGTGTTTTTTATCTCACCGTTTGCATTTCTCAGTTTAGACTACTGTTCTCGTATGCCCCTTCATTATTCTAGCTCCTGTCGTTTTCTGGAGCATTAGCTTTACAAATTTTATCCTTACGTTGTAGGGCCTAACTCGCTCCTGATGTACTCTAAGGTCTCTTCTTTTATGTTTATCTTTCGTTATTTTAGCCTTTTGTGGCCCCCTTTTTGTCCTCAGTCCCTCAGGAGTGTGTTGGTTTCCCTTCGTACGTACGATTTTATTTTTCATATGTTATACGCGAGTAGTGTGTTTTTGGCTTCTAGGCTAGCCTAGCAGTACGCCAGTTTTTTGTTGTGAGGGCGGTTCCTCTCTCTCTCTCTCCTGGTATTCATGCATGCATTCTTTTAGTGTGTATTTCGATGTTAGTCAGTAATGCACTCGATTATATGCACATTTGTGATACAATATTCATATTCTTTGTTGAGGTTGGAAGTCCTTGCGATGCCCTTCCCTGGCCTACCCGACCAGACCTAGGCTAGGATTTGGAAGGTAGGTCAGGCAGTCCTGCCCCTTCACCCTTTCGGCCCCATCCTTACTGCCTCCTGTCCAGGCTATTATGCTTGCTGGGAGAGTGGTCCAGGACAGAGAGTCCCTCTCGTGTCATGTTTGTAGGGCCTAGACCTATCGTACCTGACCAGATTGGAATATTCTATTTTTGAGGGTTTAGTTAGGTTCTATCCGTCCACTTCATGACGTCCTTTGGAGGCCATGCTAGTCTACCTGACCGGATCTGTACAGATCTCGGAGGGTTAGGCTGGGTTCTTGCTGGGTGCGTCCCCCTTTCCTCCTTTCGCAGTTCTTCCAGTAATTCCTCATCATTTATTTTATGTTTGTCTTGTTGTGTGTAACCTGGGCCTTTGCCCCCTTAAGGGTGTCAGTTGGCCTACTGTCTTCTGCTCCCATTAGTGGTAGGCTAGTTACAGCTCCCGAGAGGTGGTGGGTCACTGATCGGTTGCTGTGGCCAGGCGATCACGACTCATCCACTCTCCTCCAGACACTCCCCCCCACCCCTGCCCCGGTCTCGTTCCAGCGCTGCCTAGCTAGCTCGCTGTTCAAGTAATCCTACCGATGAATGACCGCTAGAGCATATAGCTTATCCAGGGGGATTAGTCAGAGGAGATTGGTTGATTAACCCTTAAACGCCGAGTGGACGTATTTTACGTCGACATTTTTTGTCTCTCGGGTGCCGACTGGACATATTTTACATCGACATACAAAAGTTTTTTTTAAAAATTCGCGGAAAAATACTCTTGAATCACACGCCTTGGGGGATGCTGGGAGTTCACGGATCAAGGTGTTGTTTTGTTTACAATCGTTACGCAGGCGAGCAAGCGCGAATTTCTTTCTTGCCGCACTAAAAAGTATCTGTGACACATCTCGGAAATTATTTTGTCACTTTGACATAATTTTTGTACCATTTTAAATTATCCGTTAGATGGAGTATTATATATGAAAATGTGCGCATTTTTATGTAGAATACAACAATAAAATACTCATGATTGTAGCTTTTATCAGTTTTGAGATATTTTCATATAAATAATGATAAGTGCCAAAATTTCAACCTTCGGTCAACTTTGACTCTACCGAAATGGTCGAAAAACGCAATTGTAAGCTATAACTCTTATATTTTAGTAATATTCAATCATTTATCTTCATTTTGCAACAAATTGGAAGTCTCTAGCACAATATTTCGATTTATGGTGAATTTAAGAAAAAACTTTTTCCCTACGTCCGCGAGGTAACTTCCGAAAAAATCATACATGCGATTGTGGTAATGTTTGCACCATTTTAAAATTAGCAGTTACATAAAGTTTTATATATGGAAATGTGCGCAATTTCATGCACAATACAACTAAAAACAACCCATGGTTGTAGCTTTTATCAGTTTTGAAATATTTTCATATAAAAAATGATGTGACAAATTTTCAACCTTCGGTCAACTTTGACTCTACCGAAATGGTCGAAAAACGCAATTGTAAGCTAAAACTCTTATATTCTAATAATATTCAATCATTTACCTTCATTTTACAACAAATTGGAAGTCTCTAGCACAATATTTCGATTTATGGTGAATTTATGAAAAAAATAACATTTTCTTTACGTCCGCGCGGTAACTCTTCTGAAAAAATCATACGTGCGAATGTGGTAATGTTTGCACCATTTTAAATTAGCCGTTACATAAAGTTTTATATAATAAAATGTGTGCAATTTCATGTAAAATACAACAAATTATAATTGAAGGTTGTAGCTTTTCTCATTTTCGAAATATTTGCATATAAATAACGATAAATAGAAAAAAAACACATTCGGTCAACTTTGACTATACCGAAATGGTCGAAAAACGCAATTGTAAGCTAAAACTCTTACAGTCTAGTAATATTCAGTCATTTATCTTCATCTTGAAACAAATTCGAAGTCTCTAGCACAATATTTAGATTTATGGTGAATTTAAAAAAAAAAACTTTCCTTCCCTCCGCGCGCGGATTCTCCGCCACAAATCTCCGAAATGCGTACGTCCCATTCTCGGAATATTTGCTCCGTTTCATATTAGGCATTTCATAAGAGTTTTATATATGAAAATGTGCGTAATTTCATGTAGAATAAAACGGAAAATTTTTGAAGGTTGTAGCTTTTCTAATTTCCGAAATAATTGCATATAAAAAATATATAAAAAAATTCTACATTCGGTCAACTTTAACTCGTTAGATATGGTCGAAAACTGCAATTGTAAGCTAATACTCTTACAGTATAGTAATATTCAATCATTTGTCTTCATTTTGAATGAAATTGGAAGTCTCTAGGACAATATTTAGATTTATGATGAATTTTTAAAAAAAATATTTGTTTACGTCCGCTCGTTACGAATTCATGCATTATTTTGTGATAATATTTTCTCTGTGTTGCTTTTATCGTTTTACAATGTGTTATATACCAAAATGATCGCAATTTAGTGTACATTACAACGAAAAAAATCAACTAGTTACCTTTAACCGTTTTGCGCATAGCGCGATTGAATACAATTATATATGAAATGTTTTCGCGCTATCATATATCGCATTATTTATATATGATAATTTTTTTCATTTATGATGGTTGCATACTAAACTTCAGGCAATGACAAAAAAAGGAGCCCAAAATTAACTCTTAATCTTGAAAACTAAGCGCGCTATGATTTTTTGAAAAAAATATTTTTTCCGCTTCCGCGCTCACTCCGAGACCGCCTCGGCACACGGAAGATGATTTTTAATATACCCCTTCGATGTTTAAGGGTTAATAATTTGTGTAATCTCTTTTAGTATGTCTCTGGGCCTGTAGGTCCTCTGGCCAGGTGGGGTCTACCATCACACTAGCCAGCAGGCTATACGCCGGATTGTACGTACCACTGCTCCGCCGCTCAGTTGTCTATTCTCCCTTGTTGTCTCCGCCTCCCTACTCATGTGGGGGCGGAACTGGGCTTAGAGCTGCGTTTTTAATTACCTTAGAATTGCTTCTCTTCCCCGGTGCGATCAGACTCAGGCCTAGGTTCTACCTATTTTCCCTGTTCTGCTCGTATCAGCCCGTCTCCGCCGGCCTTTACTGTTATGGTAACGGGATTATGGATTCCGGAGTAGGTGAAACCTTTAAGAGATTATGTTAGAACATGTTTTATTTAGCCTCTGTAGGTATGTCTCCGGATCCGTATTTGTTCCGACGTAGTGTGGTCTACCATCATACATGCCAGAAAGTATATACCGGAGTTTATTGTACCGTTGTTTCCGTCGCTCAGTTTTCCATCTTCTTTGCTATCGCTGCTCCCCATTTTGGTGGGGACGGAACGGGGCTCAGATAATGCGCCTACATTGGTTATGTTGCATTACTTTGCTGTGATGCGATCAGACTCAGGCTTAGGTCTTACCTTATTCCCCTGTTCTGGTCGTATCAGGCCCTCTCCCCTTGTTATAGCCTTACCGATCCCAAGTACAGATTCCGGAGCAGGCAGAGACATCTAGAGCTTTATTGATAACCAGTAAGTTGAAATTTATACCCGATATTGCCTTTAACGGATTAAATATCTAGTTGAAGTGCACTCATCCCACTGGAATTAACTCTGGCAGCTTTATCTGATGATACTCATTTGCCTTTTCAATTTACAGATGGTCCATTGCCAGGTGACGGGTTGTCCGGCCGTCCTGTACAGGCCGTACAGGCATGAGGTCTGCCGATCTCATGCCAACTGCGCCATCCTGGTGGAAGGAAGTATGGTCTGGCACCCGGAGGCCTGTACAGTATGCTATGACTTAGTGAGGATCGTGACAGACGAGTCGGTAAGTAACATTCTCGCCTCGTTGTTTCTGTGAAATTTCTGCTACACTTTGGCTTTGGTGAAATTTCCTCAACACGGGGGATCCTAATTTGGTTATTTTTACAGGTTAGTTTGGCACTCAAGACTTCGTCGATGGGGTCCCTTAAGGCCTGGGTGGGAGGCTTCGGGAGAAACACAAAATCCGGAATTGGTGTCCGGATTCCTCCAGTCCGGAACCAAACTGCAGTCCGTGACGGTACTGGACACATCCAAGCTACCGCCATTTGAAAACAGCAACCCGTGGCGGTTGGCCCTGCACGCCCTGTTCTCAGAGGGTAAGCTTACCATTGAAGGTTGCGGAACCCGACCGGTAGAATACTTTGAGTTCTTCCCGGTGGGCCTTCAATTTCCATTCCCAGGCTACGCTAGACTAGCCGAAGATGCGCTAGTCAGGGTAGACAAAGTCCCAAAGGAGATGGTTATCTACCCTAGGGACCAGGCCCAGTCTGCATGGGTCCGCACCCTCACGGAATGGGAGTGTGTCACCACAAAGTTGACACCCCATAAAGGATGCTATACAATGTTTGTGGCCCCACAAGGAGTTCCGACTCCTTGTACGTCGAAGGTTGCAGAATTGACACTGGAGGACAAACTGCCTCAGCTAAAAGAGACGGAGGCTACCTCCTTGCTCTTCCCCGGCGTTATGGAATTTTGGACTGACGCTCCGGCAACGTTCACGGTGGGCAGACTCGATCCGGAGTGTGCCTCCACCCTATTCAGTGAACGTTTGCCTAGAATTCCGGACCCCATGGTCAAAGCAGAATTTGAAGCAAGGTGCAGGCTGAGTAGGTCGATTAACTCAGTCACCACTGCGGAGTTGACTGCTATGACCTTTGCAGATGAGCCTCTATTTCGGATCCACACAAAGTCACTACTACAGGCCTTCCAATCAGACCTGTATGACTTTATAGTGGCTAGACGAGCCTGCAGGAAGCATGTTTTTGTGAATGCTTCCATAAGACACGAACCGAACAGGCCCATAAAGGCGTCGATCTGGGGTGCCAACCTCTTCCCTGAGGACGTGGTTAACAACGTCCTCAGAGAGGCTGCTAGAGCCAACCAAAACCTTCGTGTCCGCTGGGGACTTTCCTTCAAAAGGAAGTTTGATACCCCCGGACCACAATCCAAAGGTAGGAAGAGGCCAAGGAAATACCAGCCTTTCCAGTCCTCTCAACCTCAGACATTGGTTCAAGCGGTTCCTGTCTCCCAGATTGGCAAGCCTTCGACATCCAAGGCACAGCCACAACAACAGTTTGTCCTGCTGCAGAGTCAACCGACTCAACAGCCTTCGGGTTCAACCGCACTAGTAACTTCCCCAGCCTTCAAGGCCTCCTTTGAGTCACAAGGAGCATTTCGAGGCTACAATAAACACACAAGAAGCAGCAGAGCCAGAGGTGCCTTCCAACAGAGAGCTGGCCTTAGAGGCAGAGGCTTCAGAGGAGGCAGAGGAGGTAAGACCTCAACCAATCAGTGAGGCTCCGCAGGTGGGCGGGAGACTGTATCTCTTCCGGGACCATTGGACCTTCAGTTCATGGGCCCACAGCATTGTATCGAAAGGTCTGGGGTGGAAATGGGAGAAAGGGCCTCCTCCACCAGTCAGTTTTCACCAGACTCCAACGACAGACCTACTAGACAATACCAAAGATCTCCTTAAAAAGAATGCAATAAAGAAAGTCAGTCACCTGAAATTTCAAGGACATCTGTTCAGTGTACCAAAGAAGGACTCGGACAAATGAAGAGTGATTCTGGACCTGTCCCGTCTAAACTCATACATTCAATGCGACAAGTCCCGCATGCTGACCGTCTCGCAGGTGCGGACCTTACTTCCCTGTGGGGTCATCACCACCTCTATCGATCTTACAGACGCTTACTATCATGTACCGATAGCAAGAAACTTCTCTCCATACTTAGGCTTCAAACTAGGAAAACAAGCCTACTCATTCAGTCATGCCATTCGGGCTCAACATAGCACCCATAGTATTCACCAAGCTAGGAGAGACAGTAGTCCAAGAACTAAGACCTCAGGGGGTAATGTTAGTAGCTTACCTAGACGACTGGCTCATTTGGGCAAGCAACGACAAGGAGTCGCAAAGCAACAGCCAAGGTAATAGAATTCCTAGAATATCTGGGTTTCCAGATAAACAAGGAAAAGTCCCGTCTCATTCCGGCGTCCCGCTTTCAATGGTTGGGAATCCAATGGGGCCTAACCTCACACAAACTATCTCTCCCACCAAAGAAGTGCAGAGAGATAGCGAAAGCTACGAGACAGTTCTTCAAGAACAAAAGGGCTTCTTGTCGTACCCAAGAAAGAATTCTTGGTTCTCTTCAGTTTGCCTCAATAACTGACGTTCTATTGAAAGCCAGACTGAAGGATATCAATCGAGTCTGGCGGAAAAGAGCCAACAACAAATTCAGACACAAGATCTCTCTGATTCCGCCGATATTAAAGAAAAGACTCCGTCCATGGACGGAAGACCGGAATCTCTCCAAATCAGTGCCACTGCAATTTCCCCTGCTGTCTCTGATAGTCCACATGGACGCCTCTCTGAGCGGTTGGGGGGGGGGGGCGGGGGGGGGGGCTACTCCCGATACAAGAAAGTTCAAGGAACGTGGTCAAATACATTCCACCAGTTCCACATCAACGTCCTAGAAGCAATGGCCATTTTTCTGACCTTAAAACATCTAGCTCCAGTCAAGAACAGTCATGTAAGACTAGTCTCGGACAGCGCAGTGATAGTTCATTGCATAAACAGAGGGGGCTCCAAGTCGAGCAAAGTAAATCATGTAATGATTGCAATTTTTTCGTTAGCAACGAAAAATCATTGGCACCTGTCAGCTACTCACCTGGCAGGAGTACGGAATGCCATTGCAGACTCACTATCCAGAACAACTCCACTGGAGTCGGAGTGGTCCTTGGACACAAAATCATTCCGTTGGATTTGCATTCAAATCCCGGGCCTTCAGGTAGATCTGTTCGCCACGGAGTCCAATCACAAACTTTCGTGTTATGTGGCTCCCAATCTGGACCCTCTAGTTCACGCCACAGATGCGATGTCCATAGACTGGAACAATTGGCAGAAGATTTACCTATTTCTGCCAGTAAACCTCCTGATGAAAGTCCTGCACAAACTTAGATCTTTCACAGGACAGGTAGCATTGGTAGCACCCAACTGGCCGAAGAGCAATTGGTTTCCTCTTCTACTAGAGTTGAATCTCCGTCCCAGACGGATTCCCAATCCAGAACTGACTCAAATAGTACAAAATCGGACTGTGTCAGCTTCCTCAAGAATTCTGAATGCCCTAACTTTATGGACTTCATGACGTTTGCGGCACAGAAGGATGCTAGTGTCGATCCACTAAACATCCTGTTCATAGTCAGATAAAAGAGAATCAACACTCAGACAGTATGATTCAGCAGTAAAGAAATTGGTCATCTTTCTAAAAGAATCAGATGCCAAGAAGATGACTACGAATCTGGCAATTTCATTCTTTAGAACCCTGCTTGAAAAAGGCTTAGCTGCTAGTACCATTACTACGACTAAATCTGCCTTAAGGAAGATTTTTCAGCTTGGCTTTAATATTGATTTGACAGATTCATACTTCTTGTCTATCCCTCGAGCATGTGCCCATCTGAGACCGGTGGACCGTCCCCACACGGTCTCCTGGTTTTTAAACGATGTACTCAAGTTGGCTTCAGACGCTGATAATGAATCATGCTCATATATAACCCTTCTCAGGAAAACATTATTCTTAATGAGTCTGGCTTCAGGCGCCAGAATATCTGAACTGTCGGCTCTTTCTAGAGAACCAAATCACATTGATTTCCTCCCGTCAGGTGAAGTTCTACTCTCCCCAGATCGGAAATTCTTAGCTAAGAATGAAGACCCACAAAACAGGTGGGCTCCATGGAAGATTATACCTCTTACACAGGACCCATCATTGTGTCATATTGTCACATTAAAATCTTATCTGGGCAGAACTTCTGAGAAGTCTTCAGGTCCTCTTTTTACATATTAGAGTAAAAGGCGGAACCATTTCCTTAAAAGGAATCGGACAGCAAATTCTTTATTTTATTAAACAAGCCAATCCGGATTCAGTCCCTCACGTCCATGATATCCGGGCAGTGGCTACCTCAATTCATTATTTTCACAATATGGACTGAGGATCTTAAAAAATATACGGGTTGGAAATCCCAGTCAGTATTTAAATGCCACTATCTAAAGAATTTAGAGGCCCTTAAATTTTCGGCAGTGGCTGCAGGGAGCATTGCCTCCCCTGATACGGCTTAGTCTTATAACTCTATTTCCTATTCCTTTATTCTGCTATTAATTTTCCCTTGATACTCGCTCTTTCCTACCTGCCTCGCTCGTAATCCCTACCTGTCTCCCTTAGGTTCCGGGCTGGTTTGCTTATCAACCCACTTCCAGACATGTACATAGTTTATATTTGTTGATTTTGTATTCCTTACCTGTTGTTTTTCCCAGGATAGTATGGATTTGGTCATATTTGATCCCACTTTTGTACCATTGTAACTTGTTACTCTTACATTGGTTATTAAAACTTAATTGTAAGAGAAAATTTTATTTTTATTTTTCCTTATATATCTATTAAATTTTGTGTTTTACCAAGCTTGTATGGCCAATTCTCTGATACTATTTCACCGGCCGACACAGGTCGAACCCAGAAAAGGGATTTTGACAAAGGAAAAATCTATTTCTGGGGGAAGACCTGTGTCGCCCGGTGAACCCATCCCTCTCTTTTCCTGGTCCCCACCCTTTAGCTGGCACAAGCTTGGGTGCGTAATTCAGGAATGAAGCCTTCGGGCGGGAGTTGAAGTGGTAGCGAGTGGAAGGTAGACGTAAAGTAGTTGTTGTAACGGCACCTACCTAGAGAGGGGTTTTGAGAGGAGTCTTCTAATTGGCAGAAAACCTGTGGTAGTGGCTTCCACTCGCCCTATGGGTGAGCGAGCTGAAGGTAGTAACTTCAGCATTCCATTTAGCTTTTTCTCTGGTATATTTAGCATCTATTTATACCTAGAAATGTGTGTTACAGGGACATTTCACCGGGCAACACAGGTCTTCCCCCAGAAATAGATTTTTCCTTTGTCAAAATCCCTTTATCGTGTTGTGTGTGAACTTAATGACTTGCATTATTAGCCATGGGTCCCAAGAATGTTGCTGAAGTTCACGGAAAGAAGAGGATGTTTTCTATGGAGACAAAGATGGATATAATCAAGAAGTGCTAATGTTTTCTGCCATTTGTTAATGTGTTTCGTAAAGTTTAGTGTTAATGTTTCCTGTCATTTTTTAATGTGTTTCGTAAAAGTTAAGTCTTCATGTTTTCTGCCGTTTGTCCTCCCCCTCTGTCGCCACTTTTGGACATAGCCTCACTCGAAAGGTAAGGTTCCACATTTTACTACATACGTACGTACAGTGGTTACCCCAGTATTCGCGGGGGATGTGTACCAGACCACCCCCCCCCCAAATAGTTAGAATCCGCAAATGTTTGGAACCCCCCTCTAAAAATGCTCATAAACTCCTCTACTGAACATGCAAACACCAAAGTATCCCTAAAAAGACCATCCTTCATCAAATATACATAAAATATCCTATTATGATTCATATTAATCTTTGAAATACTATTAATACTGTTTTAAAGTAAATCTTACATTTTATGGTTATACATAAATACATACTATGTACGTACTGCATGACTTAGTTACGTATGTGAAAATAATTCAGTCCCCCCATAAGTATTCAGTATGTACGTTTTCTTTCATACTGTTACTATTTGAGACATCCATTTTCTTTTTACAAGGGAAACAATTGTATGTGAAATCACAAATACCAAATGTCTACTTAAAGTATTATCCTACATCAAATATACTATTGAATTGGTATTATTAATATCATTTTAAAGTCATCTTAAACATTTTACCATTAGAAATATATAAACAGCCAATAGCAGAGAGAGAGAGAGAGAGAGAGGAGAGAGACGAGAGAGAGAGAGAGAGAGAGAGAGAGAGAGAGAATAACTCCTTACGATTTCAATAGATTGAAATGAACGTCCGTAGGCAACTTTTTTCCCCTCCCATAAATACATATATTTCTCCAGAGAAGAGAGAAAGAGAGGACTGTGCAATTATGTTTGTCTATCAATTCTTTTGCTGAGAGCGAGAGAGATAAAAGAAGGAAGAAATAGAAACACCAAATGTATACCTTATTTAACATCCTGCATCAAATTTACCTTAAATTATTATCATATTACTGTATTAATCTTAAGAGATTAATATAATTTCAAAGTAATCCTAAACATTAGTAGCCTTAAAGGTATATACTTACTTATAACACTTGCAGCCAAGAGAGACAGAGTTACCACTATGACAAATATCTTGTAGGAGAGAGATGAGAGAGAGAGAGAGAGCAAGAGGAGAGAGAGACGAGAGAGAGAGAGAGAGAGAGAGAGAGAGAGATTGTCCTTACAGTATTTAAAAGAGAGAAATGGAATGATTATTGTATTTAAAATACTCACATATGAATTTTGTACTTACAGTTATAGTATTATTATTGGAAAATATTAAAGATAAACTTATTACATGTCCATGAAAATCTCAACTCAGTAATAGAGAGATAGAGAGAGAGAGAGAGAGAGAGATTACTTAAAACCATTAAATTCGTTGACCATTGTATGGCATTGTTACTTTCCCAGCTCCGAGCGTCACTGGAGTTAAGAGGTAGGGAAATTGATACAGAAAAAGACGAAGGGAAGAATTTTCATTTGAAATTAGTTATCGTATTATTACTACTTCTATTATTATTATTATTATTATTATTTGAAAATAAAATAAACACGTGCACCTACCATAAAAATTCTCTCATCTCAGTAAGAAAGAGGAGTTATCCTTACAAGTGAAATGTAAAGGTCATTTTCATCTCTTTAAAATACTACCATTATGAATTTTGTAATTACAGTTTTATTATTATTATTATTATTATTATTAAACTGAAATTATCAATAAACATTTTACATACTAGTACCATAAAAATTCTTTCATCTCGGTAAAAGAGAGAGAGAGAATGTTTATCTATCTGTTCTATCAAAAAATACTTATAACACTTCCAGCGAAAGAGAGGGAGGGAGTTACCACTATGACACATTATTATCTTGTGTAGCAAAAGAGAGAGAGAGAGAGAGAGAGAGAGAGAGAGAGAGAGAGAGAGAGAGAGAGAGAGAGTTAGCCTTAATTAAAAGTGACATGGATAGATTAGTATTGTATTTCTTTAAAATACTATCACATAATATGAATTTTGTAATTACAGTTATTATTATTAGTATTATTATTATTATTATTTGAAAGTATTAAAAACATATAGTACAAGTACTATAAAAAAAATCTCGAGTTTCAGTAAATGAGAGAGAGAGAGAGAGAGAGAGAGAGAGAGAGAGAGAGAGAGAGAGAGAGAGAGAGAGGGGGGGGGGGGGGGGGGGGGGGGGGGAGGGGAAATTTCATGAGCACTTGATGGCAACACAACAGCTCTTCCCCCTCCTGTCACAGAACTTGATATATCTGACAGTTTTAGTACCTGGAGTTAAAGAAAGAAGACTGGGATTTCCTTCATTCTTTCATAATTTTTTAAATTTAAAAGCTAAAATCTTACTAATTCACTATGGTATTTTCTTTAATGAATTGATATTATTGCTGTATAAATTAATATTAATATTTGAAAATAGTAAATATGATATTGTTATGATACAATAAAGTTTGTTCATACTTACCTGGCAGATATATATATAGCTGTATTTTCTGAAGTCCGACAGAATTTTAAAAACTTCCGACACACGCAGTGGTCGGTCAGGTGGTTAGTACCCATTCCCACCGCTGGGAGGCGGGTATCAGGAACCATTCCCATTTTCTATTCATAATTTTTTTTCCACTGTTCCCTGAAGGGGAGGTGGGTGGGTACTTGATTATATATATCTGCCAGGTAAGTATGAACAAACTTTATTGTATCATAACAATATCATTTTGTTCATGAAACTTACCTGTCAGATATATATATAGCTGAATCCCACCTTTGGAGGTGGGAAGGGACAGAATAGAAGGATTTTGGGAAACAAATGCATGCAGATGATTTACATCTTGGTTCCACCTGTTAGCATAGCTGACTTCGTGATTACTGTCACCCAAGTCTGCTTCTGCTTTACTAGAGTTGCCAGCGAGGTAGAGACCTATAAAGCTGGTGCACTCCAGATGATCTGTCAACGGGGGCGGGGGGGCGTGACCACAATGTGACTAGACCATATTGACCATACCATGAGGGCTAAGAAGTAAAATAAATATATATATATATATATATATATCACCACCTGACCAACCTAGCCAAAGTTAAGGTGTGTTAACTAAGGCTTAAGAGTTAAGAAGTCGCCGTTGTCGGCGACTCAACAACTAAATTAAGAGCTCTTCCTAACCATTTTCTACAGGATAGGATGAGTGGTACTTCTTGCCCCCAAGATTGTGTCTGCAGACACGTATGGCCCTAGCGAGCAGCAGATCTCATATGCCATCTTCACATCTCGCAGGGAGTGTGAAGTGAACACAGAGTTGCTTCGCTAAAACATGGTACTCAGGATGTTGCTGAGTGCCATGCTCTGTTGAAATGCTTCCGAGGCCGCGCCCTCACCTCGTGAGCATTCAGATAAAAGATTTCAATTCTTTGTGCAAACACAATGAAGGAGCATTTTTGAAAGAACTCCTTAACACTAAAGCCAGGGTGTTCTTCGATATGGGCAAGTCTGGTCTTTTTCGGAACACTGCAGATTGCCCGAATGGACTTCGACTTTCTTGAGTTTTATGTAGATAAAACTTGAGAGACCCGACAGGGCACAGGACTCTCTCTGGCTCCTGCCCACTAACTTGTGCCATCCTTGCTTCCAAGCTCCTGGCCCCAAGGACAAAACGGGTTTCCATTCTTAGGCCACAACGGAAGGCTTAGAGAGCACACCGCCTTGTGTTCTCTAAAGCCAAAACTTGTGACGATGGCTTAAAATTTCACTAACCCTCTTTGTCGTATCTAGGGTGGTTAGAAGAAGGCCTTCCTGATCACATGCAAGAAGTTAACAGGTAGGAGAGGTTCGAATGCTTTGACATCAAGAACTTCAGACTACGTCTAAGTTCCATATTGAAAGCTTCGATCTGGACATGCACAGTCAGTACGTCTGTACTAAAGTCAGGTGACCGACCAGTTGACCAGTCAGACGAATCAAGGACAGCAAGGCTGTACCTGAAGACCATAAGGCACTATTCTTCGCTGAAGGATGAGTGTCTGGACTGCCTGGGCGATTCAATCTAAGCAAACCTTGGGGGTGTATCAACGCAACCCAACGTCGTCAGCGAATCAACTCCTGACTCGAGCTCTGGTGCCAGGAGAAAGGAGCGAGGAGCAAAAAGGCGATTCAGTCCCGAAGGACGAATGCCTGACAGTCCAACCTGGTCTCATGTTACACGATCATCGGGGGTGTATAAACGCAACCGACTTCGTCAACAAGAAACTCAGGGCTACTATATGTCGCCTGATCTCGCACGAGTGTCTGACTCCGAGAAAACAGGTGAGACAAAAAGTAGATGGTGAGCGAGTTTCGAGATTCCACAGAACTCAAAAATCGTGAAGGGCTTTGTTGTTTGACAGACGCAAATCTCTGAGCCCAAAGGCCGTCAACAACATATTTGCGTATTCTTTAATAGTTGTGACTGCCAGCTTATCCCATTCTTCAGACGGAAATGGAAGACGGTAATCTTATTCCTGTCAACATCTCGATAGTCTGAACGTAGTCAGACTCAAAGCGGAGAGGTTATAGGTACCTTTCGAGTTAGAGTAGACCGACTCTCTCGGAAAAGGTCCTTGGAAAGTGAACTAGGAAGTATGTGACCTCTGTGAATCCAGGATCCTGAAGGCCAACATGGGGCGATCAGCGTCATTGTCGCTCCCTGTGACGTCATAAATCCTCTTATTACATTCCTAAGCGATTGAAAAAGGGGAAAAGAGACTAAACATCCATCCCCGTTCAATATCATAGGATGGCGTTTAATGGTACCGATCCCGGATCGAGAATAAGGGAGCAGAGAAGAAGAAGCCTCTTCGTCCTCAACATATCGAAGAGAAGAATGAAAGGGCGTCCCTAAAGTCTACACAACTCTCAACTTACTTCTAAAGAAAGATTCCACTCGGAAGTGAATAGTTGCTGCCGTCGATCGAGACGATTCGTACAGACTTTTGCAATCCTGTAACGAACCTGTAGAGGATCGTTACATTCTACGCCTGTTGTTATAATAGGCTCTTTCTCGTAAACTCGAACAAGGACCGAGAGAAGACACTTCTTAAGATATGAGAGAGCTGTGGAATATCAGAGTTGATCTGGACCACTGGTTCCCAAAAACTCGTTTCGAGGACTGGAGGGACTACCGAATCGCTTTTACTTCTTTCAGATTAAGATCCAGGACATCTGAAACCCTATCAGATGTCCGGCACCTTCTTTCTATCACCTCAAGGTTGATAGCCACACTGAGAGATGTTCAGAATCATTCCTAGATCTTGAATATTATTTCAGTTTCCGGTAGGAAAAAAACTGTGGTCTGAATTGCAGTCTATTCGGGAAACAAACTTCTTCAGGAAGGAAAGGTGGTCCCAGCAAGCTCATCCATTCCCTCCCCGAGTATGCTTACTTCCCTAATAAGGCTGCGCTTTGCCTAAGCAGGAGAGCATATAAAAGTGCAATGTTGCGGTAGACTCGTAGTTCCATACCGTGCGGTAACGAGCACCGAAAGGATTAAGAGATAACTCTGTTGAACATAGTAAGGCAAAACGAATGCAACGTTTATTCATTCACGTAAGAAATCCCCTCAATCTTAGGCTAAAGTCCGTGATTGTAGGACAGAGATACAGTTAGTCAGTCAATCCCCCAGGAGAGACGTAACCATCAGCACAGAGATACGGTTAGTCAGTCAATCCCGCAGGAGAGAGAGACGTAACCTACAGCGCATGACAGCGCACGATCTGTTACTGGCTCGGTTGGACTGGAGGACAGACACAGCGTGACAGCAGCAGCCAGCAGCTTACGAACGTCGTCTCTTAACTTTATGTCTGGGTTGCCAGCTACCCTATTCTACGGAGAAATAGGTCCGTTATTTTTTGAGCAGAAAGACTCTCAAGCTGGTATATTTAAGCGAAACAGAAAACGCTAAATATATAGATGCGTTTGTGTCGTCAGAACACTACCATACAACGGTAAAAGATAATCGGAAACTCCTGGTAGGCTGCAGGGAGTAACGATTAAATGTCCTTAAAATAGACAATAGACCTCTCGGTTGCCATCCGAAGAGGTAACTACAGCAAGCGTATATGACTTGAACCAACAGAAGTAAAATAACGCAAGGCAAAATATGAAATTATATCACAATAAAGTTTGTTCATACTTACCTGGCAGACATATATATAGCTGAATTCGGAAATACAGCTACATACATATCTGACAGGCAAGTTTCATGAACAAAACTTAAAGAGAATCTAAGCAGTCAGCTAAAGATTCTTATGTTATTGGACATAAGCGTTCATTGACGTAGTCGACAAGTCTATTTCTTGTACGAGTCTGCGAATGACGAATGAGAGCTCTTCCGAATCTTGTCAATAAGAGCTTATTCGCTTACGCAATATCAAGTTAATGAGATGTTTGTCAATGAGAACTAACCCATTTACGGGACAAAGAGATATTTTGTCAATGAGGGGATACCCACTTACTTGACAAAACGATAGTATATTGTCAATGGGGGAAAGTCACTGAATTGACAAAACGTAATCCAGGAAGTCGAGCATTTAATTTTTCCGATTCCCGTCTCAAACAAGGAAGGGGCAAGAATCCTGTTAAGAGACTGGGCTTACGGCAGGTAGAACGACGATGTTCAATTCGGCAGCGTAGTCCCGACTAGAAACTAACAAAATCTATCATCTGAAAAACCCTTTCAGATGGGCTAAAAAGCTTGCAAAATTATCCTGGGAAGAGGAAGAAACTCTCCAACCAGCTTCCTCTACCGTATCACAACTAATGCCTGTTAAAGCTTAAAATATATTGGCAGTATGGCAAAGGAAGTCCTGTCTTGCGCTTTCCTGAAGAGCGTCCTTTTGATGAGTGCCTTTGCAAGAATCCTACTGAACGTTGCCGAGAGTCCTGACGTGCAGGACATCGAGCCTTATCGCAAAGTCTTGACTGCGGTAGTGGCAACTTAAATTTATTGGCAGAATGGCAAAGCTTGCGGTAGAGCAAACGAGATCTTCCCTTAACTCCATCCACCTATGCGAAAAGCAATATTAATTGACAGAGACCTCTTGAATTCACGAAACCCGATGTCTTGCTGGGTTTCGAAGAAGAAGTTACTTCGTCTGTTCACTTTAAGCTTCCTCCGAAGCACTGCCTACTTCACATTCTTTGCAGGTGAGGTAGAAGGTATCACCGAAGGTAGAGGTAAAAATTCTTTAGGCCCAAATCTGAAACAACAAGAGCTTGAAGAGTTCAACAGAAACATTCAGCCAGGGGCGACACAACTGGCGTGCGCTGGTGCACGCTCGGCGTCCACTGGCGCGCGCTCGGCGTCCACTGGCGCGCGCGCTCGGCGTCCACTGGCGCGCACTTGGCGTGCACCCGCGCGCGCCTGGCTTGGGCGTCCGCTCTCAAAAGCTTCCTGCTACTATGACTTCTTTTACGTATTTCTCGGTGGAAAGACGGACACGAGTTCAGGCGACGTTCGCCTTCTTACTTCTCACTGAAACGCATAACGAGAGAGAGAGAGAGAGGATGTGAAGCGTCCTCTTCTATAAAGCTTCTATTTAGAGGGCGCGAGTCCTTCCGAAAGCTCCAACCCCTGCACGGGGAGGACGCTTCGGCGGACGAGAAGCAATCTTTCAGGATTCGTGCACGCGCACGCACTTTGGCAGTCTGGGGATTTTCATCAGAAACTGCCGAAGGCACGCCAGATCGGTGGGGGTTCCTTGTAACCCTCCTTAGGCTTTCGACATGCTCCCTCCCCGGGTCCTGGGAGTCAAGCAGAGGTCCCGGCCTAGAGGCGAAACGAGGCCGATCTGACGCACCCTCCACTACACAAGTGGTATCACTGCACTTCTGCACTTCACTTTTACTCTCTAAAGCAAGCACTTTCGATTCTAAGTTACGAATCGAAAGAGTATCAGAGAAAGGGCAATTCCTCTACAGAGACTGCTTAGGGCCCGAAGGCAACAATGCAGGGTTAGGAGTAACAATTACAGAAGTAGCACTTCACAGCAATGAAGGAGAGCGACCACCTCTCGTAGACATATTCATAGCCCGTAGGCCATACTACAGGGTTAGGCAAAATAAAGTCTACAGGAAGGTTAGCAGGTTCACTACCCTGACTTTTGTTACTGATTAATTGCGTACATACGAATCATACGTCTTCCTTACGGAATTAGACATGTTTACTGATTAATTGCGTACATACGAATCATACGTCTTCCTTACGGAATAGACAAAGTCTCACACTCCTTACATGACAAATCGCAACAAAGAAGCAAGACCCATACCCCTCGTACATACCAAGTGCGGATCTACCGAAGCTTTCGGTAGCCACACCCTATCTTTGCAGACAACCCCGTCTGAAACTAGCCTAACTAGATTCAGATATTTTATGCAAAAATGAATCAAATTCAAATCCAATTAAGATAGCGTTATGCCTAGCCACAAATCCCACAAATCCAAGTAAATAAATCAAAAGACAATTAGGATACTTAGCGGCAATGATGTTTCCAAAATCCTAAGACGGAGGTACTGAAAACAGGTGTTTTCAGCACCAGCGACAGAAAAATTATGAATAGAAAATGGGAATGGTTCCTGATACCCGCCTCCCAGCGGCGGGAATGGGTACTAACCACCTGACCGACCACTGCGTGTGTCGGAAGTTTTTAAAATTCTGTCGGACTTCAGAAAATACAGCTATATATATATCTGACAGGTAAGTTTCATGAACAAACATTTATTATCATAAGAAAAAAACATACATCTTTGTAGGAGAGAGAGAGAGAGAGAGAGAGACGAGATGAGAGAGAGAGAGCGAGAGAGAGATAGAGAAGATGAGTGTAGAGAGAGAGAGAGAGAGAGAGAATTATTATTTTTATTATGTGATATCAATTAAACTTATTAAACTTACTAATACAGTATAATCAAAAGTAATGAAAATTAGTAAATCATTTTTGTATCATAAAAATGTATTTAGTCATGAAAATAAACATCAAAATACACTAATTAGTGATTATTTTCGTCGGAAAATTCTGCGAATGGGCGAGTCCGTCCGCGAAAAATTTCTAGACAGATTCCAAAGAAAAATCTGCGAATGTGTGAGTCCGTGAATCCAGAGAACGCGAATACGGGGGGGCCACTGTACATGTACACAGTATTTCTTGTACCCTGTACACTAATACACTTTATTTGCATGTACAATATCAGTTGGGTTAACTAGTGAATGGTCCAAATTGTTGTATTTCATTGTTTATTGGTCAATTTGGCTTTATAATAAAATTTACTGTGGCGTTTTTGTAGGGTTTGGAACGAATTAGGCAATTTACATGTAAAACGTAGTTCAAGATACAAAAAAATCAGGTTACGAAGGCTGCTTCAAAACGGATTAATTTCGTAACCTGAGGCACTACTGTATATACCCTACTCAAAGGAAATCTACTACCCAAGGTTCCACTCTGTGTACTTGCCACGTAGCCCAATGGCGACAACGGGTGGGGAGCGGCACCCATTGCATCAATGTCCTCCCCTGCCTATGCCCCTAGTCCCCCTCCCTGGTCTTCAAGAGTGAGACTGAAAGGGATGTTAACGAGGCTGCTTCTTTGATGCCGGAGCTGGTTGAGAAGCTCTGGCTGAAGTAGATGGCTTTAAAGGCTTCCTGGCAGGGGACTGCTTTTCTGCCTTGGAGCAGACGGGCGAGACTGAGCTTATGACTTAGTCAATGCCTGTTGGGTAAGTCGATCATTACTCTCACCCCATCATCTATCTATTTCAGCCTCCAACTGATCCCTGGGCAGAAGACGCTAGGATTCTAGGGGATCTCCATTCCACAACGACAGCAAAGAATCCTATCCACTGAACGAGCAACTTTTGAGAGGGCTGCATCTCTTCTAATTAGTACCAAGTTAGCCCACAAGTTTGCATCTAGATGTCTTAGGCACAAAATGGCCTTCGCACCAGATTATAGTGACCTGATGAAAGAAGGAACGTTGAATGTTCCTCTTGCAGAATGGGACGAAGAAATCCTAGCCACTGGTGATGACCACAAATCTATCCATGAGACAGTCTGAACTACAGAAGAGGCGGTCAACTCCCATGGTAGAAGCTTCCTGAAAAGTTAACCAAGGGCTGTCAGCCCTAACCTGATCCAAGTACTGGTCTCCAGGCCACTGATGTCTTGGGAACAGGGGATTGTAGAATCCCTGGGAGTGGACCTCTACTACTGCTTCTATGGCCCTCTTCAGAAGGAGGAAGGATACTTCCTTCGAAAGAGCCACATACCTTTCTGAACCTCTTCAGTAAGCTGTCAATGTAATGGGAGGAGACTAAAGGGGTCTCCAAAAACAGGACGCAGTAGCCCTCCTTTAATACCCTGATGATGTTTGGCTCTGCTCCTCTGCAAGCCTACTCCTCCCACAACGCGAGAAGCCTGGCTTCCACTGGGGCTCAAAGGACTTGTGGCTCATTTCTTACGTTGGGGCTTGGAGGTGGAGTGTTTCAACTGGAAGTGCAGGTTGGAGTGGGGTCTAGGTTGAGACTGGGGTCTCTTCCCACTAAAGGGGTGCTGCTGGGGTGGAGACAAACTTCGGATAAAAGGGTGCTGACAAAGAAGGCTTGGGACGTGAAGACTGTGTCAGGAGATCCTGGGTACACTTCTGCAGATCTGAAGCAATACAATATTTTTATAATAAAATTAGATTTTACACATACCAATTAATTACCTATAGCTGAAAGCTCACTACCGTGGCAGTCAAATCTTACAAATTTTGTGGTGGAGCCACCATCGGTTGCGTAGGTGTGTGGGACCCGCACACTTTCGGGACCAATAGGTACAAGACTGCAGAGGGTACCAATTCGTTTGGCGTGCCAAGTCCATCTGTGGGGAGGGCTTTAATCAGGTTATTACTTGTTAATTCTATTATAAAAATGTCATTTTAAAACATGTATCTTACCAAGTAATTACCTACAGCTGATTCCACTCTTACAGAGGTGGGAATCATGGACATGATCTACATTGAAGACACTATATAGTATATAGTAATGACTTCATATAGGAATATTGCAAGTATTTATCAAATACTTATGTACCTTACCAGGTAAGAGAGCATTGCAGATGAATATGTACTGCCTCTGGTCATCGCTCTCTTGACCTGTAGAAGGCGTGGCAGTTTTAGCCAATGATCGCCCCTACTTTAGTGGGAAATAACTTCTCAGTCATGGAGGTTCACCAATGACTGGTGAAAGTTATTACTGATGCCCTTGCCCTGGGCTTAGACCAGATAAAACACAAGCACACCTACACCATAAAAACAACCAGAGATATCCTACCATAAGACTGGTGAATACTCCAGGTAACAAGTACCCCCAGGGCTTCCCAAGAAATCTGAATAATTCTTCAAGAAGAAAGCCAACAGAGAAGAGTAAGCTGAATGACGTTGGGTTCCTTCCTCTATTGCTTCGTCCTCCGACGAAATAGGAGAGAACTCATTCTCCTTATTGCCTGAAGGAGCTTCATTCTTCATAAAACTCATCAGTTCGTCCAGCTGACGTTTGAGAGGAGCCAAAGACTTGCCTACATAAGCCAAAGTAGAATCAGGAGAGGTGTCCGGAACTGAAACTGTTGCCATTGGCGCTAAGCGCCCCAGATTGGGTGTAACTCCAGGCGCCGAGCGAGCTGAAGTGGGCACTAAGTCAACAGAGGCGGGTGTTGAGCGGGCAGTTGTAGGTGCCAAGCGGGAAGCAGTGTGCGCCGAGCTGCCTAAGAGGGGAGACAGGCATTCGGGTGCGGACACTACTTGGTCCAATACAGGCGCTACCTAGTCCAAGACAGGCAAACCCCTCTGGCCTCCCTTGGACTTCCAGTATGTCTTCCCCTCAGTGCAGAGAAGCGGGACAGTGACCTTCATCTAGGAGAACCAGTGGGCCAAACAGCCACCTCCTCAGATAACGCAACACTATCACTAATCACTGCACTTTTGAGAGGCGCACTCTCCACAAACGACCTGAAAGAGGAGCCAAGATCTAATATCACCTTAGCAAGAAACTCAAATTTCTTCTCAAACTTAATATCGAGGCTGGCAATGGTGTTGGGCTTGGAATCACGGGAGCCTGAAGTAGGAGTCACTGGTAAGAAGGGCTAACTAACGGGGAAGAGACAGGAGGTTGAGCAGGAGTAGAAAATTCCTCGACTAATGAAGGAGAATTCTCTATGGCAACCTTACTTTTGGCTCTAAGAGATGCCTTCCTCTTCCTATCCCTTGCTAACTTATCTAAATGAGAATTCAAGGTTTTCCATTTAGGTTCATCCCAATCTGCAGACTCTGGACACGATAGGTCCCTAGAACAAGTCTGCCTCCTACATTTGATACACTTAGAATGTGAATCATAAGAAAGTTTTGTTAATCTGGTTCTACATCCTTCCAAGCAATACCTAATCCTCAAGGCGCTACAATCTGACATAATTGATCAACAGCTAAGTAAACAAAGCCACAAAATATGCAAGTACGTCGCCAAGGAATACTGCAATAAACCCCAACGATGTCGAAAAATTACCACCAAAACCACCGATGTTAGTCGGAAGCCAGCAGCAAATGAATCAATTCTCTCTGCAGTTTTGTACCTATCGGTCCCAAAAGTGGGCAGGTCCTACACTAGCGATGATAGCTCTACCACAAAATTTGTAAGATTTGACTGCTGCGGTAGTGAGGTTTCAGCTATAGATAATTACTTTGTAAGTTACATGTGTAAAACTGCTCTACTATGGCTTGCGGGAAGAGATGGGAGGGATCCAGAGGCACATGCAAGCATGCCCAGGAGGTCTACCGAAACTGGGTCAACTATCCCTATGGCATTCTCGATCTTCTTGGCAACAGCTCCCACTGTCCAGTCCAGGAAACTGAACACCTCGAACACCTTGAACAGATTTTTTACAAAGTTCTTTACGAAGTAGTCTAACTCCACCTAGGAGAAGAAAGCCCTGGCCGAGGCGAAGGCTGAGCAACATGAAGAGTGGTGAGGCTGGAGAAGTCCCCTTGGGAGGAGACAGCGACTCCCAGGGAGGGGGCTTCTCCGGTGTCGTAAGGCCTATAGGTCCTCTTGATCAGATGCAAGGGAGGGTGTGCAAACATCACCTTCCCTTGCTCTCTCTTCATCAAGAGCCACTCTTTGACAACTTTCAAGGCTTTCTTGGAAGAGGTAGAAAGAACCATCTTAGGCAGGAGAGAGAGTTCAAGTTGAGTCTTCGACATCAGGAAAGAGGAGTACCTGGCACGAAAAACCCAGGATAATTCCTCAGGAGAAAATGAAGCAGAGACTTGTAAGCCAACTGTTGTGCCGAGTCTTGATCCACATCCTCTTCATCTCCCGAAGAAACTGGAGAAAGGTCATCAGCAGTCTTTGGAATCTCCTGCAGGAGGAGCTTTCCTGATTTAAGTCAGGATCTCTGCAAGCTGATCCCTAAATAGTGCAAGAGAGAGGTCATCCAATTCAGAAGCTTGGGTTTGATGTTGCTGATGGGCGCACTGTCCGGAAGCAGAAGGTGCCAAGTGTTGCAAATCCATAGCAGGAACAGGCATGGGAGCAGGAAGCACAGGAGCGAAAGCTGGTTGTGCACGAGCCAGTGGTGGGTGCGCAGTCACATGAAATGGGAGTACACCCAGGACTGGGTTCTCAGGAGTAAAAGCCTCACAATGAGACAGTTACTCAAGTGATGGTGATTACCACTGAGCTTCTTGCACTTAAAGAGTCCTTGGGAGATGGCAGCACAGGTTAATCCCATGGATGAGAAAGCAACTGTGCAGGATCAAACACAGGGATCTACCCCATAGCTACACGAAGGAAGGCCGAGATCAGAGGTGTCCTTATGCTGCTTGATTGGCACAGGAGACTTGGGAGCTGAATCACGCATATGACTTTTCAATGGCCTAGAAAAGTTCACTTAGCGTCTACGATGCCCAAGATCAGACTCCGAACCTGAACTGGAAGATAAACGGCGCACATCCACTCACATGCCTTTCCAACGCCAGTTGGTTGCATCCTGGGATTTCACAACAGGACCAACAGAGGGAGCAGCAACCCGTGGGCAAACCCCATCAGCCTCCCTTGGACCTCCGGTATGTCTTCTTGGTGCAGGGGAGCAGGGCAGTGACCTTCATCTAAGAGAACCAACAGGATAGGAAGCTACCTCCTCCACTGACACTTCACTTGGCACTTCATTACTGCACACTTTTTCCACTTTGTCAATAAGGACTTGAGGAGAAGCCCCAAACTCAGAAACAGAATTTATAACGAGGTTAAGCATCTTGTCAAACTTAAAGAGTTAATCCTAGACTCTTATCTGGCAATAGCATTGGGTTCAGAAGCATGGGAGCTGAGCAAGGGAGTAGGAGGGGGGAGGGAGGGAGGGAGGGCTGAGGATAGGAAAAAGGTTGTTACCAGGATTAGAAGGAGGCGCAAGACTGGAGTTTGCCTTAGGCCTAGGGGAAGAATCCTTACTAACAGAGGCCCTACTTTCGGCCCTAGTGGCCACCTTCCTACTCCTGTTCTTTCTAACTTATTTAAGTGAGATTCCAAAAACTTCCACCTACTGCCATCCCAATCCTTACACTCATCATAGGTAAGATCTTTCGTACACACCTGTTCCCTACACTTGTTACACATAGTATAAGTATCTTTAACAAAGCTTGGTCAACCTAGTCTTGCAGCTTTCCCTACAATAGTAAAGACTGGAAGCGCTGGAAACAAGACACTAAATTACTTAAGCTAATTATGAAAAAAGCTAAAGATTCAATTCAAACCAAGCCGAACGCAACCAACGAAAAAACAACTAAAGAGGGTACATCACCGACTTCTGCAAGCAAAAGAAAACCGGCGAACATAAATTCAGGAGATGAAGTGTCATCGATTGAGCAGCATGAATGAGAATGATGCCATTGGCTTCGGTCGCTCACTGGCTCCTGTTGCAGTGAGTGAGGCCTGTTACCCACACTTTGCAAGTCACTTGTTTGTGAATTTTTTTATTTAGGATGCCATGCGAGCATAATCATTAGGTAAGTAATTACTTGGTAAGTTATATAAAAACTTTGGTTCACATTCCCACAGATTTTTATTTGATAGGACAACATTAAACTAATTGAGACCACATACAAAAAGTCACGTATGATATTGCACGAACCAGGACTCTTGAGTGAACCAAGGACACAACAAGTGTCTGCACAATCATATAAATGTGACCAGTCATGATACCCAGCTGTTTTGATATGTAACATCCTGTCACAAGTGAACACTCTGCTTACCTGTTCACAACCTCAGGAACATGCAAGCACAGATCAGATATCCTGGATGAACCAAGCACCACTAAATGTCCGCATATTCCCATACAGATAATCACAATAACCAGTGATATCACACAATGGGAAAGGTAGTGCAAATTCTTTATCTGTTTATCTTGGCAGGTATTAGGGATGTGCCCAAGAACTGGTATCGGCTAGTTTTTGTGGTATCGGTATCAGTGAATTTCTGGCCAATACCAGCTGATAGTTCATTAGTATACAGGAATTTATAATCCTTCTAGGAATCCTAAAATGCATATAGTAACAAAGCCCACCAAATAAAGTTTGGCATAATATTAATTTTTTATACCTCTTTTCATTTCTAGGATAGTTATATTGAATATTATCTTTAATAAAATTATAATTTTAACTTAGTTCAGATGGTCTAAGTCCAGTATGAGTTGGAACTTGCAAAAGGATCTGTGCTTTTTTTTCATTAGTTGAATGTTTTGTTGATCTATAATGAGAAACAAACTCTGGTTCTTTCTTAATCTCTTTTGATTTATGTATCGGCATCTCATTTTTCTTGGGATAAATACTATAGAAACAATTTATGTACTGTAATGAGGCAAAGGATTAACCCCTCCATTACCAGGACCTTTCATAATCTAAACACATTAATGAGTCTGTTAACTGTTTCTAGCCAAAATATAAATTAAAACTCAGAATAAAAGTAAATATTAGTGAATTCGAGTAAGCACTACATACCTAAATTGTTAGTCTTCTAATGGTCATCATAATATAAGCCAAACTGTATCCAGGTAATAAAGGGATTAAATACTTAATAGTTATACTTGATGTTATTTTTCAATATAACTTATGCCTTTGAAATTGTTTATATAACCCTATTGAACCTTTAATATACAATAACAAGAGAACAAGAATTATTTTAGTAACAATATGTATTCTCCTAAATAACAGTGCTATGGAGGGAACAGGTGTCGGTATCAGTATTGATATTGGCTTTAAAAGTTGGTATCAGTATCTGTATTGGCCAAAAATTTGGTATCAGTACATCCCTAGCAGACGTATGAACAGGGGAGAGTTGAGGGCAGTCTCCGTGTCTTGGAAGGAATGAGGAAACGCTGCTTCATGAGCATGCTAAACAACCACAGTGTCAATACTACCTAAGGCAAACATCTAACCTGCTAGTGGGCAAATGCTGCCAGCCCTTGAAGATGGAAGGCACTCATTCAAAGTCCAATGGGACTTCTTGTGAGAAGGATTCAAGACCTCCTTGATTTTTATATGGAAGGCAGAAGAGGAAGGGCAAGGAGGAGGAGGATAAATGCTTGCATTTCTAAACTTACTCAATCCACAAGCCTTACTCTCCTCAGCTACAGTAGAAGATTGTCAAGGGAAGTACTAATAGCGCTGGAGGATGACACGCTATGCTTAATATCACAGACATATCTCTGCAAGCAAGATGACCACTGCTGGAGGCTCAACAGCATCGAGTTCTTTAGGGTAAACAATAGCAGCAGCAGTGGTAGGAACAGCACTGACGATGAACAGAAAGACCTACAAATATGTACGTACTGTACTCCCGCAAAGTCAACAAAGCAGTCGCAGGTAGTGGCAAACCAAAAACAAGCACTGCTCTCACCTGGAGAGAGCTTGGTATGCATGCCTGGGTTGGTACTGTTGGAGAGTGTGTGTTAGTCATGAGACAGAGGAGTTGGAGAAAAGGTGGAGAGAGGGCAGTTTGGAAGAAAGGAGCCGACAAGATTCACAAGTAACTAGGACTGTGATTCCTGCCAAAAGATCCAGGTAAATATCTTTTGGCTTCCCACTGCTGCTTGCCAAAGCTCTCCAATGCAAAACAGACCAGCTAGCAGAATCCTGGAAAGGTGCCAGGCATTCAGGATCTACCTTTGCAGAATACCAGAACTGGCTACACGAACATCAAGAACATAAGTACACACAAGTCTGCAGACATCTTTTATGATTCTATTGTCCACACTTTATTTTCCTCAACTGCTTAAACAAACAAAACACCATACGTACATAAAAATAAAACTTTCACTCCAAGTCAGGCAGAGCACACACAAAAGCATCCACTAAACACAATGGCTGAAAAAGTGCTGGCTTACAGCAAGTTAGTGAGGTTTCCTCCAACCACTCCCCTGCCTACCACCTATTAACTGAAATATTACAAAGCTTCCAAGGCCATTTCCAACTCATGCTGAAAAATACTCCTACTTACAGTGTTGGTCCATTTAACACCAAGCACTGGGGCACTCTGAGCCACTCAAACTCCCAATTTTTGAAAGCAAATTGTATATTTCCCAACTATACAAAACCTGAGGTCCTTTACCATAGAAATATACTTACAGCGAAGCTGGAACATGGCTGTTAAAACTCTTGAACAAGGTGTCTGGTAAGGGGGTCCAGAAGGTGGGGAGACCTGCTTGCCCAGATGTAAACATTCCACTTTGCCTTTCGGCCCAGGTTTCAGACTGAGGGGTCTCATGAGGTGGTTATTAGTGTAAAAGACCTGAGGTTTGTATAGTTAGGAAAAATACAATTTACTTTCAAAAACTGATTTTTCTTACACAATATACAAACCCTCAGTCCTTTACAACAGGAAGAGTCACTCATTGGAGGGAGGAATCTGAGTGAGTCTCTAGAACTGACTGGAGTTCAGCACACCTGGGCTGCTACTGGTCAAAAGAGTGAGGAAGAGTGCCCTGCCTCTAACAAATTGATCGGAGTATAAGAACTGCGTGATCGAGTCAGATCCTGGGCCTTTTCGACATGAGTGAGGAATCGTAACTCATACGAAAAAGACTAAAAAGAATAATCAATTGGAGGCATTAAGATATAGACCAGAGATGTTCCTACCTTATTACAAGAACCTCCTTCCTCCCCTTGCTAGAGGAAGGAGAGGGATTGCTTCTAAGATTCTGATAAAAAAATAGAAAGGATACCTGATGTGCACGGTTACCACATCAAATGCCCGACCAGCAAGTGTAAGTTCAAGTCCTATTCTCAACCTGAAGGAAGGAAGGGAAGTAGAAGGCAAGGAAGGAGGAGGAAGAAAGGCCAGTCACTCTTGCATCTTTCTTACGTCTAAAACCCCACATCATAGGCAAGATGTGACTTGCCCTCTTGAAGGCGCCGGTTAAGCTAACACAACTTGTTAAGCATCCACCACAGGTCCAAGGAAAGTGTTCCAAGGACCTGTGGGCAAAGACCCGAAGGAAGAAAGACATAAATGTGGTCCTAATGAGACCACATCTATCTTCCAGTCCGACATATTCTTCGGAATGCGATGAGAGGACCAAGCCACTGACACTGTGTGCTCTCAGGTAGAGCGTACAGGTGACATAGCCATCTGCAAAGGAGTTCCTTGAGATCTTGTAGGACTCAGAGGAAGATGTTTCCTTACAAACTTCTCTATTGACAAGTCAGCAGTGGAGACAGGTTATCGACATCCAGCGAAGGGTGCCAATTTTCTGCACAAACAGCAACACACCAATATGACGAAGTAATGATTGATGTAGATCAACAAATACAAAGTCCAAGGCGGAGGGGATCATGAAGGATTCCAACCCATCAATAGATGTCGAATTATTCAACATTCGAGACAGAGTCACAACATGAAACCCACCTTTTGAAGGGTGATGTTGAAGATGATCCATGTAAATTGTCTATCCTCTTCTCCAATGCCAGAGAGAGACAAGATGCAGTCTTGAAAAACAAAACTCAGTCTAATGATTCTCGCAAGGATTGTGTGTCCTATACAAGAGTCAAATATCATTCAGAGGCCTGAGGTCCCTGCAGTGGCAAGATAGAGAGAAGCTTCTCATCAGTAGTTGAATCTCAACTAAGGAGAAACAATAATACTTAGGTGAAAGCCTAAGGTGAATCAGAAAGAAGAAAACTCTCATGATTCTCTTAGATAAAAAAAAAGTCCCATCAATGATAACAACTGGTGAAGATGGCTCTAATCCATGAAATGTTACAGAGCTATTGTATTGCTGTTCAGCAAGAAAGCCTGTGCTTGCAATGAAGGCTGGAAGTCTTTAGCCTTGTAAACACCTGGACGTACTGCCTGATGAACCCCTTCTTGTCACTGTGAAGGTTAGTTCAGAGAGGAACTCTACTCTTCAACCTGGAAGCAGAGCTTTCAGGGCAGGCAACAGGCAAAGTCTATCAACATTCATTCCAATTTGGGGCAAACAACTATTAGTGGAACACTTTACGAATTTGAAAAATGTATATAGGGTTATAGAGCTATTGAGTGCACTACAGATACACTCAAGCACCTGCATGTTAACCGAAACAGGAGGGAATGAAACCCTCTTGTTCGGTTATAATGCCACCCTGTGATGTTATTGCTTAACAATACCACTGGTCGTCTCGAAACCAAAACTGGAAACTCTTAGGAGGCCTGGGAGGCTGTCCTGTGTTTCAGGTTAATTAACCCTTAAATGCCGAAGCGGTAAAAAAAAAAATGTCTCCCGTGTGCCGGAGACGTTTCAGAGTGAGCGCGGAAGCGGAAAAAATATTTTTTTCAAAAAATCACAGCGCGCTTAGTTTTCAAGATTAAGAGTTCAATTTTGGCTCCTATTTTTGTCATTGCCTGAAGTTTAGTATGCAACCATCAGAAATGAAAAAATGTATCATTATCATATATAAATAATGCGATATATGATAGCGCAAAAACAAAATTTCATATATAATTGTATTCAAATCGCGCTGTGCGCAAAACGGTTAAAGGTAACAAGTTACTTTTTTTTCGTTGTAATGTACACTAAATTGCGATCATTTTGGTATATAACACATTGTAAAAAGATAAAAGAAACACAGAGAAAATATTATCACAAAATAATGCATGAATTCGTAACGCGCGGACGTAAACAAATATTTTTTTCAAAAATTCACCATAAATCTACATATTGTCCTAGAGACTTCTAATTTCTTTCAAAATGAAGACAAATGATTGAATATTACTATACTGTAAGAATATTAGCTTACAAATGCAGTTTTTGACCATATCTGACGAGTTAAAGTTGACCAAATGTCAAATTTTTTTATATATTTTTTTTTATATGCAATTATTTCAGAAATAAGAAAAGCTACAACTTTCAAATATTTTTCGTTTTATTTTTCATGAAATTGCGCACATTTTCATATAAAAAACTCTATGAAATGCCTAATATGAAATGGAGCAAATATTCCGAGAATGGGACTTACGCATTTCGGAGATTTGTGGCGGGGAATCCGCGCGCGGAGGGAAGGAAAGTTTTTTTTTTTAAATTCACCATAAATTTAAATATTGTGCTAGAGACTTCGAATTTGTTTCACAATGAAGATAAATGACTGAATATTACTAGACTGTAAGAGTTTTAGCTTACAATTGCGTTTTTCGACCATTTCGGTAGAGTCAAATTTGACCTAACGTGGGTTTCTTTCTATTTATCGTGATTTATATGCAAATATTTCAAAAATGAGAAAAGCTACAACCTTCAACTATTTTTTGTTGTATTATACATGAAATTGCGCACATTTTCATATATAAAACTTTATGTAACGGCTAATTTAAAATGGTGCAAACATTACCACAATCGCACGTATGATTTTTTCGGAAGAGTTACCGCGCGGACGTAAAGAAAATGTTATTTTTTTCATAAATTCACCATATATCGAAATATTGTGCTAGAGACTTCCAATTTGTTGCAAAATGAAGGTAAATGCTTGAATATTACTAGAATATAAGCGTTTTAGCTTACAATTGCGTTTTTCGACCATTTCGGTAGAGTCAAAGTTGACCGAAGGTTGAAAATTTGTCACTTATCATTTTGTATATGAAAATATTTCAAAATTGATAAAAGCTACAACCATGGGTTGATTTTAGTTGTATTGTGCATGAAATTTCGCACATTTTCATATATAAAACTTAATGTAACGGCTAATTTAAAATGGTGCAAACATTTCCACAATCGCATGTATGATTTTTTTCGGAAGAGTTACCGCGCGGACGTAAGGAAAAAGTTTTTTCATAAATTCACCATAAATAGAAATATTGTGCTAGAGACTTCCAATTAGTTGCAAAATTAAGGTAAATGATTGAATATTACTAAAATATAAGATTTTTAGCTTACAACTGCGTTTTTCGACCATTTCGGTAGAGTCAAAGTTGACCGAAGGTTGAAATTTTGGCACTTATCGTTATTTATATGAAAATATCTCAAAACTGATAAAAGCTAAAATCATGAGTATTTTATTGTTGTATTCTACATACAAATGCGCACATTTTCATATATAATACTCCATGTAACGGCTAATTTAAAATGGTAAAAAAATTATGTCAAAGTGACGAAATAATTTCCAAGATGTGTCACAGATACTTTTTAGTGCGGCAAGAAAGAAATTCGCGCTTGCGCGCCTGCGTAACGATTGTAAACAAAACAACACCTTGATCCGTGAACTCCCAGCATCCCCCAAGGCGCGTGATTCAAGAGTTTTCGGCTGGTAGGCCTAAAAGTATTTTTCCGCGAATTTTTAAAAAAACTTTTGTATGTCGACGTAAAATACGTCCAGTCGGCACCCGAGAGACAAAAAATGTTGACGTAAAATACGTCCAGTCGGCGTTTAAGGGTTAAGAGAAGGTACTTATCTTCTCGGTCACACACCAGAAAAACTAAGCTACAGGTACATATGTGCCTATTATTCAGATGGTGCAACTGATAACTTCAAAAGAGTATAAGAATAAGGACTGGAAGCAGACCACCTTCATTCTCTGATGAAGAGAGCGAAGGTGTAGCTGTCCCAAAGGAAGGCTTCTATGGCAACAACAGGATACCAAAGACAACTAATTCATGTTGAACTGGTTGTTTCCAAAACGGGAACACTGGAGGGGTGGTGTTTAACACTTCCTAATGATATCCATCCTGAACAGCTTGAACATACGTCCGGTGAGATCCTAAGACCAAACCAGAAACATACGCTCTCACAGCCATAAGAACTAAGCTACAGGTATGAGCCTAATACTCAGATGGTACAACTGATAACAGACACATGTTGCAAGATCATACAAATATATTCACAGGCTCCAGCTGATCAAGCACCAGCCTAATTCCTTCTTCACTTCAAAAAAGAAAAAGAATAAGGACTGGAAGCAGTCCGCCTTCATTCTCTAATGAAGAGAGCAAAGGTGAAGCTGTCCCAAAGGGAGGTTCTATGGTGACAACAGGACACCAAAGACATCTAGTTCATGCTGAACTGGTTGCTTCCAAAACGGGAACACTGGAGAGGTGGAGTTTAACCCTTCCTAGTGATATCCATCCTGAACAGATTGAACATACTTCCGGCGAGATCCTAAGACCAAACCAGGAACATAACCTCTTGCAGCTGAATTCTGGGGAGAAGACTCAATAGAGTTTCCTCTTATTCCCTCTCCCATCCCAGTGTAACCCAGGAGGTAGAAGGAAAAGGAGAGGAAGATTGAATGTTCTCACCTGCTCTTCTGTCAGAACCAGCAGGAGGGGTCGATAACGGGCGCGATCATCAACTTGTGGTGATGATGGCAATACACAGACTTAGGAAAACGTATTTGCTTCAGCAAAAAAAACTTCCTGAAGGGAGAGCAGAGGTTCTCACTCACCAAACAGAGCATTCTTTTCCACCAACTGGTTCGTTCACATGAACACAAACGAGAGTTGAGTGCGGCCAATGGTTGGCGAGAACTTGCAACGTCTTGCCACGCATGTCTTCTCCGGGATCAAAACCTCACAAAGAGGACTCACAGAGAACCTCCTCTCCAACTCTTGTGATGTCCTGTCTTGAAAGACACACATCTAAAGAACTTGTTGCACTAATGCTAGCAATGACAAGCAGGGGTGAGTCACTGAATGACTCACACCCTTCTACTGTCCTGCACCAGAATTGGGACATGAGTTGTCTCTCTGGCACCAAATTTGGATGCAGAAACCCCAAAGAGGTTTATACATTCAGAGCATCTTGCAAATGAGCTCTCCCCCAAGCAGTACTAGTTCTAGAGACCAAATCTCTAGTCTAGACCCAGTGGTAGGAGTGGGAACCGAAATCTGTGCTATTATAGCTTCCCGAAACACCATACCCAGGGATAAGTGTAGTAATTAGTCCTAGCCCCGAAGGGTTAGAATAGCCTACAGAAGATCCAATAGCTTCCTCTGTGAAAGGATGCAGACCGTTCGGAGTCCCACTGGTGGAGCTTCTTAAGGGCAGAGAGTATACCTTCTTTTACTTAGACCAATCAAGTCTAGGAGAAGGGGAGGAGGCAGCAGAAGACATGGATGAAGACAACGACCCCTTCCAGTGGAACTAGAGTGTCAGACGAGAAGACATCAGGACTGCATGAAGACCACAACACAGGAAAGGAGGGTACTAAGCCATGGCAAAGAACTGACCTGATCAATAGCAAAGAGTTCATTCGGCAGAGCTGAGCATTCAACTCACCCGACCCGGACAGTTGAGTATGTGGTAATCGTCAGCAAAGAACTATCATTTCCTCCCAATTGACTATGTATTCTCCTTCAAGGCCAAAGCCCCAAGAAGAAGAATAAAGATGGATTCTGTGACTGCTGTCCTACATGTTCAGACTCTAAGCTCCAAGACAAGAACAGGGCTTGGCCATGCACCAAGTTGGCATGCAGTTTCATGCTGTGCATAAGTCCAAACCATACTGAAGAGCAAACTCTCCTGTAATGGTAGAGGCTCATCTTGCTAGCCAAGCACTCGTGATAGCGAGTGCTCAGCAAGTACCAGAATTCTAGACGAATTCATATGCTTGGCGAGATTCCCAATTCTCACAAGGACAATCATCAGGAAAACTTCTCTCACCTCAGTGCTAAGCACTCGGCAAGTGCCAGCAATTCCAAAGAATCCAGGATGCTCTGTGAGACTCCTGAGTCTAGTAAAACAATCATTGGAAGAGCCTTGTCTCACCTGAGGGCTCAGAAACAGATGAAACTAAGCACTCGACAAGCAACTGAAAATTCCCAGGAAATCAAGCGCTCGGTAAGACTCCTGACTCCTGTGACAACAATCATCGGGAATGCCTGTCTTGCCAGTGTTTGAAAATCACAGAAAACCAAACACTCGGAGAGCACTAGAAATTCAAAGGAATTCAAACTCTCAGTGAGACTCCCAAATCTCACCATACAATCATTGGAAGATGCCCTTCTTTGACTTCTGTAGAAGTCAAGGAGGAACAAGCATGGACCCAGTCTTATATGCAAGCATGTATCCCCAGGCTTCCCACAAACTCAACAACCTAAAATCCAAGGCGAGGAGATAGTAGAGGGAAAAAACCAGGTCCCCCTATGCTTCCCCTCCCAATACCATTCCCGCTACTGACAACGGTCCCATTCTAAAACAGTTTTCGTAAGTAGTTTCTACTGCCTTCAAATAGTGCGATGCAAACACCGATTTCAACCTCCAGAATGTTGCTTGCATAATGGAGGATAGAGACATATTCTGTCTGAAAGCCAAAGATGTTGCTACTGCACGAATCTCGTGCGTCTTATCTTTCAGCACCCTAAGAGCATGTTTCTGAGTTTGGGCATGCGCTCCTCGGATCAAACTCCTCAGGAAAAAGGACACTGCATTCTTTGAAAGAGACCGAGACGGGTCTTTATCTTGAAAGAATGGAGCCAAGGATTTGAAGAATCCTCATTTTTAGCAAGGAAGTCTGTTACATAAGAACAAACTGCATTGCCCTGGGCGGAACCCACTTCCTTACTCATCGCCTGCAACTCGCTTACTCTTCCTGCTGTGGCTAAGGAGACTAGGAATAGTGTCTTCCTAGTTACGTCTCTCTAGGTTGTCGAATTCAACGGTTCGAATTGGGGACCAATGAGCCACCTTAAAATAACAATTTGTCGTAAAAGGGATTTTGACGTAAGGAAAAATCTATTTCTGGGCGATTGGCTCGTGTCGCCAGCGAAATATCCTTTAATCTATTATTTCTAGGGTAAATGTACTAACACATACCAGAGAATAAATAAAATAAAGAAAAAGGTCAGTATAACTGACTCGCTCACCCTCCAGGAGGGTGTCGGTATGAACACTAGGCGAGTGAGACCACTACCACGAGCCAAATGCCAATAGAAATCTCCCACTACAAAATCCCTCCAAGAGGGGAGCCGACCCACAGAGTGAGCAGCTCGTACTACTACTACTCCATCCCATGCTGCCGACTGCTGCGCCTCTGGTGGCCATCCTGAAGTTAGCAGACAATCTTGGGCGAAGGGATGGGTAGGGTGGGATTTCGCTGGCGACACGAGCCAATCGCCCAGAAATAGATTTTTCCTTACGTCAAAATCCCTTTTCTGGGCTCAGCTCGTGTCGCTGCGCGAAATCGTACCAGAGAAATAGCACAAGATTGTAAACAAAAGTAATAAAATAAATCAGAATAGGTCTCAAATAAAAGATAAAATATATATGAATAGACTATAATTGCTAAAAGATACATATACACAGGGGTATAAAAATAGAAATATGCTTAAATTACCCTTAAATCTAATAATGTTTGTTAACATAAGGTAATTACATATGTACAGGTAAAATTATTTACATGTATCAATGTTATCTGTGTAACAGCATGTATCAAAAGTATAATAGCAATTAATAAAAACAATCAACAATAATAATATATAAAGGAATGTATATGACTTAATATACAAAACCCGTAATCATTATAATATGATGTATCCCCTAGCATAAAAATAAGGGGAAACATCCATGAGATCAATGTTTATAATCATTTGTGAGTGTCCCTAACCAGACAATAAGGGGCACCCACTACACTATCACAAAAGCAGCTAAGACACAAGGTGAATGCAAATGAACCAGGTAGGAATAGACGAAACTTTGGGTGAGGCAGGTAGAAAGGAGGACTGAATCTTCTACTACAAACTAGCTAGAGTCAGGGAAACTATGTTACCCGCTGCTACTGCTGGGAATTTCAGAGCTTCCAAGGACTTAAGGTAGTGACGTTTGAACACTGTCGGCGATTTCCATCCAGTATACTTTTTCAACTCATCGAAGTTCATATGTTGGAAATAATTAATTGAGGTGGCTACTGCCCTGACATCATGTGCTTTCGGGAAAGAGTCAGGATTGGCTTGCTTAATAAAGTACAGGATTTGTTGCCTGATGCCTTTAATGGATAAAGTTCCACCTTTTTCCCTCCTAAAGAGGGGACCCGACGAAGATGAGGAGGTCCTAGACAGAAAGGCTCGTAAGGTTGTAACTGGGCAAAGAGATACATCTTGTGGAAGGGGTAGTACCTTCCAAGGTTCCCACCTCATCAAAGGATCTTCATTCTTGTCTTAAAAAGCTACGTTCCGGAGAAAGTAGGACTTCTCCTGTGGGAAGGAACTGAATATGATCCGGGTCTCTGGATAGAGCCGACAGTTCTGAAATTCTTGCTCCTGAAGCTAAGCTTAATAAGAATAGGGTTTTCTTAAGAGCATTATAAACGAGCATGTGTCATTATCGGTTTCGGAAGCCAGTTTTAGGACATCGTTTAAGAACCATGAAACTGACGTAGGCCTTACAGAAGGCCTAAGCCTAGCACATGCCTTAGGAATAGACGAGAAGTAGGAATCCGTCAAGTCTATGTTAAATCCAAATTGAAATATCTTTTTCAAAGCTGACTTGTTTGTCGTAATCGTGCTAGCTGCTAAACCTTTTTCAAATAAGGATCTGAAAAAGGATATAGCTGAATTAACTGTCATGATTCTAATATCCGAATCTCTCAGGAAGGTTGCTAACTTTTTGACAGCAGCATCATACTGCCTCAAAGTCGAATCCCTTTTATCGGATTCCAAGAATAGAATATTCTGAGGGTCAATATTCGCATCTCTTTTTGCCGCAAACTTCATGAAATCCATAAAGTTAGGGTTTTGAGAATCCCTGAGGAAGCGAACACAGTCTTCATTTGCACTGACTGGGAGAGCTTGGGACTGGGGATCTGAAGAGGACGAAGGCCCAGCTCCAAAATTAGAGGATACCAGTTGCTCTTCGGCCAGTCTGGGGCTACTAGAGCCACTTGACCCTTGAATGTCCTGAGTTTGTTCAATACTTTCATGAGGAGATTCACTGGAGGGAAGACGTAAATCTTCTCCCAGTTGTTCCAGTCTAGAGCCAGGGCGTCCGTGGCATAGGCCAGAGGGTCCAGGTTGGGGGCTACATAACACGGTAGTTTGTGGTTCGCTTGTGATGCGAAGAGGTCCACCTGTAGCCCTGGGACTCTTTTGAAGGATCCATTGGAACGAACTGTTGTCCAGTGACCATTCCGACTCTAGGGGTACTGATCGGGATAGGGCGTCTGCTATGACGTTTCTTACTCCAGCTATGTGAGTGGAGGAAAGATGCCAACTGAACTTGTCTGCCAGGGAGAAGATGGCTATCATGACGTGATTTAGATGACGTGACTTGGAGCCTCCTCTGTTTATACAATGTACTACCACTGCGCTGTCCAGGACTAGCTTTATGTGGGAGTACTTGGGTGGGCGTAACCTTTTTAGAGTCAAGAACACTGCCATTGCCTCCAGTACGTTTATATGGAACTGATGGAACTGAGGTGACCAAGTCCCTTGAACCTTTTTGACCTGGGAATACCCTCCCCAGCCGCTTAAGGACGCGTCTGTGTGGATGGTGACCCTGGTGGAGGGAACTGAAGGGGTACTGACATTGATAAATTCTTGACTCTCGCCCATGGCCGAAGTCGATTCTTTAGAATCAGAGGCACTGAGGATAGTTTGTCCCTGGACCTGACGTTTGCTCGCGAGCGCCAGATTCTGGTTAGGTCTTTCAGTTTGGCTTTCATTAAGACGTTTGTCACTGATGCAAACTGGAGAGAACCCAGGATCCTTTCCTGGGCTCTCCTTGACGCTAGTTTGTGACTTAGAAATTGCTTGACTGACTTTGCTATTTCTTTCCTTTTGGTTGATGGAATCGACAGAGTGTGGGATGCTAGATTCCATTGAATGCCCAGCCACTGAAAGTTTGACTCTGGAGTGAGTCTTGATTTGGTCCTGTTTATTTTGAAGCCTAGATATTCCAGGAACTGAATCACTTTCAGAGTAGCTCTGTTGCATTCCTCGACTGTTGGGGCCCAGATCAACCAATCGTCGTAGATACGCTACTACCATGATCCCTTGCGATCTGAGTTGTTGCACTACCACTTCCGCTAGCTTCGTGAACACTCTGGGTGCCACGTTGAGTCCGAATGGAACTACCTTGAAGGAGAATGTCTGGTCTCCTATCTTGAAACCCAGATACGGACGGAGTGTCTTGCAATAGGGATATGATAGTAAGCGTCTGTAAGATCGATAGAGGTGGTGACGGCCCCACGGGGAAGTAGTGGGTCCGCACCTGTGAGATCGTGAGCATCTTGAACTTGTCGCAGCGGATGCTCAAGTTTAAGCGGGACAAGTCTAAGATTACCCTTCTTTTTTGTGAGCCTTTCTTTGGCACGCTGAACAAGCGACCTTGAAATTTTAATCTCTTGACTCTCGCTATAGCTCCTTTTGAAGGAGATCGTCTGCGTACTCTGTCAATTCCTTGGAAGGAAGTTGACGGAAAGGTCTGGATGGAGGTGGGTTCGTCAACCAGCTCCAACCCAGACCTTTTGACACTATGCTCTGAGCCCATTGGCTGAAGTTCCACCGGTGGCGAAAGTGAAACAGCCTCCCTCCTACCTGAAGTTCTTCATTGGTTCTGGTAACCGCCTCGGCCTCCTCTGAAGTGCTTTCCCCTGTTAAAGGGGCCTCCCGATCCTCTCCCACGAAAGGAACGCTTACTTCTACCTCCCTTACCCGAGCGGTCATACTTCTGAGAAGCTTGACTCTCGACGGCTTGATTGTAAGCTGGAGAGATGGCGTAAGAGGTGGAGGGCTGAGGCTGAGGGGATATCACATAAATTGGCTGTGATTGACCTTTAGAAGTGGAGGGTTGGGCTGTCTGCACTAACGGTACTGTTGGAACTTGTTGAGGAAAGCGTGTTTGCTTCTTCTGGTAAGGTTGGAACGCCCTGGGTTTCTTTTGTCCCTTACCTTTGGAGTCAGGTCTTGCCTCCTCTTAGCCGAAAGGCCCCAACGATCCTTAAGGCTCTGGTTTAACCTGGTAGCCTTCTGACTGGACCTCCTTAACCATAGCTTCTGGGAAGAGATCTGCTCCCCAGATGCAGACGAGAGTAACCTATTCGGTTCATGCCGAATGGTTGCCTCTTGTAGACATGCTTCCTACAATTCGTCCGAAGCAGTGGCAAACTCAAACATATCTGACTGTACCGTTTGAGTCAGGGCTTTGGTCATGAGCTTAAAAATCGGTTCTGATCCATAAGCCATGGTAGCTACCTCAGACATAGCCATAGAATTGATGGATCTGGCTAGACGCGATTTTGCATCAAACTCAGCCTGAATAAGGCTATCTGGGAGCCTGGGTAGCTTTTCACCAAACTGCTCCATAGCACAGTCCGGTTGAGTTTGCCAGCTGAGAATGTATTCGGCAAGTCTTCCCACAATTCTCCAACTGAGGGGAGCAACGGAGAAGTGGGATCCGCTTCCTTCAACTGCGGTATAGGTTCCCCCTTCTGGGCCGCTGGGATGGTCGATTCCCTGGTCGACTAGCGATCCATTGGGTTAGGAACGGGAGCGGGTTTACTCTCATCCATTGTAAAAATGGTAAAGGGACTCTTAAATGGTTGTATCTTGGTGTTAGAACAATCCATGTCCTCTAAACACCTGAGCCATTCTCTCTGAGCCTGGTCTCGTGAGTAGAGGACTGTCTCCTTAGGTACCTTATCGTCCCGCACCATAGCCGACGGCGTAAGCCTTGCGTAGCCTATGAACGGAGGCTGGAGGTCTTCCGGGAAGAACTCGAAGTCCTCTATTCTTCGAGTCCCAAATTCCGGTATAGAGATGAGACCGTCCTGGAAGGGGGCGTATGAACGCTACTCTCCACGGATTGTTCATAGAGAACTGAGGTAGTAGAGTATACGGAGGAAGTTGGGATCCACTCGTGTTGGACAGTGGAGGAGAGGCTAGAGGAGCTTCTCTCAGCCCGGCTATAAATGGAGTCCTGGGAAGTAATCCTGTCCGACAGACGAGAGATCATTTGCTCCATGCTACTCTTTAAGGACCCAACAGGTCACCCACCTGTTGCAACAGGCCAGCATTGGAGTCCAAAGCCGGAGCTGCTGCGGAGGTGGAGGGGAGGCTCTGAATCGGAACCAAAGGTAGCGGAGCTGGTGATTCTGCCGGAGTGCGAGATCTCTCTCTGGAGGATTTACTCCTCGAGGACTTAGAGCCGGAGCTAGAAGCTTTAGACCTGGATGCTCCGGGATTCCCAGCCGGAGACTTACGGGAGGGGGATGAAGCCGAAGTCGTCTTCTTAGACGACGACGACGTCTTAGTCAAAGTCATCACCTTAGACTTGACCTTAGGTCTAACCGAAGCGCCAGGAGGAGAATATATTTCGTCACCCGTAAAGCCTTGGAAGGATGGAGAGGTTGCAGGAGTAGAAGAAACAGTTACGCCCAAGGGTGACCCTTGGGTGTCCACCGTACCTACCTCGACCAACAGGTCGTCTATACCTACCATAGGTTCAACATTAATATCTAGGGTCGCGACAATCCGTAGAGATATCCTGGTTCTGATCAGTTAATGAGGTGGCCAGCTGTTGTTGGATGAAGGCGATAGTCGATCCGCTTCTACCGGGTCGACGTATCCTGTCGCCTTGCCTCCGGGGAAGATTAGTAATGCCAACCGCTTCTCTAGGATGTAGGGCTGTCCCTTGGCGGCGTTTTTTTCCAAAACCGCCGACCCAGGCCCGCAGGGTAGCCAGTGCGGTATCTCTTACCGCCGGAGCCTGGAAGAGAGGGCGTAGTTTAGATTTAAGAATCACTTAAAACTAAAACTTAAAGTATAACTTAAAATAATTGCCTTAAGTTAATATGATGAAAACTTAAGCGCTAAAAAGGAAGCGGAGCAGCTACTGGAGATGTAAAACTTACCCCTTCCAAAAGCTGGCTCACCAGATCGTAACATATGGTACACGTCTCATGGTACCAGACCTGGATGTCCCCGAGCGGAGTCGCGCATGGAGCATGGGACCGGCAAACTTCGTGTCCACAAGGGTCCTGAAGTGTGGCGGAACATCCCGGATGCTCACAGTTGGTGGCCTGTAAGTGGGGAGACACATGAGTATCTTAAAAACATCACTTACAGTCTAAAGGACAGAAGAACTCCGATACATGCCGGAGCTCGGAAAAAATTTGGGCATAACCCCTCCCTGCATCGCCTGAATAGGCTATAATCCCGGAGAGATCCGGTAAGATATGTAAGGGAGGGGGATGGTTTAAGGTTCTTAAGATAAACTTAAAGATAACTTAAACCTAACACACAAGCAAACCGGACTAAGTCCAGTGCGTAGCGGAGTGAAGTAACTCAGCAAAACGGTAAGGTTAGTAGAGACCCACTGTATGCTCCGCCGTCCACCCTACTGGGTGGACTAACAACTTTCCGCTGGATACCAGGACTCCGATCAGGAAGGAGCCCTAGTAAGATGGGAAAGAGCGAGAAAGACATACAGGCTCAAGCTAGCCCGGAGCGACAAGGTAGCGCGGAGGGTGGGCAAGGCCAGTACCCCCCACTCCGCACCAACCGGACCGGGACCGAGAAGCCGGAGAGGTCGAGACCAGTCTTGGGTCTGTCCCGACTCCCTAACCCCTCCGCCTGAGGGGAGAGAGGGAGGCAGGCTCGGGTATGAGGAGCGAGCATGGGCAGGACCGACCCGCCCCCTCCCGCCCACTCTATGAAGAGCGGGGGGGGGGAGTAAGAAGATGACTGGACAGGCGTCTGGCTGGCCCGTGATCACGAAGTGACCACGAGGCGGTAAGACCAAACACGACAACTAAGCCTAGGGACCAACCACTGATCAGGGAAATGCTATCGGGAAGCATACTGACTGAAAAGCGGAGGCAATAAGCCCACTGGGCCGAACCAACTGATCAGAGAGATGCTATAGGGAAGCAACCGAACTGATGAGCGGTAGTATCGGCTCAAAGAGCCAGGTCCTAGGCTAAGCCAGACGCCTAACTAACCTAACAAAAATAAAATACACAGTTATATAAATAAATAAATGAAAGAAAGAAAACAATATAGCAGGAGAAAAAATCCAGGAGTGTACGACTAACCCGAAGGCAAGTCTACCACTCAAAGCTAGTCAGAGGCCGATACTAAGAACCTGGACTAGGGTCTGGATAGAAGAAGCCTACGTAAGGTAAATACATGCATGCATGACAAACCTGAGTAGACCGTACCCTAAGTAAAGCGGATAATCACAAAGAGCGAAGATAAATAAGGGGATGTTCTAGGTATGGGAGACCAAGAACGAACCCATAGCGAGGCAGAACCATGCTGCCATGCTTCCGACCCCGAGATCGTATTTATACCTAAAAAACGGCAAATACTGTCTCAGGGCCGGAAAAAACCAACTAACCGTAAATACTGAGTACTTAACTTAGCTGCTGCGATAGCTGCACGCTCCATAATAGAAAATCCAATGAAAGGGCACAAAAAACACAGAGAGGAAAAATATCACAACCGTCTCGTGGGTGCTAACTTGAAAGGATGGCCACCAGAGGCGCAGCAGTCGGCAGCATGGGATGGAGTAGTAGTAGTACGAGCTGCTCACTCTGTGGGTCGGCTCCCCTCTTGGAGGGATTTTGTAGTGGGAGATTTCTATTGGCATTTGGCTCGTGGTAGTGGTCTCACTCGCCTAGTGTTCATACCGACACCCTCCTGGAGGGTGAGCGAGTCAGTTATACTGACCTTTTTCTTTATTTTATTTATTCTCTGGTATGTGTTAGTACATTTACCCTAGAAATAATAGATTAAAGGATATTTCGCGCAGCGACACGAGCTGAGCCCAGAAATTGTATTTTTCCTAACTATACAAACCTAATGTCCTTTAACATAAGGAATGTACTTACGGCGTAGCTGGAATTACGGCCGTTGAATCTTGAACAAGGTGGTTAGGCAGTAACTACCGTGAGGCAGGCTAGCCTGCCCGGATGTAAACACTCCACTTTGACTTTCGGCCCAGGTTCAGATTGAGGGGTGGTATGAGGTGGGCATATCTGTTAAAGGACCTCATGTTTGTATAGTTAGGAAAAATACAATTTACAACAAATTGTGATTTGTTCCGACATGTAATACAAACCCTCGGTCCTTTAAGGAAGACTCACTGATTGGTGGGAGGAATCTGAGTGAGCCTCTAGAACTGACTGGAGTTCTGCGCACCTAGGCTACTCCTCCTGGTCGTAAGAGCAAGGAGGAGTGCCCTGCTGCCTCTGACAACTTGATCGGAGTACGTATAGGAGCTGCATGATTAACAGTCAGACTTCTGGGCCTTTTCGAAATGAGTGAGGGATCGTGACTCATCCGAAAAAGGGCCGAGAAGAATATTGGCGTCGGAGACATTAATGCAAAGATCTGGGAAGGGTTTGCATTATTGTCAGTCTCCTTCCTCCCCTTGCTAGAGGAAGGAGCGGGATTGCTTCTATGATTCTGATAAGAACCATAAAAAGGATGCTTATGTATAGGCTTACCCATCAATCGTCCGACCAGCCAGTGTGAGTTTGAGTCCTATCCTCAACCCGAAGGACGAGGAATGGAGAGACGAGGCGTGGAAGGGGGAGAGCCAGTCACTCTCGCATCCTTCTTACCTCTACAACTGCACACCATGGACGAGATGCAACTTGTCCTCTTGAAGGAGCTGGGTAAGCAAACACATCTTACAAGCATCCACCACTGGTCCAGGGAAATGAGGTTCCAAGGACCTGAGGGCAGTCCCGAAGTCTCTCGCGGTCTCGTATCCCACTGCGGCGAAGTCTCTCACGGTCTCGTCGTCTCCGCAGTGGATAAAGACACCGACACTCCATGGTGGGGGTCAATAGTTATGGGTACTGGAACACGCCAGTAGGACAAAGTAATAACTGATCTGGATCAACCGATACAAAGTCCACAGCGTAGCTCGTGACAGTCTCAGACACTTCGACAGCTGCCGACTGACTGCGTGCGTTCGGTTGTGTGAGGCGAGCTGTCCATGCATCCGAGGCGTAGTCACGTGACCCACACCTTTTGAAGGGTTATGCCGAGAGACCACACAAATCATCTATCTGTTGCCACCGATGCTGGAAGGCGAGATGATGATTCTCGCAAGGCATGTGCCCAACAGATGAAAGTCAATTGCCTTCTAGAGACCGAGGTCCCTGATGGCAAGACAGGAGTTCTCATAGTAGTTGAATCTCAACTAAGGAGAAACAATACTATGTGCCATTAAAGACGAAGGTGATAGGTGAATGCATTCTATATACCTTGGGTGAACGCAGACCTACGTCTTCACAGCCGAATCGCGAGAAGTTAATTCTCAAGATTCTGAACGTAGAAAAGTCTCGCTGATGACACCAACCCGCAAAGACGGCTTAATCCCTGTTATTTACAGAGGACTGAAAATGCTAAACCGATACTTATTGCTGTTTGGTGAGAAGTCGAAGTTGCAATGAAAGCGGAGCGCTTTTCAGTAATGAAAACACAGGGATTGTACTGCCTGAAGAACTGCTTCTCATGGGCTGAATCATCATCTTCTTCTTCACAGCTTTTTCCAGGGAGGACATCTATATACTTGGAAGTAGAGCTGGCAGGGCAGGGAACAGGCGATGTCTTCCGTTATACATCTACAATTTGGGGCGGACAATGAACAATTGCACACCTACGAATACGAGATATATTTAGAAGACAAACTCAGACTGAAGAAATCATTCCGCGTCATCGCAGCGGCAGGTGTGATGCAGCGGGAGACTAGGCTACAGACTTCTGTTACCGTGCGGTAAACAGAAAGATGATAGCGAGTCTAGTGAGATATCTCTGTCTGAAAATTCTCGCAATGTCAAAGGTGATGCAGTAGAGATGGTCATCCACGTATGCGAGAATCCCAGCCGACCAGAGACCTAAGTCTGTGATTGCCGGGCAGAGATTTGGTTCAGTAGTCAATCATCGCAGAAGAGAGAGACAATATCCGACCGTACTATCTTGGAGAGCCAGCTGGTACTGGGCTGCAGAAGGCAGCCCATACACCGCTAGCTCTCGCTTATCCTGAATTGCCAGGTAATCCATTCCAAGAAGGAATGCGTTCGGCTAGAACCATCGAGCGCAAAAAAATATGCTCGAGCATTTGCATTTAATCGAAACGGATTTCGGTGAATGCAAACGCTGAGGTGTTGTTGTTGTAACAATACCATAAGTATCTCAAAATCGAAACTGGTAATTCCTGGGAGGTTTGCAGGGCAGTCCCAAGTTGCAGATCAGTTAAGAAGATATTATTCGTCTCAGTCACAACTCGTAGAGTTAACTACGGTATGTGCCTACACCTTGGACAATTCAACTGATAACAGCAGCATGTCGCGAGGGCAATATACGTAGTATATTTTTAGGTTCCTGTACATAGACCTCCATCCTAAATTCTCTTCCATTCGAGGAACAAGAATAAGGACTGGAAGCCGACACCCTTCATTCTCTAATGAAGAGAGCAAAGGAGAAGTTTTCCTGAAGGAAGACTTCTATGGTGATAACAGGATACCGAAGACGATAGTTCAAGCCGAACTAGATGTTCCCACCTGTTTTTCTCTATCCCGGGGTTGGCCACCTACTGAGGCGACGGACCGTCAGGTCCATCCAGGCTGAGCCCCTCCCGAGATATTCTTCCTTCAACAGCAGTACTTCTCTCGAATGCTAGAAATTCCAGGAATTCGGGCAAATGGCGAGATTCTCGATTATCAAAGTAACAATTATCTGGGATTCCCATCTCGCCCACTCTGGACCATGGTTTCGCCCAAGTGTTTGCCGATCGTAGAAGACCAGGACACTCGGAGAGTGCTAGAAACTCTGAAGAATTCCAAGCACTCGGCAAAACCCCCACTGAATTTTGTCAGACGATCATTGGGTGGTGGTCCTCCTGATTCCTGTAGAAATCGAGGATAGGGCAAGTTCCTTCCTCAACGATGGGGACTTACGTCCGGTAGGACCCAAAGGTCCCTCCAGGAACGCAGTCCCTGATGTGGAATCCTACGGAGAACACTCTGCAGGATCCCTCCCCTTTCCGTCGCAGCCATAGGGAGAGAGGGAATGGGGGAGGAAGATTGGTTACTCGCTCGCCTTCCCAGCGGAACTAGCAGTCGGAGAAGCGAGTACGGGCAGCCATCACCGTGCAATGATGGCCGCTCAGAGTCTAGGAGAACGTTACCGTCTGGAGAAAACGTTTTCCCGAGGAGGGTTACGAACTCGTACTTTAGGCTAAATGTCTGCTGCCGGTACCCCTCTGGTCCTCGTAGTCTTCTTCCTTGCGGTCCTTGTAGTCTTCTTCCTTGCGGAAGAAGAGATGGGCCCCACCCCCGAAGGAGCAGGAGGACCAGCGGAAGAACCCCCCGTCCCACCGGAGTGGGACGAGCCCTGAGAAGCTCCCAAGGGACACTTCTTAGGAGGGGAGGAGGCAGCCTTCTTCTTCCTCGGCTGTGAAGCCTTGGAAGTCAAAGGGGGAGAGGCAGCAGACGACGACGAAGAAGACAACGAAGACGACGACGACACCTTCCTCCTCTTCCTCTTCTTCTTCGTCAGCTTCCTCAGGACAGATGTTAAGTCTGCCATCCAGGGCGGAGCAGGGGCTGCTGTTGCCGAAGCAACAGGGCCCAGACGCACCTGTCTGGACAGACCAACGTCTGGGGCAGCAACACCACGAACAGGAACGACGTCAGCAGACGTGGACATCTCAGGAACAGCAGGAACGGCAGGAACGGTCAGCACAATCTCGGTAGGTACGGCAGGCGGCACAGGCAACACAGGAGGCGGAGCAACAGCCAGTGACATCCTGGGTACCGGCGGCAGGTCCAGGGGCGAGCTCTTAGGGCAGCGAAAGTCTGGTCGCAGCAGCATGGCAAACCGGGGCAGCGGCGGCACGCCCCCCCCTTGGTACGGCGATTGGACCCTGCACAGAGGTTGTAGGTGACACTGACACCACATGAGGTGAATACACCAGGTGAGGAGGGGCGCCATACCCTGGAGTCGACAAGGTGGTCGTTGTAGTGGTCACCGTCCCATGGGTGACCGCAGCAGACCCAGCCAAATGATAAAGCAGCTCCTAGACACTAGGCACGCCCTGCAAGCCCAAAGACGCCCACACCTGACCAAGATCATCCCTCGTGGTTGGGGGGGGTTTCCCCTCGCACGGGTGGGGGGACGAGCCCCACCCCGAACGAACGGAAGACCCCAAATACAATTGAACGTCGGGTACCGAGCGCCCTCCTCCACACTCGACAGATCTGGTGAGGAGAAGGACCTGGATCCAAAGGGGAAGGTGCCATATGCAGGAGCTGAGCAGGGGGCAGGAAAGAAGACGAAGTATCCATCACCAAGGGAGTCGCGGGAGAGCTTTCCGACGACTCCTTGGCAGGCCTTCGCTTCTTCCTACCCTCATACAAGCCCCACTGCACCTCCGACCAATTAGCACAAATTACACAGGGCTCGGCGCGAGAGCACTCCCGCCCTCGGCACCGAGCACACAATACATGAGGATCAATTTCAGGGAAACTGCAGAATTTCCCGCATTTACGCCCTTCAGTCCCAGGGCACAGTCGTCGGGTAATAGGAGGGCGCGGAGAATCCATGATCCTTATTCACAAAGCACTTCAATGATAATAATTGAGAAAATGAATACGTAATTGTACTTACAATCTTCAGTTTCACACAATGCAAACAGAAAGAGAAAACACAATTATACGAAAAGCTAACGACGATGAAGCGGGCAGAGAGCGATGAACACGTCCATACACCAGCAGGCCGAAAGCAAAAGTGATTCTTCACCTCCCAGTCGCGCAGCACGCTCACTGTCGGACAAGCAGTTAACTACCGAACCCCTTGTTCGAAAGCTTACGACCTATCCAGCTGCCGCTATTAACCTTCCTATTGTAAAAGGACCAAAAGGTTTGTATACCGTGTCGGAACAAAAGCTAATCACAGGGCTGGAAATTATCAGTCTCTCGAGAAAGTTCACATAGGCAGGATGTATGTTCCACCTCTCCTAAGGGATACTTTTGACAAACATAACCCTCAGCTCTATACGGCTGATAGTCTGGGAAAGTGCAGAGTTTTTCCCTCTACGTTTCCAGCAGAGCACAAGCACAAAGAGTCAGAGATCCTCCTTGTTATGTACTATGTCTTAACATAAGTGCATGCAAGACCTGTTATGTAACATTGCATGCAAGATGTTTATGTAACGAGCGTTGGAATCTTTAGTTCTGTGGACGCGTTCAGTTAAAAAATATTGCATCATCTTCAGGTGTATAAGTATAATCAATTATTGCTATGTGTCATATCAAATCCGATATACAGGCTTCAATCCCGTAAATTCTACCTTATGTATGTAGGATATGATTCCTCATGTGTATTGAGCTCTAACAACCCTTTGTTTGTATTCTAACATGATATTGTTATGATACAATAAAGTTTTGTACATACTTACCTGGCAGATACATACTTAGCTATAGACTCCGTCGTCCCAACAGAAATTCGAATTTCGCGGCACACACTACAGGTAGGTCAGGTGATCTACCGCCCTGCCGCTGGGTGGAAGGAATAGGAACCATTCCTGTTTACAAATCGGATTTTCTCTTCCACCTGTCTCCTGAGGGGAGGCTGGGTGGGCCATTAATCGTATATATCTGCCAGGTAAGTATGTACAAAACTTTATTGTATCATAACAATATCATTTTTGTACATACAACTTCCCTGTCAGATATATACTTAGCTGATTCACACCATTGGTGGTGGGTAAGAGACAGCTATTTATTGAATAGACAGGTAAACAACATATGTTGTAGGTAATAAATAAAACCTTGGTTCCTACTTGTTTAGGCGGAAGACTTCATGGCTACTGCCTAGGAGTCTGCTTCGCCTCAAGAGCCTCAGCGAGGATGTGACCTCTGGCTAAGAGTTCTTGTGGGTCTGTCGATGGGGTCTTATCCACTTACTCGACAGAGCCTGATGGCATTTGTCAATGGGGTCTTATCCACTTACATGACAACACACCTTGCCTAGTGGCATAATTAAGGAGCACAACACCGATCCCGATCACCTGATCCTAACACGAGGGTTAGTACTTAAATTGAAAAGAGTTATCCCCAAACTCCTTTCAAACAACCCAAAGAAAAACGCGACGTTAAATAAGTTATCTTGACATCCTTCAGGTAATGGGAAGTCAACACAGAGTTGTATCTCCCATATGTGACAGCTAATATGTCCTTTATGACATATTGTTATGGAAAGAACAAGAATTCGCAAACGCTCGCACTTCATGCACTCTTAATTCTCAGCTGTTTGAAGGAATCATCAAGGCACTTATCAAGTGCTTTGGAGATCACACTTGTCTCAAAGAAGGCCAGGGCGTTCTTTGATATGGATCTCTTCTGGATGAAGCCTGGAGCCTGGTTGGCGCTTCGCGCCTGGCTGGCACATTACTCTTGGCTGGCTTCTGGCGCCCGGCTGGCACTTCTGGCGCCTGGCTGGAGCCTGGCTCCTGGTTGGCACTTTTGGCGCCTGGCACCTGGCTGGCGCTTCTGGCGCCTGGCACCTGGCTGGCGCTTCTGGCGCCTGGCTGGCTCCTCCCCATTTGCTGGAGCTTCGAGCTTGGCTGGAGTCTCGAGGCTGGCTGGCGATGTCCACATCTGACACTCTCACCTGTCCGATCTGTTCGCCTCTGGTGCATTTGCGCCAGGTTGGAGGCCCGCTCCTTCTCCTCATCAGACAATAAACGCGTTCATTCGAGCTGTCTGTCTCTGGCGTTTTTCGCCTGGTTGGCGCTTCATTGCCCGAGGATCCTCAACAAACCACAATAGTTTATCAGGAGACTGGAGAAGGGTGGAAGGAACTCTTCTACCTGGAGCCTCTGGCCTAGGACAAGGGGAGGCGCTTGTTGCCAGTTACATCCAGTAGACGATAGGATATCTAAACAGGACACGAGAGAATAGAGTCTTCCTCCGAGGAGGATCCTTCGTGAGTGCTTCCGTTGCTAACGAGATCTATTCCTTGCAGAATCTTCCCTTTCCTTGCCCGAAGGAGGGGAAGGAGCCTGGAAGTCGAAGAAGACTCTGAGCCAAAAGTGGGCGAACCCAGGGCTTCCTTGGCTCTTATCGTGTCCCTCTGAGTACCTTCTGGGAAGTGCTTCGAGCCCTCATCGCACCCCAAAGACTCTGTAGGCAAATGTTAAGCCATTTCTTCTGCTGAAGATAAAACTTACGTACCCTGCCTGGGCAAATAAACCCTTCTATCTCTTCCCTTATCAATTGGGAAAGTCTCTTGACTTCAAAGCTCTGAGCCAGGATTAGAAGGGTTTTAGTTCTTTGCCAGACATACTATGCTGGCAAGAACCAATCCCCGAGTCTCCATTGAATCTGATGCGAGATTCCAATACACAAAAATTCACTTGTCCTCTTGGTAGTTTGTAAGGTCAAGAGAAAAAATGAATTCCCTCATAAAATTTCTAAAAGAAGCTTGATGAGGAGAGGTTCCAACTTGTCGGAACACGGAATCTGCGGGCCACGAAAAGATCCCAACTCAAAGTACATGATATCCTACTCTTGGTCGTATTGAGGTATCGTATAAGATCCCGATGATCTTAGTCCTCTGCTATCTCTAAGTCCCTTTGTAGAGACAGAGTATAGCCTGCTACTGTATTCTTTGATAGCAGATATATACAAAGGTGATTCTTCTCTCAGAATGGGAAGAAAACCGCCATGTGGATCACAGAGGTATCAGAAGAGGACAGTTTCCTCATTCAACCCAGCACGATCTGCAGCACTTCTTTGTCTTGGCCATGACACTTGTCGTTCACCTTGAAAAATCCTCTCATTCATGTCAACTTCTCGTCAGTCTGCACACAGACAGACTTAGAGTGGAGAGGTTCTTAAGGTCCCTTTCTAATTTAGGCTGATAGAGTAGACCGACTCTCTTGGGAAAGCCTTTAGAAAAGTGCTGTAAGAAGGACGTGACCTCTGTGAATTCAGCCTCTCGAAGGCCAAAATGGGGCGAAAAGCATCATCCTCTCTTCCTCTGACACCAGGAATTATCTTAATATGTTATTGTCATGATACAATAAAGTTTGTTCATACTTACCTGGCAGATATATATATAGCTGTATTCTCCGAAGTCCGACAGAATTTCAAAACTCCCGGCACACGCAGTGGGCGGCCAGGTGGTTAGTACCCATTCCCGCCGCTGGGAGGCAGATATCAGGAACCATTCCCATTTTATATTCAGATTTTTTATACCACTGTCCCCTGAGGGGAGGTGGGTGGGTACTTAATTACATATTTCTGGGCTCAGCTCGTGTCGGCCTATGAAAGGATCCTTAATATCATTCTTTCTAGGCAAAATTAATCTAAAATTACCAGAGAAAAACAAAATTAAGAAAATGTCAGTAAAACTGACTCGCTCACTCTTTAAAAGAAGTGTCGGTATGAGAATAGATGCGAGTGGGAACACTACCACGAGACATTCACCAATTAGACCTTCCAATCAGAATCCCCACAAGAGAGAGCTGATACTAACGGGCGATGCGGCCGCTACTACTACTACTAGGGGACGCCACGGACAGCAGCGCCCCTGGCGGTCATCCTTAATTATTAGCACTAAGCGTCGTACGCATTTTCTTGCTTGTGTACTATTTTCTGGATTTACCTCATCATCCATTATGGAACGTGCTGCCATCGCAACGGCTAAGTTAAGTGCCTCATAAGTAGTGTTTTACCGTATTTTAGTCTTCCAGGAACCAGTATTTTCCTTCTAATAGGTCATATACGGTTTCCCGGTCGACTCGTGGCGGCGCCATGCTGCCTCATTAAAAATTCCCGGTCTTCCATACTGGGACTTCTTATACTTATGGGCTTACTATATCACGTTCATCGTTTTTTACATCGCCTTTTTAGCTAGGTTAGCCCATTTACCAATTCTCTTAGTTTGGTATTTAGGGCTATTCTGTGTTTCTAGCCCAGCATCCCGGCTCTTGCTCTTCATCGGCTATCGCTGGCTCCGAGTAGGCTTCTGTTCCTCGGAACAGTTTGCCCCCTCCTGGGCTTCTTTTTTTCTACTAAAAGTGTCTTTTCCATCTTTACGATGTAATTTTAGTTCTATTTAGGGTGTTAGGCTAGCCTAGGTGCATGTCCCATGTATTGGTACAGCTTGGTTCACGTGGCCCTTCCACGGTTGTGTTGCTATCGCGGCTTAGGCCACTTGCGGTCACGTGTTCCATCGCACCTTACCCTTCCCCTTCCCTCCCTACCAGGTATAGGGAGGGGTCTGGGGGACCCCTTGGTTGCCATGACAACCTCAGTTGCCTTCCTCCCTCCTTCTCTGAGGAGGCCAGGGGTTCTCCCCAGCTGGGGTATAGGGCGACCACTTATCGGGTACCGAGTCACCGAGCGGGTAGTTGTTGGGACGGGGAGGAGTAGGCCACCCCCCCCCTCTCTCTCTCCCGCCGTGTTACGCCGAGAACCCTCCCCCTCCCAGTTGCTCAGCCACCTTTCCCCCACTATAACGAACGGAGCCTTCCGCCGCAGCCGGGGCACCTTTGGTTATAGATTGCTGGCTCCGCCAGCGGGCGGGGTGGTCACTACTAGTGGTCTATTGCTTGCCTACTATATCCTTCCCTTTTTCCCCCGCTACCGGAAGGGAGCTTGCTTCTTACCCGGGCACTCTTCTAGTAGACGGGGGGGAAAGGTTTGATAATTATTTTGTTATTTTTAAGGATATACCCTAGTTTTACGATGAATTCTATAATTATATTTATTTATATGTATACCATCTCCGCCGTTTTCCGTCGTGGTTTCATTTTCACCACCACACCTGGTTGGATTCCATCTCTTGTCTCCGGCGTAGCCTTGGACAAACCAACCATCTTACTACCACACGTATTATGGCGGGGCTCTGGTTTAATCTAACTTTCTCGCTCCGGCACCAGCGGAGCAATTGTTAGGCTGTAAGTGTTCTCCTGATACTTATGTATCTTTCCACTTACAGGCTACCAACTGTCAGGTCCTTGGGTGCAATGCGACGTTATACGACCCCTGCGCCCACGATGAGTGCAGGTCTCACGCCCCGTGTGCCACGCCTTACAACGACATGATCGTCTGGCACCCGGAAGCCTGCGCCATCTGTTACGACCTAGTCAGTCAGCTGGTGGAGGGGGTAAGTCGATTATAGACTTTTTTATCGTATTACTAACAACACTTAGTCATAAGCTTGTTAACCCCGCTCCGCCATTAGAAGCTTCATTTCGCCTTCTCTTTCAGGCTGCCGGTGTGAGGGAAGTCGCCCTAGCAACCCTGAAAGCTTGGGTGGGCGGCTTCGGGAAGAACGCCGCCAAAGGCCAGCCTTACATATTGGACAAGAAGCTGGCCGTTCAGATCTTCCCCGGTGGCAAGTCAACAGGGTATGTTGACCCCATATCTGCAGCCCCTCTCATAGCCTCCATCCAGCAAGAGATGCAGCAGTCTTTCGGGGTCGTGGCCACGCAAGAGACGGTCCCGGACGTCGCAACCTTGGACCTTAATATTGAGCCTATGGCGGTAGGTGCTGAGGATTTGTTGGTTGAGGTAGGTGTGTCGGGTGCCCAAGGTCTTTCCTTGGGCACTCCTGGATCTTCTCCTGTCCCTTCTTCTACTGCTTCTTTCCAAGGCTTTTTGGGATCTGAGATCCCTACCCGCTCTCCCGCTCTCTCTGTACCCCCACCCAAAGGTGAAGGGACAGAGAGAACCGAAGACCCTTGTTAAGACGACTTCTAAAAAGTCGTCTTCGTCTTCTTCAGCTAAGAAGTCTTCGACTTCCTATGCTGACGCGGTGAAGGCTAAGCCGAGCTCTTCATATTCAAAGAGCTCTAGAAGCAAGGCTTCTAAGGAGAAGGCTCGCGCTCCCGCTGAGCCAATGCCTTCTCCGGCCTCCACCGCATCCACTCCGGCAACGCCGGTTGGAGTAGCGGGACCTAGCACCTTTGATCCCACTGCTTTCTCAGCAGTGGTGATGCAACAGGTAGGTGAGATGGTTGGCTCACAAGTCTCCGCCCTAGGAACAAAGTTCGAGCAGATGTTCGCACAACTGTCGAGCACTCTGTCTCAGTCGGGCCAGTCATCCAAGATCTCTCTAACAGAGTTAGAGAGAATGAGGACCGAGTAGCTGGGCTTGCTCAGGCTCCTCTTCCAGTCTCCCCAGTAGCAAGTGCTGGTATTCTCCAGCTTCCACCTTATGAGTCGCTACCAGCTTTCTCCATGGAGAACCCATGGAGAGTGGCCGCTTACGCTCCGTTCAAAGATGGTATGATCTCTGTCCCGGAGTGTGGAACTCGAAGGATTGAGGACTTCGAGTTTTATCCTCCGGGATTGACGCAGCCTTTCATTGGTTATGCTAGGCTGACCGTAGCGGCACTCACTAGGGAGGACAAGATCTCCAGGGAGAACGTTCTCTATAGTAGAGATCACGCTCAACGCGAATGGGTTCACTGCCTTGAGGACTGGGAGTGTATCAACACCAAGCTCCAGGCTTTCAAGAGTCCTTTTACTATTTTTGCGACGGAGGAGGAGGCTTCTCTTCCGTTCGCTACAAAAATAGTAGAAACAACTCTTCAGGCAGTCCTCAAGGATGAGCCCATGCCACAGCTGAGGGAAGCAGAGTCTACTTCTCCGCTCTTCCCAGCTTTCGGAGAATTGTGGGAGAACTTGCCTGCCACTATTTCACGCTTGTAAGCTCAAACCGGACTGTGCTATGGACCAGTTTGGCAAAAAGCTCCCAAGGCTGCCTGATTCCTTGATTCAGGCAGAGTTCGACGCTCGAACTAGGTTTGGCAGGTCCCTCAATTCTCTGATTATCACAGAGATGGCTGCTCTCTCGTATGGCACAGAACCTTTGTTTAAGAATCTGGCCAAGTCCCAGCTTCAGACGGTTCAGACGGATGCTTTCGACTTCTTCCAAGCTAGGAGGAATTGCCGAAAGCACGTTCTGCAGGAGTGCACTATTAGGCACGAACCTAATAGACTCCTGGCTTCCAGCAGGTGGGAGCGGATCTCTTCCCAGAGTCCGCTGTAAATGAGGTACACCACGAGGCTGCTAGGCTCAACCAGAGCCTTAGAGCTAGGTGGGGTATCTCATCTAAGAGGAAACAAGAATCCGCCCCCGCTGCTGGTAAGAAACCAAAGAAGTCTGGTAAAAGGTTCCAGCCTTACCAGAAACACCAGCAACAGCAGCAATTCGTTCAGGCCGTCCCGGTTACCCAACAGGGACAACCTTCTACATCAAAGCAGACCCAGCCCATCCTCCTGCTGTCTCCTCAGTCACAACCCTCGACCTCCTACGCACTCTCGCCGGCCTTCAACCCTATGTATGAAGGTCAGGCTTACCCTCCCTTTAATAGGCAATCGAGAGGTAGGGCGAGAGGCCACTTTCGCCAGCGTGGCACAGGAAGGGCGGCAAGGAGTAGGCAGTTCAGAGGAGGGCGTGGAGGTCAACCCGCCCATCAACAATGAGGCTCCCCAGGTAGGAGGGAGGCTGTTCCTCTTCCGTCACAGGTGGGGGTTCAGCAATTGGGCACAGAGCATAGTGTCCAAGGGATTGGGTTGGAGTTGGATCAAAGATCCTCCTCCAATCAAACCATTCCGCCAAGTACCATCAAAGGAATTTGACAGATTATGCGGAGGAAACTCCTTCAGAAAGGAGCTATTGCGAGAGTCAAGCATCTAAAATTTCAAGGTCGCTTCTTCAGCGTGCCAAGAAAAAAGGCTCAACAAAAAGAAGGGTAATCTTAGACTTGTCAAGGCTAAAACTCTTTCATTCGTTGCGACAAGTTCAAAATGCTTACCCTCTCGCAAGTAAGGACCTTACTTCCTCGTGGAGCCGTCACATGCTCCATCGATCTTACAGACGCATACTATCATATCCCTATAGCCAGACACTTCCGCCCATTCCTAGGATTCAGGCTAGGAAATCAGACATTCTCATTCAAAGTGATGCCCTTCGGTCTGAATGTAGCCCCCAGGGTATTCACGAAAATAGCAGAAGTAGTGGTGCAACAATTGAGAACTCAGGGAATAATGATAGCAGCATACCTCGACGATTGGTTGATCTGGGCACCAACAGTCGAGGAATGCCTCAAAGCCACGAAAAAGGTAGTTCAATTTCTGGAACATCTGGGGTTCCAGATAAACAAAACGAAATCCAGACTTACTCCGGAGTCTCGTTTTCAGTGGCTAGGAATCCAATGGGATTTGTCTTCCCACAATCTGTCAATTCCAGTGGCCAAACGGAAAGAGATAGCAAAGTCTGTCAGACATTTTCTCAAATGCAAGCAAACATCAAGGAGAAGCCAGGAAAGAATCCTAGGTTCCCTTCAGCCCTTCAGTTTGCTTCAGTGACAGATATCCTCCTGAAAGCAAGGCTGAAAGATATAAATCGAGTTTGGCGATCGAGAGCAAACGCCAAATCTCGAGACAAGTTGTCAGTAATTCCACAGATCCTTCGCAATCAACTCCGTCCATGGACAAAAGTAAAGAACCTGGCCAAGCGGGTACCCCTTCAATATCCCCTTCCAGTGTTAACCATTCACACGGATGCCTACCTGTCCGGGTGGGGGGGATATTCTCAGTTCAAACAGGTTCAGGGGACTTGGTCAGTTCAATTCCGCCAGCTCCACATAAACGTTCTGGAAGCAATGGCAGTATTTCTTACCCTGAAGAGACTTCTTCCCCCGGAAAAGTCTCATCTAAGACTAGTTTTGGACAGTGCAGTGGTAGTTCATTGCATCAACAGAGGAGGGTCCAAATCCAAGCATGTGAACCATGTCATGATAGCCACCTTTGCCCTAGCAAACAAACACAAATGGCATCTGTCCGCCACTCACCTGGCGGGGGTAAGAAATGTGATAGCAAGAAACGCCTTGTCCCGGTCAGTCCCTCTGGAATCAGAATGGTCCCTAGACGACGGGTCATTCCAGTGGATATGCCGGAGAGTCCCAGGTCTCCAAGTAGATCTCTTCGCCTCACAAGCGAACCACAAGCTCCCTTGCTATGTGGCCCCCAACCTGGACCCTCTGGCTTATGCCACGGACGCCCTGTCGTTAGATTGGAATCAGTGGAGAAAAATTTATGTTTTTCCTCCAGTGAATCTTCTCTTGAAAGTCTTGAGCAAGCTGAGGACTTTCAAGGGACTAGTAGCCCTGATTGCTCCAGACTGGCCCAAGAGCAACTGGTATCCTCTGCTTCTGGAATTGGGTCTCCGACCTCAACGGATTCCCAATCCCAAGCTGTCACAATCAGTACAAATGAGGACTGTGTTCGCTTCCTCAGGAATTCTTCAGACCCTAACTTTATGGGCTTCATGAAGTTTGCGGCTAATAAAGATGCTAACATTGATCCACAAAACATCCTCTTCCTAGAATCAGATAAGAGAGAGTCAACTATTAGACAATATGACTCAGCTGTTAAAAAATTAGCATCCTTCCTGAAAGAATCAAACACTACAACCATGACAGTTAATTTAGCTATATCCTTTTTCAGATCCTTGTTTGAAAAGGTTTAGCAGCTAGCACTATTACTACTCATAAATCGGCTTTGAAGAAGATCTTTCAGTTAGGTTTCCAGATAGATCTGACTGAATCTTATTTTACGTCTATCCCTAAAGCCTGTGCTAGACTTAGACCTTCTCAAAGGCCTACTGCAGTCTCATGGTTCTTAAATGATGTCCTCAAACTAGCATCAGATACTGACAACTCGTCTTGTACATTCACAATGCTTCTTAGAAAGACATTATTCTTATTAAGCCTAGCTTCAGGAGCTAGAATTTCAGAACTGTCGGCTCTATCCAGAGATGCGGGTCATGTGGAATTCCTCCCCTCGGGAGAAGTTCTGCTTGCTCCGGATCGTAGTTTTTTGGCTAAAAATGAGGATCCTCTTGCAAGGTGGGCCCCTTGGAAAGTCATCCCACTTCCGCAAGACCCTTCTCTCTGCCCAGTATCAACTTTAAGAGCCTTTCTATCTCGTACATCCTCAAGATCCTCAGGTCCTCTCTTCATGAGAGAAAAAGGTGGTACTTTATCAGTAAAAGGTATTAGGCAACAAATCCTTTACTTCATTAAACAAGCCAATCCTGATTCATTTCCAAAAGCACATGAACCTCAGGGGAGTAGCCACCTCAATTAATTACTTTCAACATATGAAAAACTTTGAGGATCTTAAAAAGTATACTGGATGGAAAATCTCCAACAGTCTTTAAACGTCATTATCTAAAGTCCTTGGAATCTTTAAAATTTCTGCAGTAGCAGCGGGAAACATTGTTTCCCCTGATACTGTATAGTAGTCGTAGTATAGATCCAGGTCTCCTCTCTACCTACCTCATCCAACATGCCTCACCCTATCGCCATGCTACTCGGATATCCTAGCCTTAGCCGCTGAGATCATGTTAGTGGATTGTCCCTTATTTTTTTGCTAGGGACATCCACACTATGTACTGATAATGTACTTCAGTGTACCTACCCTTATTTTTATGCTAGGGTAGGACACAATGTGTTTGTATATTTTGTAAATAAGTTATCTAAGTAAATCTATTTTGTTAAATTACACTGCATTTTTGTACTTTACTATGTTTACTGTAAAAGTTAAGTATATCTTAGTTTTACCAGACCACTGAGCTGATTAACAGCTCTCCTAGGGCTGGCCCGAAGGATTAGATATTTTTACGTGGCTAGGAACCAATTGGTTACCTAGCAACGGGACCTACAGCTTATTGTGGGATCCGAACCACACTAAATCGAGAAATGAACTTCTATCATCAGAAATAAATTTCTCTGATTCCGCGTTGACCGAGCCGGGAATCGAACCTGGGACCGCCGGCTTGGCAGCCCAGCTCGAAAACCACTCGTCCAGCGTGGAACTTATGTTTACTGTAATTTTAAGTACTTTACATTACTAACTTTCTTTTATGTCATTGTTTAAAATAAGTTAGCCTTAAGTACTTAGTTTATATGCTGTAATAACTGATTTACTTATATTATATCCCTCATTTTACAACTGATTTTCATTTGTCCTTTTTTTTTTTCCCATCTTGTCTGTTTCTCTGGTACTCTTTCATAGGCCGACACGAGCTGAGCCCAGAAAAGGGATTTTGACGAGGGAAAAATCTATTTCTGGGTGATTGGCTCGTGTCGCCCTATGAAACCCACCCTGTATTGATTGCCCCCCCCCTGCAGGACAAGATGTTCTTAGATTAAGGATGACCGCTAGGGGCGCTGCTGTCCGTGGCGTCCCCTAGTAGTAGTAGTAGCGGCCGCATCGCCCGTTAGTATCAGCTCTCTCTTGTGGGGATTCTGATTGGAAGGTCTAATTGGTGAATGTCTCGTGGTAGTGTTCCCACTCGCCCCTATTCTCATACCGACACTTCTTTTAAAGAGTGAGCGAGTCAGTTTTACTGACATTTTCTTAATTTTGTTTTTCTCTGGTAATTTTAGATTAATTTTGCCTAGAAAGAATGATATTAAGGATCCTTTCATAGGGCGACACGAGCCAATCACCCAGAAATAGATTTTTCTCTCGTCAAAATCCCTTATATATCTGCCAGGTAAGTATGAACAAACTTTATTGTATCATGACAATAACATTTTATTCATGAAACTTACCTGTCAGATATATATATAGCTGAATCCCACCATTGGAGGTGGGAAGGGACAGAATAGAAGGATTTTAGGAAACAATTACATGCAGATGATTGACATCTTGGTTCCTTACCTGTTAGCATAGCTGACTTCGTGATTACTGTCACCCAAGTCTGCTTTTGCTTTACTAGAGTCTCCAGCAAGGTAGTGTGACCTATGTAGCTGGTGAGTTCTAGATGATCTGTCAACGGGAGCGTGACCACAATGTGACTAGACCATATTGACCATACTGTGGGGGCAACGAAGCTAAAAACCACCACCTGACCTCACCTATCAAAGTTAGTCCCATAACTTCTAGGCTAAAGAAAGGGAAAGCGCCTCAAGCGACCGACCCTTCAAAGTTAAAAGCACACCTATCCCTTTTCTATAGGATAGGATTCGTGCTGCTTCCTGCCCCCAATAATATTTCTACGGATATGTATGGTCCTAGCGACTCGCAGATCTCATATGTCGTCTTCACATCCCGTCGGGAGTGTGAAGCGAACACAGAGTTGCTTCGCTCAAACATGGCACTCAGGATATTACTGAGTGTCATGCTCTGTTGAAATGCTTCTGAGGCCGCGCCCTCACCTCGTAAGCATTCAGTTTAAAAGATTTCAAATCTTTGTTCAAACATAGTGAATGAGCCTCTTTAAAAGAACTCCTTAACCATAACGCCAGGGCGTTCTTCGACATGGGCAAGTCTGGTCTTTTTACGGAACACCGAAGATTGTCCGAATGACCTCAACTTTCTTTAGTTTTATCAAGATAAAACTTGAGAGCCCCGACAGGGCACAGGACTCTATGTGGCTCTTGCCCAATAATTTGTGCCATCCCCTTGATCTCCAGGCCTCTGGGCCAAGGGTTAGACAGGTTTTCGTTCTTAGCAATAACGGAAGGCTTAGAGGACGCACCGAATTATGTCCTCTAAAGCCAAAACCTCTGATGATGGCTAAAACCTCACTAACCCTCTTTGCCGTAGCTAGAGTGGTTAGAAAATTAGCCTTTCTGGTCACGTGTATTAAGTTTACAGAAAGGAGAGGTTCGAAATGCTTTGACATCAAGAACTTCAGACTACGTCTAAGTTCCATGCCGGAAGCTTCGATCTAGACAATTTCAAGATTTCCACAGACCTAAAAGATTGTGAAGGGCTTTGTTGTTTGACAGATCCGAATCTCTGAGCCTAGAGGCCGTCAACAACATATTTCCGTATTCTATAATCGTTGGGACTGCTAGCTTATCCCATACTTCAGACGGAAAGGGAAGACGGTAAAGTAATTCACAGATGTCAGAGGTTGAGGAACAGTCATTCTTCCTGCCCTATGTCCAGAAACGGCCCACTCCGATTGGTACACTGTAAAATATGCAGCACTGCTTTGCTTTGGCAATGAGACTTGCAATTAATCTTGAAGATCCTCTCGCTTCTTGACAGTCTGAACGCATCCAGACTCAGAGCGGGGAGGTTTTAGGTACCTCTCGAAGTGAGGCTGTTAGAGTAGACCGATTCTCTCGGGAGGGTCCTTGGAAAGTGCTCTCTGAAGGACGTGACCTCTGTGAATCCAGCCTCTCGAAGGCCAACATGGGGCGATCAGCGTCTTTCTCGCTCCCTCTGACGCCAGCGATTATCTTATTATATTTCCTAAGCTTTTGAATAGGGGAAAAGAGACTAACCAACTATCCCCATTCCATACTATAGGATGGCGTCTATTGCTACCGCTCTCGGATCGAGAATAAGGGAGCAGCGTAGAGGAAGCTTCTTCGTCTTCAATATTGCAAAGAAATCTACGAAAGGACGTCCCCAAAGTCTCCATAACTCTCGACATACTTCTAAGCGAGGATTACTCAAACGTCAGTAGTTGCTGCCGTCGATCGAGAAGATCCGCACGGACGTGCAATCGTGTAACGAACCTCTTGAGGATCGTTACGTTCCGTGCCTATGCCGATAACCATCTCTCTCTTCTTGGGATATGAGAGAGCTGCGGAATTATCTGAGATGATTTGGACCACTCGACCAAAAACTCACTCTTCGAGGAACTGGAGAGCCAACCAAATTGCTTCCAATTCTTTTAGATTATGTGCCAGGACCTCTGTACCTCTGTCCGGATGCCTGGCACCCTCTCAGTATCACCTGAGGTGATCCTTAACCCATTGAGAGACGTTTAAAATTATTTCCAGATCTTTGATGTTATTTCAGTTCTCCTGTAGGAAAAACTGTAGAGGTCTGAATTGCAGTCTATTCAGGGAATCAAGCTTCTCCAGCGAGGAAATGGTCCCCAGCAGACTCATCCATTTACTCACTAAGCATGCTTCCTTCCCTAATAAGGCTGCGCTTTGCATAAGCAGGAGAGCATTATTATAGTGCTATGCCGCGGTAGAGTCATACAGAATTCTGTTACAGTGCGGTAAGCAGCGCCGAACAGGTCTAAGAGATATCTCTGTTGAAAATTTCTTAGCAAAAGGAAGTCGTGTTTATTCATGATTACTAGAAATCCCCTCAACCTGAGGCTAAAGTCCATGATTGTAGGACAGAGATACGGTTCATCAATCAATCCCGCGGGAGAGAGAGACGTAAACGACCGAGCATAACAGCGAGCTACCTGATACTGAGTTGGTGACACTGACACTGTGACAGTTACAGGCAGCAGCTTATGTTCACCTTCTCGCAGTATTATGCCGAGTTGCCAGCTATTCTATTCATCTAAGGAATAGATTTTCCATTATTTGAACAGAAACTCTCAAGTTGGCATATTTAAGCGAAACAGAATTCGCTAAATACAAAAGCTGATTTTGTGTTGTCGTAACATTACGCTTAATTAACCAAATGTTAAATCAGAAACTCCTGGAAAGTTGCCGGGAGTACCGATTAAATATACTGCGTCATCCACAATGACAGCAACCTCTTGTCTCGCACTATTCTGCCTGAGTTAACAGCTACTCTCTTCTACGAAGAAATAGGTTTGTTACTATTATCGATCAGAAGGAAATTCTCAAGTAGGCATATTTAAGCGAAACATAATTCGCTAGATGCAGAAGCTGAGTTGGTTTGTTGTAACAATACCTTTAAGCATTGTCCTTACACCGGAAACTCCTGGAAGTTTGCAGGAAGGACCGATTAAATACACTTAAAATAACAGTCCTTTAGGTTGCCATCTGTAGAGGTAACTACGATATGCGTATATGACTTGAACTTTACATTAGTAATATGACGCAAAGATAAAATACGTAAGTATTGTAGTCACTTGAACATCTAATTCTCTACTACATTCTTTCCTCGACGAGAAAGAGAGAGAGAATGGAAATTGACTGTCTTCGTTCTCTTTGCCAAGAGAAGGAATTAATATTATTCAAATTGAAATCCTCAAGTGAGAACCGAAGATCGAAAAGGAAAGTTCAAGCTTTTTATGATATTGGACATAAGGCTTCATGGACGTAGTCTATAAGTCTTTTTCCTGGATGAGCCTCTGACTAATGAATGAGAGCTCTTTCGAATTTTGTTACTTATCCGCTTATGCGATAAAATGTTATTAAGAACTTTGTCAATGAGAACTAACCCATTTGCATGACGGAAAGTAATCCAGGAATTCGAGCATGTAGTCTTCCCGATTCCCGCAGAAATCGAGGAAGGAGCAGGATTCCTCATTAGAGACTGGGCTTACGACAGGAAGGACCTTAATGTTCCCCTTCGGCAGCGCAATCCCGAAAGCAGACGAGGCGTTTTATGACACCGAAATCTGCTTACAGTTTTTCTGGAATTCGTCAAGTCATGGATTCTATTGAACGCTCCCTTCGTAGAAAGCGAAGTAGACATCTTGACGAGACCAAACTCCTTCCTCTTCTTCGACGACAGCCCCTTATTGGAAGAGCGTTCTTGCAGGAATCCTGCCGAATGTCTTGATGCGTAGGACGCCTATCGTTTTGAAGAACGTCCTGGCAAGTGCTCTACCGAGCGTCATGACGTGTAGGATGCCGAGCGTCTTCAAAAGCGTCCTCGCTAGCGTCCTGGCGAGCATCCAGATGTGTAAGACATCGAGCGTCTTCCAAAAAGCTTATCAATGTTTATGACGTCGAGCGTCTTCCAGAGCGTCCTGATGAGCGTCTCTTCGTGTAGGACGTCGAGCATCTGCAAAAGCTTCCTCACGTCTCAATGCGTAGGACGTTGAGCGTCTTCAAGAGACGTCCTCGCGAGCGTCTTACCGAGCGTATTGGTGCATAGAACACCAAGGGATCTCAACAGCATCTCAGAGAGGATCTTATCGAGCGCCCTGATGCATGAAAGGCCACCCGAGATGCGTCCTGGAGAGCCGCACGCTGCTCCTGAAGTGTGAGAGCACTATAGGAAGTCGTATGGCTATCGTCTCCAAGATGGCCTTAAAGACCTTCGTTACCTTCTAACAAAGACAGTGGCCGCCTGTGCGACATCTTGCGTCTTTGTAATGCAAATGAACATATCCAGAAACGCGCTCAAAAAAGGAACGCCGAGCGTTCCGAAAGGCATCCTCGCGAGGTGCTTGCCGAACGTCCTGATTGCATTCTTTGAGCATCTTGAAGAGCGTCCGGAAAAGAAGAGCGACGAACATCAAGGGAAGCGTCATAGTGAATGACGTGCATCAACACGAGTAACCTGAGAGGCTTCCTGGCGAGGGGAGAGCCGCTCATGAAACGCGAGCGTCCTAAGCAGAAGTACGGTGATCGTCATCAGGACGAGTCTTAAGGACGTTCGCTACTCTTGACAAAAACGACGGCCGCCTGTGCGACATCTTGCATCTTTGTCACGCTCATCGACACTGCAGAAGGGCATTTAAAAGGACGCCTGTGTGTTCTTGGGTATGAGGAATTCTTTGCCCTTCTCCTGTCGAAAATGATATTGTTAAGATACAATAAAGTTTTGTACATACTTACCTGGCAGATATATACTTAGCTATAGACTCGGTCGTCCCGACAGAATTTCAAAACTCGCGGCACACGCGACAGGTAGGTCAGGTGATCCACCATTCCCGCCGTTGGGTGGCGGGGTCTGGAACTATTCCCGTTTTCTAAGCCACAATTTCTCTTCCACCTGTCTCCTGAGGGGAGGATGGGTGGGCCATTAATCGTATATATCTGCCAGGTAAGTATGTACAAAACTTTATTGTATCTTAACAATATCATTTTTGTACATGAAACTTACCCAGCAGATATATACTTAGCTGATTGGCACCCTTGGTGGCGGGCAAGAGACAGCTAAAAACAAAATAATACTTAAACTAAATACATTAAAAAACAGGGAAAAAACAACCTATGTTCTTGGATAAAATAATCCATAGTTCCTACCTGATTGGGCTGAAGACTTCATGACTACTGTCGATGAGTCTGCCTGCCTCAAGAGTTTCAACGAGGAATGAACCTATGGTTGAATAACTCTTTGGATCGTGTCAATGGGGGCTAGCCCGCTTACGCGACAGAGCCTATTCTGGATCGTACCAATGGGGGCTGACCCACTTACATGGTAGAGCCTTGACCTTTTGTCATATCAATGGAGACTCGCCCTCTTACATGACAGAGTTAAGGTTATTAAAAAATCACAAAGAGCACTGAAGCCAATCCCGATCACCTGACCATGTTAGTATTGTTATAATCTATGAATTGCAAGAGGGTTCCCTATTCCCTCTGACAATTAACCAATAAAAAACAACCACCAATAAAAAGTAATTTAAACACTAAACTAAATTAGGAAGGATTAGCCTCAGCCCTTCTCCCAGCACTGAATTCGCCAAAACATACGCTCCCAGAGCAAAGCACTTTTCGTACGAAATTTTAACGTCTCTTAGGTAATTCGAGGCGAACACAGAATTACATCTCCAAAACGTAGACTCTATAAGAGCCTGAAGAGACCATGTTTTGTGAAATGCCATAGACGTAGCTATGGCTCTCACTTCATGAGCTCTCACTCTGAGAACCTTGAGGTGCTCTTCATCGCACTTAAGGTGAGCTTCCCTTATTACATCTTTTATGAAGTATGTAAGGGCATTCTTAGAAATCGATCTTTTCGGATCTCTTACAGAGCACCAAAGACTTTCTTCTGTACCTCTCAGCAACTTCTTCTTCTCCAGGTAGAACTTGAGTGCCCTGACTGGACACAAAGTCCTTTCTAGTTCTCTCCCTGTTAATGAAGATAGTCCTCTTATCTCAAAGCTTCTTGGCCAAGGCTTTGAGGGATTTTCATTTTTTGCTAGAAAAAATGGTTTAAAGGAGCAAATCGCTGAATCCTTCTTAAAACCCACTTTGCCTTCCAAAGCTTGCAACTCGCTAATTCTCTTGGCTGTTGCTAACGCAAAGAGGAATAATGACTTTCTCGTTAAGTCTCTAAACGAAGCTGCGTGAGACGGTACAAATTTTTCCGACATTAGGAACTTGAGGACCACATCCAAGTTCCAGCTAGGCTTCTTGATTACATGGTCTTTCGTGGTTTCGAAAGACCTTATAAGTCATGCTAGATCTTTTATTATTCGTCAGATCTATTCCTCTATGTCGAAAAACTGAGGCCAGCATACTTCTGTAACCCTTCACTGTTGAAACTGCCAGGTTACAGTCTTTTCTCAAATATAGGAGAAAATCTGCGATTTCAGTTACAGAGGTACTGGAAGAGGATATTTTCTTTCCCTTACACCATCTTCTAAACAACTCCCACTTCGACTGATATACTTTAGAGGTGGAGACTCTTCTGGCTCTTGCAATAGCCTTCACCACTTCTCGTGAAAAAGGGCCCCTTGCTCTGACAAGTCCTTCGACAGTCTGAAGGCGGTCAGACTTAGAGCGGGGAGGTTTTTTTGTGAAACTGTCGAAGTGGGGGTTGTTTGAGAAGATCGTTCCTTAGTGGAAGCGATCTTGGAAAATCTACTAACCACTCCAGCACCTCTGTGAACCAATCGAGAGCTGGCCAGAAGGGAGCGATGAGGGTCATTCTTTTTCCTTCCGAGCAAGCGAACTTCCTCAATACTTCCCCTACTATCTTGAAAGGAGGGAAGGCGTATGCGTCCAAGCCCGTCCAATCTAGCAGAAAGCTGTCTACTGCTACTGCTTGTGGATCCGAGATCGGGAGCAATAGGTCTCTAATCTGTGATTCTTGTTGGTCGCGAACAGGTCTATATTGGGCCTTCCCCACAGATGCCAAAGTTGTTGGCAAATCTGAGGATTGAGAGTCCATTCCGTGGGTAGGACTTGTTCTTTTCTGCTCAACAGATCTGCCCGGACATTTTTCTCTCCCTGCACAAACCTTGTGAGAAGAGAGATCTTCCTTTCCTGAGCCCAAATCAGCAGATCCTTTGCTGATTCGTAACAGGGAAAAGGAATGCGTCCCCCTTGTTTCTTTATATAAGCGAGGGCTGTTGTGTTGTCCGAGTGAATCTGAATCCCCAGACCTGAGACCTGTTTCCTCGAAATGAACTAAAGCTAGATGAATGGCTGTTAGTTCTTTCTTGTTTATGTGCCAGGACACTTGTTCTCCTTCCCAAGTGCCTGACACTTCTTCCGAACCTAGGGTCGCTCCCCACCCTGAATCTGGAGGCGTCTGCAAATAACGCTAGGCGAGGGTTCTGTAAGCGAAGGGAGATTCCCTTGCTTAGTTTCTGTGGATCTAACCACCAACGGATATTCTCCTTGATCCCTTTCGAGATTGGAAATGTATCTCCTAGATTGTTGGACTTCCAATCCCACTTCTCCTTCAGATAAAATTGAAGGGGTCGTAGGTGTAGTCTTCCTAAGGAAACGAACTGTTCCATCGAGGAGAGGGTCCCCAGTAAGCTCATCCATTCCCTCGCAGAACAATGTTCTTTCCTTAAGAAGACTGCCACCTTTTCTAAGCAGCGTTCTCTCCTTTCCTGCGAAGGATACGCTAGAAAATCCCGAGAATCCATCTGAATCCCCAGATAGACAATACTCTGCTGGGGAGTCAGCATGGATTTCTCGCGATTGACTAAAAGTCCTAGGGACTTTGTCAAATTTAGAGTAACTAACAGGTCCTCCAGACATTTTTTCTCCGATTGGGCTCTTATTAGCCAATCGTCCAGATATAACGAGATCCTGATCCCTTCCAGAAGTAGCCAATAAGCTACATTCTTCATGATGTCCGTGAAGACTTGAGGGGCAGTCGAAAGTCCGAAGCACATCGCTCGGAACTGGAACACTTTCCCTTGGAACATGAATCTCAGATATTTCCTTGCTGCCGGATGAATTGGCACATGGAAATACGCATCCTGAAGGTCCAGGGACACCATCCAGTCCCCTGAACGAAGAGCAGACAGAACAGAGGAAGACGTCTCCATTGAAAATTTCTTCTTCAAGACAAAGAAATTCAGGGCACTGACGTCTAGAACCGGTCTCCATCCCCCCGATGCTTTCGGTACCAGGAATAGCCGATTGTAAAATCCTGGAGACTGGAGATCTTGAACCAGTTCTACCGCTTCCTTGGAAATCATCTGTTCCACTGCTTGCAAAATAGCAAGCTTTCGGACCGGATCCGAGTATCTTGCAGTCAACTCCCTTGGAGTTGTCGTCAAGGGAGGATTTTCCCTGAAGGGGATCAAGTATCCTTTTTTCAGGATAGAGAGGGACCAAGAGTCCGCTCCCTTCTGCGCCCAGACTTTTGCAAAGTGGAGTAGTCTGGCGCCTACTTTCGTCTGGAGGACTCCCTGCTCATCTAGACTTCCCGAAGGACCTTCTAGATGGTCTACTCCTTCTATCTGGTCTGCGACCTCTAAGAGGGGCTCTAGAAGAGGAGGCACCTCGAAAGGGCTGTACAAAAGAGGGTCTCTCTTTTTTCTCTATAGGCACTGCTGGCCTAAACTTCTTGGCTGAGTGCGTGAGGAGATCCTGAGTTGCCTTCTCCGTAAGAGATTTAGAAACCTCTCTAACAGTCTCCTGTGGAAACAGATGCGGGGATAACGGTGCAAAAAGAAGAGATGTTCTTTGCACAGGTAATACGGCTCTTGCTAGAAAAGAGCTAAAGACCGATCTCTTCTTTAAGACTCCCGTTCCAAAAAGAGAGGCAACTTCTACGGAACCGTCCATGACCGCTCTGTCCAAGCAAGCCAGGACGCTTGAAAGTTCCTCCATGGAAACAAAGTCAGTGTCCTGAGCTCTCTTAGCTAAAGCTCCCAAAGCCCAGTCCATAAAATTGAAGACTTCCAGGGTTTTAAAGAGGCCCTTTAGAAGGTGGTCTAGCTCACACATGCCCCATGTTGCCTTAGCAGACAGCAAAGACTTCCTCCTGGAAGAGTCCACTAAGGAAGCAAAATCCGCATCTGCGGAAGAAGGGAGGCCTAACCCCATAGGTTCTTTGGTCTCGTACCACCTTCCTGGTTTGCCTGTTAACTTGGAAGGAGGGCAGGAAAAAACTGTTTTGCCCGCTTCCCTTCTGGAAGTCAACCACTCTGAAAAGGTCTTTAAGGCCTTTTTCATACAAAGAGCGGGGCACATCTTGACGAAGGAAGACGACTTGAGAGCTTTTGTGCTAGACATCAAAGATCCTGGTGAAGGAGGGTCAGCAGGATGAAGGGAGTCTCCGAACTCCTTTAGCAGCAAAAGTGAAAGTCTCTTGTAGTCAGAAACTGCTACATCTACTGGCTCGTCATCTTCCGATACCTGGTCCAACTGATCCACCGAAGGAGACCGTTTGGGAGTGATCTGGCTTTTCCCAGGAGAAGAACTCCTTTCCCGAGAAGGGGAGCGCTGAACATTAGCACTTCTATACGAAGAGTGAGGCTCCTGCCTGTCCGAAACACTCTTGCGCCTACTAGACTCTTGTTGTCTAGGTTCTTGCGGTTCGCCAGGTTCGCGGCGCTTGCTAGGCTCCTGGCGCCCTGATTCAGGGCGCTTGAAAAGATCCCCGCGTCCTGATTCATGACGCTTAACAGGCTCTTGGCGCCCTAACTCTTGACGCCTAACGTACTCCTGGCGTCCTGCCTCCTGGCGTCCTAACTCCTGGCGCCCTGACTCCTGGCGCACTGACTCATGGCGTCCTGACTCCTGGCGCCCTGACTCATGGCGTCCTGATTCCTGCCTTCTAGCAGACTCCTGACGTCCTGAATCCTGTGGTCTGAGAGGCTCTTGATGCCCTTTCTTGCGTCTTGCTGCCTCTTTGCGCATTGCCTGGCTCCTGGTCCTGCAGACCCAAAGGATCCTGATACTTAAATCGGTTTTCCGGTTCCTTGAACCTAAACCGATCGAGACTTCTGCTCGATTCGCAGCGTCTCATAGGGCGCTTCGGAGAAGACAGCCTATAGGGAGAAAGAACTCTTCTCTCAGGAGAACAACTCCTATCGGACGAGTCTCTCGACGAAGGCGATAAACGCCCTGGAGATTGTGAGGGTTCTCTCCTATACGAAGAGGGGCGCTTAGCGGAACTCTTAACAGGGAGCGAAACATCTTTCCTCCTTGTCGAGTCCTTAGCAAAGGAGCCTACTAAAGAAGCTAACTGCTCTTGCAGATTAATCAAAAACTTCTTTGTAGGATCCTGAAGAGAAGGCTCCTCTTGTTTCGTCTTCTTAGGTCCCGAAGGCCAATCCTCGGGAAAACGCTCTGGGCTGGAATCAGCCGCGTCTCCTTTAGGCGCCTTCCAGGCTCTCTTCAAAGGGCGCGAAAGAGAGGCCAAACTCCATCCTCGTTTAGGAGAGGAAGAGTCTGAGGCCGTAAAACACTCCCTTAGGACGCCTTTTCTGCGGCAATCCGAGGCAGCCTGGGACTTTACAACAGGATCTGCCGAAGGGACGCCTGACCGTTGGGGATGTTCTGCATCCTCCCTGCGGCTTTCGACATTCCTCCTCCCCTGGTCCTGGGAGTTTGGAAGCAGTCTAGGCCTAGGAGCAATGAGGAACCGGTCAGACGCCCCCTCCACTGCACTGGGGACAGCTGCACAAGTCACTATCACCAACTCTTACCTTCGTTTAGAGCTCGTAGCTGAGCTTGAAGTTTCTTGATTGAAGCTTTTACATTTTCCCCTCTCTGAAGAAGAATCTTTGGATTCAGAACAGGGAGAAGCAGCTGAGGCTAAGGGAAAATCGTTAGTAGGAGAGTTAACTTCTTGTTCTAAAGAGCAAGATCTACTAGATGACCTAGCTGAAGCCTTTCTTACTCTATCTCTCTCAAGCTTCCTAACATATGACGATAACTCCTTCCATTCAAGCTCCGTAAGGTTCTCGCATTCAACACAGGTGTTATTAAAAGAACATTCATTCTCTCTGCATTTAGCGCAAATACTATGAGGATCTACTGCCGATTTAGGCAGCCTAACCTTGCAACCTTCCCTACTGCAAACTCTAAACATAGGTGAAGCCTTAGCGTCAGACATCGTGAAAGAGTAGTCAAAACCAAAGTCGAAAAACAGTCCACAATAAGCGTATGCCAAGCCAGAGAAAAAACAGAACATGTCACCAAAAAAACCAATCCAAATTCTCGGCAAACGAGTAGAAATCCAAGATGGAGGAACGAACAATAGGTGTTGTCCGTTCAACCGACAGAGAAATTATGGCTTAGAAAACGGGAATAGTTCCAGACCCCGCCACCCAGCGGCGGGAATGGTGGATCACCTGACCTACCTGTCGCGTGTGCCGCGAGTTTTGAAATTCTGTCGGGACGACCGAGTCTATAGCTAAGTATATATCTGCTGGGTAAGTTTCATGTACAAAAACTAGGATAGTCTGTTCAGTGTCATCTCTGTCCGCTGACAGAGCGTCCCTTAGGGACGAGTAAGAGGCGTCTTGGCAAGCTGTTTGACTATGCAAATCAGCTTGCCGGACGTCAAGCTTATGAGCTTGAACAATATATCCCATTTCGAAGTAAAGCAAACGTCACATAACGTATACAGAGCGCCATGAGGGGAGGAGGGAGGGGAGCGTCTTGGAAAGCAAGAAAACAATCCTTGCTACAAGAGTAACGACGTTCCTTCCTCTCGATAGAGCGTTGAGTGTCTCGAAAGGCGTCCTCGTGAGGGTCCTGCCTTATGGACATTTTTTATCTCTTGACAAAGACGACGGCCGCCTGTGCGACATCTTGCGTCTTGTCACGCTTATCGATATTAAGTCATGCCGAAGGGACGCCAGATCAGTACTCTGACGCTCCCTCCTGATGAGAGAGAGGACGCGAAGCATCCTCTTCTCTAAAGTTTTTTTTTTTTTTTTTTTTTTTTTTTTTTTTTTTTTTTTTTTTTTTTTTTTTTTTTTTTTTTTTAGAGGGCGCGAGTCCTTCCGAGAGCTCCAACCCTGCGGGGAGGACGCCTCGGAGGACGAGAAGCAATCTTTCATGATTCGTGCACGTGCACAATCTTTGGCAGCTTTGGAAGCGTCTTCAGGTCCTGCCGAAGGGACGCCAGATCGGTGGGGGGTTCCCGTAACCCTCCTTCGGTTTTCAACTTGCCCCCTCCCTGGTCCTGGGAGTCCGACAGAGGTTTAGACCTAGAGGCGTTATAGGACCGATCTGACGCCCCCTCCACAACACTAGGGGCAAAATCAACATCACTACACTCACAACACTGATTGGAGAGCAAGCACTTTTTCAAGCTTACTTGATGTAATCCACCATAATAGAAAGGGCATTACCTCTCACAGACACTTCCTCTAGGCCCGTAAGCCATACCACAGGGTTAGGCAAAATAAAGTCTACTGGAGGTTAGTAGGTTCATTATCCTAACTTCTGTTTACTGTGGAGGAAGACCTCCTGCTTCTATCACGCTTTAATTTGCGTACATACGAATCGTAAGTCTTCTTTCGGAATCAGTCAACATTACACTAATTACATTGATCTTTCAACAAAGAAAACATGTAAACGTCATGTATACTAAGCGAGTGTCTACCGAAGGTTTCGGTAGCCTCACCTTACCCCTTACAGACAACAAAGTCTGAAACTAGGCTAACTAGATTCAGACATCATATGCAATGAAAAAATTTTAATTAATTTATGATAGCGTATGCCTAGCCACAAATCCAAGTCAATCATTCAAAAAATAATTAGGATACTTAAGCGGCTAATGAAGTTTCAAAATCCTAGGCGGAGGTAATGGAAACAGGTGTTTCCACTACCGCGACAGAGAAAAATCTGAATAGAAAATGGGAATGGTTCCTGATATCTGCCTCCCAGCGGCGGGAATGGGTACTACTGGCCGCCCACTGCGTGTGCCGGGAGTTTTGAAATTCTGTCGGACTTCGGAGAATACAGCTATATATATATCTGACAGGTAAGTTTCATGAACAAAATATCTGTTAAAAATTTATATATAGGGGAAAAAAGACTAATGTTTATTCCCCTTTCAAACTAAAGGATGGCGTATATTGCTACCGCTCTTTGATCGAGAATAAGGAAGCAGTCTAGAGGAAGCCTCTTCGTCTTCAACATTGCGAAGAGATCTATGAAGAAGACGTCTCACAGGTTTCCACAACTCTCCAACTAATATTAGACAGACGTTAATAGTTATTATCGTCGATCGAGAAGGTTCTCACGGACGTGCAACATCGTGCAACGAACCTCTTAAGGATCGTTACATTCCGTGTCTGTGTTCCAAACAGGTTCTCTCTTGTTAACGCAAACAGGGGTGAAAAAAGAGATTCTCGATGCTCATTGAGATATGAGAGAGCTGTGGAATTGGCCTAATTGATTTAAAAATTCATTTCGTCCCTCCATGGGATCGAACCCCCCTCCAGTTAGACGGGGAACGAAATCAGGAACGAACCGTGACGTTACCGAGCCTGCTGTTAGAGAGGCTACTGAATCCTTCGGTTAACAACTCGTTATATCAAGAAATTATCAAGTCACCTAAATTGCTTGCAATTCTTTTAGACTATGTGCCAGAACATCTGTACCTCTGTCTTGGTACCCAGCACTCTCTCATAAGTTATTTCCGTTTCTTGGTAGGAAAAACTTTATAGGCGTAATATAGTTCATTCAGGGAAACAAACTTCTGCCATGAAGAAAATGGTTCCCATCAGACTCATCCATCTTCTCACTGAGCATGCTCCGTTCTCTAATAAGGCTATGCTTTCGTAAGCATGAGAGCATTATATAATATAGTGCTCTGCCACGTTAGAATCCTCTATAATTCTGTTACATTGCGGTAAACAGCATTGAAAGGTTGCAAGAAATCTTTCTATTGAAAGCTTCTTAGCAAAACGCAGACAATGTTATTCATGTTTGCCTACAAATCCCCTCAATTCGAGGCTAAGTCCGTGATTGTAGGGGAGAGATACGGTTAGCCAGTCAATCCCGTAGGAGAGAGAGATGTAACCAACCGCTCATGACCGAGAACTAGATGGTACTGTGTTGGCCTACAGTGACAGCAGTCTTCGTTCGCTGTCTCGCTGTACTTCCTGAGTTGCCAGTTACTCCATTCAATGAAGGAATATGATAAAATTATTATCGAGCCTAAGGAAGTTCTCAATAATGCATATTTAAGCGAAACAACCTTCGTTAAATACAGAAGCCGAGTTGGTGTTGTCGTAACAAACCCTTTAAGCATAGTCCTTACCTAGGAAACTCCTGGAAGGATACAGGGAATTCAGTTGCCAACCATAGAGGTAACTACGTTATGCGCATATGACTTGACCATACAGTAGTCCTATACACCAAATTCTCTACTACATTCTTTCCTCGCCGAGGCAGAGAGAGAATGGAAATTTACTATCTTCGTTCTTTTCGTCAATAGAACGAATTAGTATTAGCTGAAGGAGATCCCAAGTGAGAACCGAGGATCAAAGAGAATCTCTCAAGCTTCCTATTCTCTTGGGCATAAGGACGTATTCTACACGTCTATTATCTGGAAGAACCTCTAATCAATGAATGAGAGCTCCTCCGAATCTTGTCTAAGAGAGCTTATATGCTTATGCAATAGATGTATTGAGATCTTTGTCAATGAGAACTAACCCATTAAGATACAAAGAGTATACATTTTTTGTCAATTATGTGTTATGCACTTACTTGACAACACGTTTAATATCTTCCTAAGGAAGGAAGTTAAACCAGGAACTCGTTAAGTCTTCGTGATTTCCACAGAAATCGTGGAAGGGACAGGATTCCTGTTCAGATCTTGAGCTTACGGAAGGAAGATTGATGTTCCCTTTCCGCAGGCATTCCCGAACGCCGAATAGATGAGATTCTTATTAAGAAAAACTCCCGTAGCTCTTGCCTCGTCATAATGAAGGAAGAGTATGAATGAAGGAGAGAGTCCACGCTGAGAGGAACTGCCTGTTACAGCAGTCTTCTGAATATTGGAGAAGGGCTTCTCTCAGTATCAGAATCATCCTGACAAAAGCGACGGCCACCTGTGCGACATCTTGCGCCTTTGCCAGGAGAAGGCTGATCCTGCTAAAAACTAAAAAGAGGAGCCTCGCGACTGACCTCTCTCTCATAGGACGATTCGGGATATCCTGGCGCCTTGCGCTGGAAAGTTCCGCGTGCCTGGAATGTTCCGCGCGCCTGGAAGGCAACTCACGCCTGGAACGTTCCGCTTGTGTGGGAGGTTCCGCGCGCCTGGAAAGTTCCGAGCGCCTGCTAGGCTCCTCGCGCCTGGAAAGATCCTTATGCCTGCTAGGCTCTACTTGCTTAGAAGGCTCCTTTCACGCTTTTTGGAAGATTGCAGATCAGCAGACAGGAACTCTGGCGCCTTGCGCCTGAAGGAAGGAACTCTGGCGCCTTGCGCCTGAAGGAAGGAACTCTGGCGCCTCGCGCCTGGCTGCTGGAACGCGGCTCGCGCCTGGTTGCTGGAACGCGGCCTGTCTGTTGGAACGCGGCTCGCGCCTGGCGTTATCCAGAGATGCGAATCATGTAGAATTTCTTCCCTCAGGAGAAGTTCTGCTTTCTCCGGATTGCAGCTTTTTAGCAAAAAATGAGGATCCTTTGTTGAGGTAGGAACCTCAAGATCTTTCTCTTTGTCCAGTAACGACCTTATGAGCCTTTCTGTCCAGGACATCCTCATTCTCTTCAGGTCCTCTCTTTAGAAGAGAAAAAGGTGGTACTTTATCAATTAAAGGTATAAGGCAACAGATCCTATACTTTATTAAACAAGCTAACCCTGAATCCTTCCCCAAGGTTCATGATGTCAGGGCAGTAGCCACCTCAATTAACTACTTTCAACACATGAATTTTGATGATTTGAAAAAGTATACTGGATGGAAATCGCCGACAGTATTTAAACGTCACTACTTAAAAGTCCTTGGAATCTCTAAAGTTTTCAGCAGTTGCGGCGGGTAACATAGTTTCCCCCGACTCTGCTTAGTAATTGAGTTGAAGATCCAGATCTCCTTTCTACCTATCTCAGCCAACAGTTTGTCTATACCTACCTTGTTCATCTACGTCTACCCTTGAGTCTTAGCTGCTCTTGTGATGGCTTAGTGGGTGTCCCTTATTTTTTTGCTAGGGTCACCCACAATTGATTGTATATAATGATCTTTGTGATGTGGCCCCCTTATTTTTATGCTAGGGTGCCACATCTCCATTTACAATGGTTATGGATTTGTTTATTAAGATCTATAAACTTGTTTAAGATATTGTACTGTAAGTTTGTTCATATATATGCTTTATTACTGATACTGCTTAATTGTAATTGCTTTAAGTATTTTTGCCTATGATAATCATACACATGTTTTAAGCTCAACATATATCCCATGTAAGCCCTTGTATATATATGTTAACTTTAAGTTAATTTTAAGTATTGTTCCTTTTCACACTATATGAACAATTGTGTATGTGTATATATTTTCTTGCAATTATAGTATTTATTTGAATTTTAAGTTTTATTGAGACCTTCTTTATTTTCAATCTTGTGCTAATTCTCTGGTACAATTTCGCGCAGCGACACGAACTGAGCCCAGAAAAAGGATTTTGATGTAGGAAAAATCTATTTCTGGGTGATTGGTTCGTGTCGCCCAGCGAAATCCCACCTCTTCCCAACCCTGCGCTCAAGATTGACTGCTAACTTAAGGATGGCCACCAGAGGCGCGGCAGTCCCTAGCGTGGGTTGGAGTAGTAGTAGTTGCTGCCCCGTTCTGTGGGTCGGCTCTCCTCTTGTGGGGTTTTGTTGTGGGAGATTTCTATTGGCAAGAGGTTCGTGGTAGTGGTCTCACTCGCCCTAGTGTTCATACCGACGCCCTCCTGGAGGGTGAGCGAGTCAGTTATACTGACCTTTTTCTTTATTTTGTTTATTCTCTGGTATTTGTTAGATCATTTACCTTAGAAATAATGGATTAAAGGACATTTTGCGCAGCGACACGAACTGAGCCCAGAAATGATGTTGTAGGCACCGGCGACAGAGGAAATCTGATTTGTAAACAGGAATGGTTCCTATTCCTGCCACCCAGCCGCAGGGCGGTAGATCACCTGACCTACCTGTAGTGTGTGCCGCGAAATTCGAATTTCTGTCGGGACGACAGAGTCTATAGCTAAGTATATATCTGACAGGGAAGTTGAATGTACAAAATTACATACTACACCTTTATACTTGCATACTCTCACTCTCACTTCTTGGTGGGAGGAATCTGAGTCTTAAGAACAGACTGGTGTTCTCCCAACCTTGGATTCCCTCCCTGGTCGTAAGAGCAGAGGGAGGGATCCTAGCCTTTGCCCAATGATCGGGTATGTACCGCAGGTTCAATGGTCAGACCTCTGGACCCAAGTAATAAGAGGGAGGCAAGCGTACTTCTTAAAACTAGCAAGCAAGAACTTGTTCCTATTGCAAGAGGCAATATGAAGTCATGGGTTGTCTCTTGTTGGCTTCCACTTCCCACCCCCCCACTTGCTGGGGGAAGTGGTGGATAATCGCTTCCATCCCTAATGAAAGGGATAGGATGGGGCTCCGTTGAGTAGCTTACCTGCATCGCCTCCTGATCCAGCGTAGTGATGACCGCATCCCTCTGCCCACAGGTAGAAGGAGAGAAAAAGATGGGAAAGAGAAGGCCAGTCACATTCTCATTCTCCCATCCCTTCATGCAGTCACACAAGGATGCAATGCTGTTCTGTCCGCTCGGGTGCTGGGTAAGCTACACAACATGCTGAGCAGCCACCACGCGTCCTAAGGAAAAAGTGTCCAAGGACCTGTGGGCTATATCCCGAAGGTAGAAGGAGGTGAAGGTGGTCTGGTTTGACCAGACCCCTGCCTTCAGTACCTGCGCCACGGAGAATTTCTTGCTGAACGCAAGGGAAGGACCAATAGGTATATCTTACTTCGTGGACTCTCGGACGAAGGGTACGGATGTCGTCACTACCATCAGCTTCGTACGCCCTCCTGATCACCTCACGCAGCCAGAAAGAAAGAGTGTTCCTGTATACTTCTTTCTTGGTCATCCCGGTGCTAACGAAGAGGCGTCGACACTCAGGCCTGAGGTGCCGAGTTCTCTTCAGATAGCACCCTTACAGGACAAAGCAGCATCTCATCCGCATTGATGTCGGTGAAGTCCATTAGGGAGGGGATTGTGAAAGACTCGAACCGGTTGGCAGGGACCAAAGAATTCTAAGTCTTCGCTACGAAGTTCGGTAGAAATTGAGCGTCACAGATCCCCATCCCCTGGATGCTTGACGTCGAAGGAAAGGCCATGCAGCTCCCCTACTCTCTTCGCTGATGCCAGGGCCAGCAAGAAGAGGGTCTTGAGGGTTAGATCCCTGTCTGACGACTCTCAGAGAAGCTCGAAGGGACTTCGATTCAAACTCCTAAGGACGAGAGTCACATCCCAACCCGGGGGCCTGAGTTCCCTGGGTGGGCAAGACCTCTCGAAGCTCCTCATAGCAGGGAGATCTCGAACGAGATCGAGGTATCCACTCCCCTCAGTTTCAAGACTAGGGCCAGGGCGGCTCTGTATCCTTAACTGTGGGGACGGAGAGGAGCTTCTCTCGGCGAAGAAACAAGGAAATCCACAACCTGCTGAAGAGTGGCTCTGAGAGGTACACCCCGTCTGCGACACCATGGGGGAATCTCTCTCAGCCTTCTGCGAGAAGAGCCAGCAGGTCCGGATACCAAGTGAGCCACCAGGATCATCTTGGGATTCGGGGTGGTCAACACTTGGTTGATCACGTTGCGAATCAGGCAGAACGGGGGAAAGGCGTAAACGAAAAGGTTGTCCCACGGGTGTTGAAGAGCGTCCTCTGCAGCTGCCCATGGGTCCGGCACAGCCGAGTAGAAAATCTGAAGTTCTCTGTTGTGCCGGGTGGCGAGCAGATCCACAACTGGACGCCCCCATAGGTTGAAGAGCCTTTCTGCCACGTCCTAGTGTAGGAACCATTCGGTCCCTATCACCTGAACCCGATGGCTGAGCTTGTCTGCTACTACATTCCTCTGCCTGGAATGTAGCGGGCTGACAGCTCTACCGAGTGAGCCACGGCCCACTCGTGCACCTGCAACATCAACTGGTGCAACGGGAGGGACACTATGCCCCCCCTGTTTGTTGACGTATGCCACTACTGTGGTGTTGTCGCACATCAACACCACCGAGTGGCCCATCAGACGGTCCTGGAACTCTTGGAGAGCGAGGAACGCTGCCTTGAGCTTCAGGACGTTGATGTGAAGGTGCTTTGTCGTGATGATCCCATACTCCTGCAGTCAGCAACTCCTCCAGGTGTGCGCCCCATCCCTCGGTTGACGCGTCTGAAAACCGCAAGATCACTGGGGGGGGGGGGGGGGGGTTGCAAAGAGGGTACTCCTCTTAAGAGGTTCCTGTCGTCCAGCCACCAGGCTAGGTCCTGCCTCACCTCCTCCGTGAGGGACACGGGGAAGTATGGTGGGTCTGTCGCCTGTGACCAACTCTCCTTTAGTCTCCACTGAAGAGACCGCAGGTGAAGACGCCCGTGAGGGACTAACTTCTCGAGTGACGACAGGTGGCCGATCACGACCTGCCACTGCTGAGCTGACTGTTCCTGCCGAAACAAGAACCGGTCGGCTGCCTCCCTGAATCTGCTGATCCGCGAGTCCGTGGGGAAGACTCGCCCTGCTACTCTGTCGATCAGCATACCCAGGTACTTCATCCTCTGCTTGGGCTCGAGGTCGGACTTCTCAAAGTTCACCACGATTCCCAGATTGCGGCAGAACTCGAGGAGTCAATCCCTGTCCCGTAGCAACTGCGAGCGGGAGCTCGCCAGGGCTAACCATTCGTCGAGATACCTCAGAAGACGTGTCCCTGACACCAGAGTGAACACTCGCGTGAACACCTGTGGGGCGGTTGAGAGACCGAAGCAAAGTGCCCTGAATTGGTACACTGTCCCGTCGAGGATGAAGCGGAGGTACTTCCTGGAGGATTGATGGACAGGTATCTGGAAATATGCATCCTTCAAATCCACCGAAAGCATGAAATTGTTCTCCCTGATAGAGTCGAGCACAGAACGTGCTGTCTCCATCGTGAACCGAGACTGGTGAATGAATCGGTTCAGGGGAGAGAGATCGATCACCGGGCGCCAGCCCCCCGAAGACTTCTCCACCAGGAAAAGACGGCTGTAGAAGCCCAGTGACCGATCCCTGATGATCTCTACAGCTCCCTTGCTCAGCATGGCTTGGACTTCCTGTCGAAGGGCTATGTCCTTTGATTCCAGGAAGGTAGGTCTGAAGATGGACCGGGTTGGAGGTGAGGGGTGGCTGAGACTCGAAGGGTAGTAGATACCCCTCCCGAAGGACGTCTACTATCCAGGTCTCCGCAACGTAGTGCTGCCATGTTGCCCAATGGCTCGCCAGGCACCCCCCCCACCTTCCGGCAGCAGGCGAGGGGGAACACCATCCCTAGCGTTTCCCGCCTCTCTTCGACTTCTTCCCGGCTCCTCCTCGTGGAAAGGAGGGCTGGGAGGGGGGCTGATTTTTACCGCCCCTGGCAGAAGTCGAAGGCAGACTCTTTCCTCGGGGCTTTGACGATGCAATCGCCTTAGCAGCCGAGGAAGCGCTAACCAAGCTCTTGGGTTTGGCCGCAGTCGATCAAGGCTGCCCAGAAGCCTTCGAGACTGGCTGGTGTACCAGACGGTCACTGTCGTCAGTGCACCGTCGTTCCACCGCAGCGTCCACCATCTCTCCTGGGAAGAGAGAGGAGGAACTCCGCACTGGTCCGTTGCGAAGACCCAATGCCGCTTCACGCCCAGCCGCCCTGGACACTCGGGTGAGGACTGCGTCCCCACGTCGAAGTACCAGATTGGCCCACAGGTTTACCGTCTGGTGGGCGAGGTAGGAGATGGCCCTACCCCCAGACTGGCATAGCCTCCCAAAAGCCGGGTCACCTTCAGGAGTGATATTTCCTGAGGTGGCCGCGACCTTGGACACTGTGAGGGACCACAGGTCCAGCCAGGAGACTGCCCGGAAAGCCGCCATGGCGCTGGATTCCAGTGCAAGTGCCTCTTGTTGCAAAAACCACAAGTTCTCCGACAGGAGCTGCTTTGGGCGGCATCGGACCCTCTGAAGGCACGCAGAACTTCCTCTGTCGCAGTAGAGGCGGGGAAAGTAGCTTGGACAACCTACCGGACCGTAGCGAACCCTCTTGTCTGGAGACAAGCGAGTCCACCTGGCCCAGCACCGAGTCGGCCAGCTCTGATCGCGGCAGACCCACCGTCGTCTTGGGTTCCTTCTTAGGCCCCCCCAGAACGACTCGAGCCAGGACGTGGGCTCAGAAGGTGGGAGCAGCAATCCTTCCCCGAGGTCATTGTGCTGACGAATCAGCGCAATATCCTCTGCAAACGACCTCTGGATCTCAGGAGTGACTGCGTCTTGAGGACTTGGACCGTCAAGCCCCTCCAGCAAGAACGCCTCTCGAGACCCTCCTCCTTCAGAAGGAGGAACAGCGACAGACCCCTCCTGGTCTCCTCCTGCCACTTGCGCGTACGACATGGTCGGTCCTAAGACAGTGCCTGGCTCGTAGGGCATTGTGGCGGGACCGTGAGGAGAGCGCCCCTCACGATCACTCCGTGTCGCCTCGCCCTTCCCAGTGTAGCCCGAGGAAGTTGAAGGAACTGGAGAGGAAGACCTGACGCTCCCCCCTCGCTCACTGGCAGAACCGGTGTGCTTGGGGGGCTGCAGGCGATCGCCAACCCGCGGTGGCGATCGAGCTGCAGGCCTGGTCGCGCAGCTCTCCTGGGGAGAGCGGCTGGACTGAGAACAACGGCCCTGGTCCCGTGCATCAGAGGAGCTGCTGCTGGTCTCCCTACCCGTCCAGTCCCGATGGTAGCGGCGGTCAGGAGACCTGCAGAGGCCACTGTCGCGGTGGGAGCGGTGCCTGTCCTCCTGGCTCGTCGAACCGCTGGAACCAGCTGGGGCTGGTTCCTGCGATCGAGGGGACCTCTTCCCAGCCTCAGCCCGTGGCCAGTCTGGGACCGTCACGGCAACCCTGGTAGCCTGTGGCTCTCTACGAGAGTCACCTGAGCGACTCTCGCCAGCCTTCCGCTCCGTGCCTCGGTCCTGGCACCAAGCGAACTCGGAAGCCTGAGCCTTGGCTGTATGGTCGCCCGCAGGAGACCATACACTCAGTACCTCTCACGAACAAGAGGCCGAGCCAGAACCTGGTGTAGAGGTAGGACCTCTAGCACCAGGCGAGTAAGTACTACCAGTGTTAGCCGGTACCCCTCTGGTCCCCGTCTTCTTCCTTGCGGAAGGAGAGACGGGCCCCACTCCCGAAGGAGCAGGAGGACCAGCGGAAGAACCCCCTGTCCCACCAGAGTGAGACGGGCCCTTAGAAGTTCCCGAAGAAGACTTCTTAGGGGGGGAGGAGGCAGCCTTCTTCTTCCTTGGCTTGGAAGCCTTGGAAGTCGAAGGGGAAGAGGCAGCAGCAGGCGACGACGAAGACGAAGACGACGACGAAGACGACGACGACACCTTCCTCTTCTTCTTCGTCAGCTCCCTCAGGACAGACGTCAAGTCCTCCATCCACGCCAGAGCCAGGGCTATTGCCGAAGCAACACGGCCCGGCTGCACCTGTCTGGAAGGACCTGCGATTGGGGCAGCAACACCACGGGCAGGAACGACATCGGCTGGGGCTGACTCAAGCAAGGCAGGTATGGAAGGAGCGGTAGGTACGGCAGGCAAAACAGGTACGGCAGGAGACAGGGCAGCAGCCATCGACATCCTGGGTACCGGTGGCAGATCCAGGGGCAAACTCTTAAGGCACCAAAAGTCAGGGGCTGGGGAGAGCGATGAACCCAGGTGGAGGAGGCACGCCCCTCCTCAGAAAGGCAACAATCGGAGCCTGCACAGCAGCCGAAGGAGTCACCGAAGCCACATGCTGAGTGTAGACCCAGGTGAGGAGGGGCGGCATACCCAGGGGTCGAGATGGTGGTGGTGGTGATGGTCACCGGTCCATGGGTGACCGGAGCATCACCCACCAGATGATGCAGCAGCCCCTGAACGATCGTGTGCCCTGGAGACCCAGCGAGAACCATACCTGGCTGAGGTCGTCGCCCGCAGAAGGAGAACCTAAGGAAGCAAAAGACGGGTTAGTAGGAGGGGTTCCCCCTCGCACGGGGGTGGGGAACAAGTTCCCCCGAACGAACGGAAGACCCCGAGTATATTTGGATGTTGGGGTATCTCGCCCCCTCCTCTACGCTCGACGGATTGGGCAAAGAGAAGAAACGAGAAACTCCCCCTGAAGGGGAAGGAGCCATACGCGGAAGTTGAGATGGCGGCAGGAATGAAGACGACGTGTCTGTGACCGAGGGCGTCGCCGGAGAACCCTCCGAGGACTTCCTGGCAGGCTTACGTCGCTTCCTCCTGCCTTCAAAGCACCCACTGCTCCTCCGACCAAGAATTACACAAATCACAGGGCTCGGCCCGAGAGCATCGCGCCCTCGGTACCGAGCACACAATTCATGAGGATCCACTTCTTGAAAGAAGCGGAAGGCCCCATACTTATGGCCCTCCACACCAAGGCAAACTCTGCGGCTGATGGGGGGCGTGGGGACGTCTCCAGCTCACGGGGATCCATAATAAATGATAATAATAAAATACAAAGCACACGTACTTACAGTATTTTACCATACACACACAAAGCAAACCAAGTTTGAAGAAGATACAAAGCGTACGACGATAGCGGGCAGAGAGCGAACAACACGTCTGTCTCCGTCGGCGGCCGAAAGCAAAAGTGGTTCTTCACCTCCCAGTCATGCGTGCGCGCACTGTCGGACAAGCAGTTAAATACTGAACTCCCTTGTTCGAGGCTTACGACCGTTCCAGCTGCCGCTAGTTACCTTCCTATTGTAAAGGACCTCAGGTTTGTATTTGTATCGGAACAAAGTCTAATTCATCTGAAAACATCTTCAGACTAAAACAATGAAAATGGGATGTTATATATACATTAAAAGACCATTCGCTGAATAGCATATACCAAACTCCTTTCTCAGACTGGCAGCTATGGGGTCAAGCGTTTGCACTGGGCATGAAACCACAAGATAGTAAACAAAATTCAGCAACAGTATATACTGCTGTCCTACACAAGAAGAGCAGTAAGAATGATGGTCAATGCTAACTGAGGTCATGAACCATGCACACAAACCCTTCACAACCTTGGTACTATATACATATATCTGCAGATCATTCTTTCAAATAAGAGAATCAGCAGGCATCATCACTTTTACAAGTCTTAACCATGATTAGGAACAAGCATTACAAAGTCATAAACCATCCAAACCATGACTGCTTATGAATATTTCACCAACCACCATGGTGAAGAGGAAAGCTTGACATCTGTTTTGCATTGGCAATTTGGCAAAAGAAAGTGACACTGTCCATTGAGTGAGTGGGTCATCCCCAACATTTTTAGATCAGTGATTGGGCAAGAGAATTTATGCCATCTCATACCTTGACCAACTCGTACCCTACCAACTAGTACCTTAACCAACTCATACCTTAACCATGTCGTACCTTTGCCAACTCGGAGTGGCTCGAAGGGTCTTCGAGACAAACTCCTAAGGACGAGAGTCACGTCCCACTCAGGGGGCCTGAGTTCCCTGGGTGGGCAAGACCTTTCAAAGCTCCTCATGAGCAAGGAAATCTCGAACGAGTTCGAAATGTCCAATCCCCTCAGTTTCAGGACTAGTGCCAGGGCGGCTCTATATCCTTTCACTGTGGGGACTGAGAGGAGCTTCTCTCGGCGAAGAAATACGAGGAAATCCGCTACCTGCTGAAGAGTGGCTCTGAGAGGAGATAGACCCCGTCTACGACACCAACCACAGACGACGGCCCACTTCCCCTGGTACACAGCTGCAAAGGACTGACGGACGTTTCCAGTCATCTCTGTTACTGCGCTACAAGAAAAGCCTCTTGTTCGCAAGAGATGGTGGATAACAGCCAGCCGTGAAGTTGTAGAGACTGGACTGCTCGGTGGTACCGTTCTACATGTGGCTGGACGAGAAGGTTGTGCCAATGGGGACTCTCTCTCGGTTCTCCTGCGAGAAGAGCCAGCAGGTCCCGATACCAAATGGCCTGAGGCCATTTGGAAGCCACCAGGATCATCCTGAGATTCGGGGTGGTCAGCACTCGACTGATCACCTTGCGAATCAGGCTGAACGGGGGAAAGGCGTAAACGAAGAGGTTGTCCCACGGGTGTTGAAGAGCGTCCTCTGCAGCTGCCCATGGGTCCGGCATGGCTGAAAAGAAAACTTGAAGTTTCCTGCTGTGCCGGGTGGCGAACAGATCCACAACTGGACGCCCCCACAGGTCGAAGAGCCTTTCCGCCACGTCCTGGTGTAGGGACCATTCGGTTCCTATCACCTGAACCCGATGGCTGAGCTTGTCTGCTACTACATTCCTCTTCCCTGGAATGTAGCGTGCTGACAGCTCTATTGAGTGAGCCTCGGCCCACTCGTGCACCTGTCGTGTCAACTGATACAACGAGAGAGACACAAGGCCCCCCTGTTTGTTGACGTAAACCACTACCATGGTGTTGTCGCACATCAACACCACTAAGTGTCCCATCAAGCAGTCCTGGAACTCTTGGAGAGTGAGAAACGCTGCCTTGAGCTCTAGGACATTGATGTGAAGGTGCTTGTTGCAATTGTCCCACACTCCTGAAGTCAGCAACTCCTCCAGGTTTACGCCCCATCCCTCATTCGATGCGTCTGAGAACAGCAGCATCTCCGGGAGAGAGAGAGAGAGAGAGAGAGAGAGAGAGAGAGAGAGAGAGAGAGAGGAGAGAGTGTGTGTGTGTGTGCGTAGGAGCACTCCTCTTAAGAGGTTCCTGTCATCGAGCCACCAGGCTAGGTCCTGCCTTACCTCCAGCGTGAGGGACAAGGGGAAGTATGGTGGGTCCGTCGCCTGTGACCAACTCTCCTTTAGTCTCCACTGAAGAGACCGCAGGTGAAGACGCCCGTGAGGAACTAACTTCTCGAGTGACGACAGGTGGCCGATCACGACTTGCCAATGCTGAGCTGCCTGTTCCTGCCAAGACAGGAACTGGTTGGCTGCCTCCCTGAATCTGCTGATCCGCGAGTCTGTGGGGAAGACTTGCTTTGCTACCGTGCCGATCAGCATACCCAGGTACTTCATCCTCTGCTTGGGTTCGAGATCGGACTTCTCGAAGTTTACCACGATCCCCAGATCGCGGCAAAACTTTAGAAGTCGATCCCTGTCCTGCAGCAACTGTGAGCAGGAGCTCGCCAGGACTAGCCAATCGTCGAGATACCTCATCAGACGTATCCTGTGCGAATGGGCCCAAGCAGACACCAGAGTGAACACTAGCGTGAACACCTGTGGGGCGGTTGAGAGACCGAAGCAAAGTGCCCTGAATTGGTACACCATCCCGTCGAGGATGAAGCGGAGGTACTTTCTGGAGGATTGATGGACGGGTATTTGAAAATATGCGTCCTTCAGATCCACTGAAAGCATGAAATCGTTCTCCCTGATGGAGTTGAGCACGGAACGTGCCGTCTCCATCGTGAACCGAGTCTGGCGAACGAATCGGTTCAGGGGAGAGAGATCTATCACCGGGCGCCAGCCCCCCCGTAGACTTTTCCAACAGGAAAAGACGGCTGTAGAAGCCCAGTGACTGATCCGTGACGATCTCTACAGCTCGTTTGCTCAGCATGGACTCGATCTCCTGTTGTAACGCCACGTCCTTCGATGAACCTGGAACGTAAGTCTGCAGTTGGACCGGGTTGGAGGTGAGGGGTGGCCGAGATTCGAAGGGTAATAGATATCCCTCCCGAAGGACATCTACTATCCAGGTCTCGGCGCCGTTGCGCTGCCAAGTTGCCCAATGGCTCGCCAGGCACCCCCCCACTTCTGGCAGCAGGTGAGGGGGAACGCCGTCCCTAGCGTTTCCCCCCTTTCTTCGACTTCTTCCCTGACCCCCCTCGCGAGAAGGATGGCTGGGAGGAGGGCTGGTTACAGCCCCCCTTAGCAGAAGTCAAAGAAGACAGAGTCTTTCCTAGGGGCTTCGACGAAGCTATTGTCTTAGCAGCTGAGGAAGCGCTAGCCAAGCTCTTGGGCTTGGCCGCAGTTCGAGGCTGCCCAGAAGCCTTCGAAACTGCCTGGTGAACAAGACGGTCACTGTCATCAGTGCGCCGTCTGTCCACCGCAGCGTCCACCATCTCTCCAGGGAAGAGAGAGGAGGAACTCCGTACTGGTCCATTACGAAGGCCCAAAGCCGCCTCACGCCTAGCCGCCCTGGATACTTGGGTAAGGACTGCGTCCCTATGGCGAAGTACCAGGTTGGCCCACAGGTTTGCCGTCTGGTGGGCGAGGAAGGAGATGACTCTTCCTCCAGACTGACAAAGTCTCCTGAAAGCTGAGTCTTCTTCGGGGGAGATTCCCCCGGAGTTGGCTGCGACCTTACACACTGTGAGGGACCACAGGTCTAACCAGGAGACGGCCTGGAAAGCTGCCATAGCGATAGATTCCAGGCCCAGTGCCTTTTGCTGCGAGAACCAGAGGTTCTCCGACAGGAGCTGCTGCAGAGACACACCCGGAGTTAGCCTGGCTAACTCTGGGTTCACCTGTTTGGGTGGCATTGGATCCTCTGAAGGCACGTAAAAATGCCGCTGTCGCAATAGAGGAGGTGGAAGCAGCTTCTTCGATCTGCTTGACCTGAGAGAGCCTTCTTGTCCGGAGACGAGAGACTCTACCTGGTTCAAGACAGAATCGGCAAGCTCCGATCGTGGCAACCCCACCGTTAGTTTGGGTTCCCTCTTCGGGCCCCAAAACGACTCGAGCCGGGACGGGGGCTCTGAAGGTGGGAGCGGCGACCCTTCCCCGAGGTCGTTGTGCTGACGAATCAGCGCAATAACCTCGGCAAAGTTCCTCTGGATCTCGGGAGTCACTGCATCCTGTGGAGTAGGACCATCCAGTCCCTCAAACAGGAGCACCTCCCGAGACCCTCCCCCTTCAGGAGGGGGAACGGCGACAGACCCCTCTCAGTCTCCTCCTGTCACTTGCGCGTACGTCCTGGTCGATCCAAGGACCGTGCCTGGCACGTACAGCGTCGTGACGGGATCATGCGGGGCGCACCCCTCACGATCACTCCGCAATGCCTCGCTCTTCCCGGTGTAAACCGAGGAAGTTGAAGGCACGGGAGAGGCAGACCTGACACTCCCCCCTCGCTCACTGGCAGAACCAGTGGGCTTGGAAAGCTGCAGGTGACCACCAACCTGCGGTGGTGATCGAGCTGCAGGCCTGGTCGAGACGTCTCCCTGGGGAGAACGGCTAGACCGAGAACAGCGGCCCCGATCTCATGTCTCAGAGGAGCTACTGCTGGTTGCCGTACCCGTACGTTCCCTGTGGGAGCGACAGTCAGGCGACCTACAGAGACCACTGTCACGGTGAGACCAGTGCTTGTCCTCACGGTGCGTCGAACCGCTGGCGCCAGCCGTGGCTGGCGCTGGCGATCGGGGGGACCTCTTCCCAGCCTCGGCCCATGGCCGGTCAGAGACCGTCACGTCAACCCGGGTAGCCAGCTGGTCGCCGCAAGACCGAGAGCTGGCCTGGTGAGAGTTGCCTGAGCGGCTGTCACCAGCCTTCCACTCCAGGCCGTGAACCTGGCGCCGAGCGAGCTCTGGCGTCTGGTTCTTGGCTGTACGGTCACCGGTAGGCGACCGTACACCCGGTACCTCTCGCGAACGAGAGGCCGAGACGGAACCCGATGCAGCGGCAGAGCCCCTGACACCAGGCGAGGAAGTACCGGTGTTAGCCGGTACCCCTCTGGTCCCCGTAGTCTTCTTCCTTGCGGAAGAAGAGACGGGCCCCGCTCCTGAAGGAGCAGGAGGACCAGCGGAAGAACCCCCCTTCCCACCAGAGTGAGACGGGCCCTGAGAAGCTCCCAAAGGAGACTTCTCAGGAGGGGAGGAGGCAACCTTCTTCTTCTTCGGCTGTGAAGCCTTAGAAGTCGAAGGGGGAGAGGCGGCAGATGACGACGACGAAGAGGACGTCGATACCTTCCTCTTCTTCCTCTTCAGCTTCCTCAGGACAGACATTAAATCTACCATCCAGGGCGGAGCCAGGGCTGCTGTTGCCGAGGCAACAGGGCCCGGACGCACCTGTCCGGATAGACCAACGTCTGGAACAGCAACGCCACGAGCAGGAACGACATCGGCAGGTGCGGACATCTCAGGAACAGCAGGAACATTGGGAACGGCAGGAACGGTCGGCATCATCTGGACAGGTACGGCAGTCGGTAGAGGCATCACAGGAGGTTGAGCCAGCGTCAGCGACATCCTAGGAATAGTCAGGCCGAGGCAGCACGGCAAACCCGGGCGGCAGCGGCACGCCCCCCCTCGGTACGGCGATCGGACCCTGCACTGAGGTGGTAGGAGAGACAGACACAGCACGTGGGGAGTACACCAGGCGAGGGGGAGCGGCGTACCCTGGAGTTGACAGGGTGGTAGTGGTAGGGGTCACCGTTGCATGTGTGACCGCAGCAGACCCAGCTAAATGGTAAAGCAGCCCCTGGACACTGGGCACGCCCTGCAAGCCCAAAGATGCCCACACCTGACCAAGGTTGTCCCTCGCAGCAGAAGCACCTGTGGAAGCAACGGTCGGGTGATTAGGGGGGGGTTTCTACCCGCGCGAGGGGGGATGAGACCCACCCCGAACGGACAGAAGACCCCGAGTACCGTTGAACGTCGGGGTACCGAGCGCCCTCCTCCACACTCGACAGATAGGGTGAGGAGAAGGAACTGGAACCCCCCCCGAAGGGGAAGGTGCCATACGTGGGAGCTGAGCAGGGGGCAGGAAAGACGACGAAATATCCGTCACCAAAGGAGTCGCGGGAGAGCTTTCCGACGACTCCTTTGCAGGCCTTCGCTTCTTCCTGCCCTCGTACAAGCCCCACTGCACCTCCGACCAATTTTCACAAACATTACAAGGCTCAGTGTGAGAGCATTCGCGCCCCCGACACCGAGCACACAACACATGAGGATCTATTTCCGGGAAACTGCGGAATTTCCCGCACTTATGCCCTTCAGTCCCGGGGCACAGTCGCCGGATAATCAGAGGGCATGGTGAATCCATGATCCTTCAAATTCACAATGCAAAAATATGAAAAAAAAAATTGAAAAGATTGTACTTACAATTCAGTTTCACTAGATAAACAGAAAGAGAAAACACAACCATGCGAAAGCAAAACGACAATGAAGCGGGCAGAGAGCGATGATACACATGTCCACACGCCAGCAGGCCGAAAGCAAAAGTGATTCTTCGCCTCCCAGTCGCGTGGCGCGCGCACTGTCGGACAAGCAGTTAACTACCAAACCCCTTGTTCGAAAGCTTACGACCTATCCAGCTTCCGCTAGTACCTTCCTATTGTAAAAGGACCGAAAGGTTTGTATCCCATGTCGGAACAAACGCCGCTGTCGCAGTAGAGGAGGTGGAAGCAGCTTGTTCGATCTGCCTGACCTGAGAGAGCCTTCTTGTCCGGAGACGAGACTCTACCTGGTTCAGAACAGAATCGGCAAGCTCAGATCGCGGCAACCCCACCGTTGGTTTGGGTTCCCTCTTCGGGCCCCAAAACGACTCAAGCCGGGACGTGGGCTAGGATGGTGGGAGCAGCGACCCTTCCCCGAGGTTGTTGTGCTGACAAATCAGCGCAATAACCTCGGCAAAGTTCCTCTGGATCTCGGGAGTCACTGCATCTTGCGGAGTAGGACCATCCAGTCCCTCGAACAAGAGCACCTCCCGAGACCCTCCCCCTTCAGGAGGGGGAACGGCGACAGACCCCTCTCGGTCTCCTCCTGTCACTTGCGCGTACATCCTGGTCGATCCAAGGACCGTGCCTGGCACGTACGGCGTCGTGACGGGATCGTGCGGGGCGCGCCCCTCACGATCACTCCGCAATACCTCGCTCTTCCCGGTGTAACCCGAGGAAGTTGAAGGCACGGGAGAGGCAGACCTGACGCTCCCCCCTCGCTCACTGGCAGAACCAGTGGGCTTGGAAGGCTGCAGGCAATCACCAACCCGCGGTGGTGATCGAGCTGCAGGCCTAGTCGAGACGTCTCCCTGGGGAGAACGGCTGGACCGAGAACAGCGGCCCCGATCTCGTGTGTCAGAGGAGGTACTGCTGGTTGCTGTACCCGTATGTTCCCTGTGGGAGCGACGGGTCAGGCGACCTGCAGAGACCACTGTCACGGTGAGACCGGTGCTTGTCCTCATGGCGCTTCGAACCACTGGCGCCGGCGATCGGGGGGACCTCTTCCCAGCCTCGGCCCGTGACCGGTCAGAGACCGTCATGTTAACCTGGGTAGCCAGCTAGTCGCTGCGAGAGCAAGAGCTGGCCTGGTGAGAGTCGCCTGAGCGGCTGTCACCAGCCTTCCACTCCAGGCCGTGAACCTGGCGCCGAGCGAGCTCTGGCGTCTGGTTCTTGGCTGTACGGTCACTGGTAGGCGACCGTACACTCGGTACCTCTCGCGAACGAGAGGCCGAGACGGAACCCGATGCAGCGGCAGAGCCCCTGACACCAGGCGAGGAAGTACCGGTGTTAGCCAGTACCCCTCTGGTCCCCGTAGTCTTCTTCCTTGCGGAAGAAGAGACGGGCCCCGCTCCTGAAGGAGCAGGAGGACCAGCGGAAGAACACCCCTTCCCACCAGAGTGAGACGGGCCCTGTGAAGCTCCCGAAGGAGATTTTTAGGAGGGGAGGAGGCAACCCTCTTCTTCCTCGGCTGTGAAGCCTTGGAAGTCGAAGGGGGGGAGGCGGCAGACGACGACGACGACGACGAAGAAGACGACGACAACACCTTCCTCTTCTTCCTCTTCTTCTTCGTCAGCTTCCTCAGGGCAGACGTTAAGTCTGCCATCCAGGGCGGAGCGGGGGCTGCTGTTGCCGAAGCAACAGGGCTCGGACGCACCTATCCAGACAGACCAACGTCTGGTACAGCAACGCCACGAGCAGTAACGACATTGGCAGGTGCGGACATCTCAGGAACATCAGGAACAGCAGGAACTGTCGACATAGTCTGGGCAGGTACGGCAGGTACAGCAGTCGGCACAGGCATCACAGGAGGCTGAGCCACAGCCAGCGACATCCTTGGTACTGGCGGCAGGTCCAGGGGCGATCTCTTGGGGCAGCGAAAGTCTGGACAAGGCAGCAAGGCAAACCCGGGCGGCGGCGGCACGCCCCCCCTCGGTACGGCGATCGGACCCTGCAATGAGGCTGTTGGAGACACTGACACCGCATGTGGAGAGTACACCAGGTGAGGGGGAGCGGCGTATCCTGGAGTTGACAGGGTGGTAGCCGTAGTGGTCACCGTTGCATGGGTGACCGCAACAGACCCAGCCAAATGGTAAAGCAGCCCCTGGACACTAGACCTGCCCTGCAAGACCAAACACGCCCACACCTGACCAAGGTTGTCCCTCGCGGCAGAAGCACCTGCGAAAGCAACAGTCGGGTGAATAGGGGGGGTTCCTACCCGCGCGAGGGGGGGATGAGCCCCACCCCGAACGGACAGAAGACCCCGAGTACAATTGAATGTTGGGGTACCAAGCGCCCTCCTCCACACTCGACAGATCAGGTGAGGAGAAGGACCTGGAACCCCCCCCGAAGGGGAAGGTGCCATATGTGGGAGCTGAGCAGGAGGCAGGAAAGACGACAAAGTATCCGTCACCAAAGGAGTCACGGGAGAGCTTTCTGACGACTCCTTTGCAGGCCTTCGCTTCTTCCTGCCTTCATACAAGCCCCACTGCACCTCCGACCAAATCTCACAAATAACACAAGGCTCGGTACGAGAGCATTCGCGCCCCCGACACCGAGCACATAACACATGAGGATCTATTTCTGGGAAACTGCGGAATTTCCCGCATTTACGCCCTTCAGTCCTGGATAATCGGAGGGCGCGGAGAATCCATGATCCTTTCACTTCACAATTAATGCATTATGAAAACAAAAAATGATTGTACTTACAATTCAGTTTCACTAGACAAACAGAAAGAGAAAACACAACCATACGAAAGCACAAATGACGATGAAGCGGACAGAGAGCGTTGATACACACATCCACACGGCAGCAGGCCGAAAGCAAAAGTGATTCTTCGCCTCCCAGTCGCGCGGCGCGCGCACTGTCGGACAAGCAGTTAACTACCGAACCCCTTGTTCGAAAACTTACGACCTATCCAGCTGCCGCTAGTAACCTTCCTATTGTAAAAGGACCGAAAGGTTTGTATCCCGTGTCGGAACAAGTTTGCATGCCGCGATTTCGCAGGCATCTACTAGTAATTATATACACAAAGACTTACCAGTGTCACAGTGACGATGCTGCCAACCATTACAGGTGTCACACTACAGAGCTTCTTGTCATGCAGTTACTGTCTTTTTACATTCTATACACCAAGGGCAAAATGTTATTGTTATAATACAATTAAGTTTGTTCATACTTACCTGGCAGATATATATATAGCTGTATTTTCTGACGTCCGACAGAATTTCAAAACTCGCGGCACACGTAGTGGGCCGCCCGGTGGGTAGTACCATTCCCGCCGCTGGGAGGCGGATATCAGGAACCATTCCCATTTTCTATTCATATTTTATCCATGCCACTGTCTCCTGAGGGGAGGAGGGTGGGCACTCTAATTATATATATCTACCAGGTAAGTATGAACAAACTTAATATGACAATTTGTCGAAAATTGCATTTTTCCTAACTATACAAACCTGAGGTCCTTTAACAATAGGAAGGTAACTAGCGGCAGCTGGGACGGTCGTAAGCTTCGAACAAGGGGAGAACGGTAGTTAACTGCTTGTCCGATCGTGCGCGCGCCCGCGCGCCCGAGAGGTGAAGAATCACTTTTGCTTTAGGCCCATGCAAAAAGTTGCAGAGTGAGGGGTGGCATGAGGTGGGACTATATGTAAAGGACCTCAGGTTTGTATAGTTAGGAAAAATGCAATTTTCGACAATTGTCATTTGGTTCCCGCTACGTTAATACAAACCCATCGGCGTTCCTTTAACAATAGGAAGACTCACTTCTTGGTGGGAGGAATCTGAGTCTTTTTGGTGAACAGACTGGTGTTCGTCCAACCCTGGAGTGCCTCCCTGGTCGTAAGAGCAAGGGAGGGATCCAAACCTCTGTCCGATTGATCGGGGTGTGCACCGCAGGATCAATGGTCAGACCTCTGGGCCAAGTACTAAGAGAGAGGCAAGCGTATCTCTTCGTACCAGCAAGCAAGAACTTGTTCCTGTTTGCAAGAGACAATCATAAAATGATGGGTTTGTCTCAATTTGGCATCCACTTCCTCCCCCTTGTTGGAGGAAGTGGTGGATATTTACTCCTATCCCTACTGAAAGGGATAGGATGGTGCTCTATTGAGTAGCTCACCTGCATCTCGTCCTTACCCAGCAGGGTGACGACCGTGTCCCTCTACCCAAAGGTAGAGGGAAGAAAAAAAATGGGAAGAGGAGCCAGTCACACTCTCATTCCTCATCCATTCTTACGGTCACACCAGGACTCGATGCTGTTCAGCCTGCGAGGGTCTGGGTTAACTACACAACGTGTTGAGCAACCACCACGGTTCCCAAGGAAAAAGATCCAAGGAACTGTGGGCAATATCCTGAAGGTAGAAGGAGGTGCATGCGGTCCGGTTGGACCAGGCGCCTGCCTTCATTACCTGCGCAACGGAGAAGTTCTTGCGGAACGCGAGAGAATGATGAAGAGGCGTCCACACTCATCCTGGGGTGTCGAGTTTCTTCAGGACAGCTCCGTCGCACCTTTCACAGGACAAAGCAGCATAGCCTTCGTATCGGAGGCGGTGACGTCCATTAGGGAGGGTATTGTGAAGGACTCGAACCAATCGTCAGTTACCGAAGGGTTCTGAGTCTTCGCTACGAAGATCGGTACGAAACTCGAGCGTCACAATCCCCATCCCTTTGTGCTTGACTTCTCAAGAGAAGTCATGCAGTTACCTAAGACGAAAGAAGGGAATAGTCGTATGACCTATCCCTCTTCTCGACTTTGGTTATGTACAGTACTCATACTGACAAGCTATTAAGACGAAGTAATGATTGCTCTGGAACAACCGAACTAAGTCCACAGCATAGTTCGTAACTGACTCGGTGGGACGCTCTGACAGCTGCCGACTGACTGGTTCGGAATCAGTAGAGGCAAGTTGTCCAAGCATCCGGGTAAGTCACGTGACCTTCGCCCTTTAAAGAGTTATGCTGAGAGACCAAACAAATAAAATATTTGTTAGTCACCGATGCCGGACGGCGCGGCGATGATTCTCTTAATGCATAAGCTCAAAAGGCGAAAGTCAATTGCCTTCAAAAGACGAGGTCCCTGATGGCAAGAAAATCTCATAGACGTTGAATCTCAGCTTAAGGAGGAACACTATGTGACGTTGAAGACGAAGGTAGCAATGAATGCAACCTACGTCTTCCAGCTGAATCGAGAGAAGGAATCTCAAGATTCTAAACCTGTGCTTACAAATGACTGAAACGCTAACCGCCATTTCATTGCTGTCCGTTGTGCAATGAAAGCGGGGCGTTCTTCAGTAATGAAACACAGGGGAGGGGAGAGCCGCTTGAAGAACTGCTTCTCATGGGCTGAACGTTTGGAAGTAGAGCTGGCAGGTGTGGGAGTAGGCGATGGTCTTCAATACATCTGCTAATCCGGGGTGAACAATGAACAATGTACACCTCCGAATACAAGATATTTTGAGGACAAACTCAGTTCCGCAAAAATCATTCGCATTATCGGGATACGATGCAGCAAGAGACTATTACAGAATTCTGTTACCGTGCGGTAAACAGAAAGATGAGAGTCGAATAGATATCTCTGTTTAAAATTCTCGCAATACCGAAGACGATGAATCTAAGCGTTTTCTCAGCAGTAGATGGTCATCATGTATGCGAGAATCCCCGTTAATCAGAGACTTAAGTCCGTGATTGTTGGGCAGAGATACGGTTGTTATTCAATCAAAGCAGGTGAGAAAGACATAAACAACCGTCTATCTCAAAGCGGCAGCTGATACTGAAATGCCTCGGGCAATTCAATACGCAGTAGCTGTCGCTGACTCGGTCATCCTGAGTTGCCAAAGTAATCCTTTCCACGAAGGAATGCGTTCGGCTAGAACCACCGAGCATAAAAAAGATTATGCTCGAGCATTATATTTAAGCGAAACACGAATTTCGGTAAATATAAAAGCTAAAATGGTGTTGTTGTGACAACACCATTAAGTATATAAAATTGAAACTGGAAACTCCTGGGAGGTTGCAGGCAACCCGGGTTGCAGTTCAATTAATTAGAATACTTTTCGTCTAGTCGCAATCCGTAGAATAACCAGGATATGCGCCTACCCTCAGACCATTCAACTGCTAGCAGAATCATGTCGCGAGGTTAATATACGTAGTATATTTGTAGGATTCTGAACAACGATCTCCATCCTAAATTCTTTCCTTCAAGAAAACAAAATAAAGGATTGGAGATCGACCACCTTCGTTCTCTATTAAAGAGAGTGAAGGAGAAGTCTTCCTCGAGGAAAGCTTCAATGGTGAACAGAATACTAAGACGATAGTTCCAGCCAAAATGACAATTTGTCGAAAATTGCATTTTTCCTAACTATACAAACCTGAGGTCCTTTAACAATAGGAAGGTAACTAGCGGCAGCTGGGACGGTCGTAAGCTTCGAACAAGGGGAGAACGGTAGTTAACTGCTTGTCCCGATCGTGCGCGCGCCGCGCGCCCGAGAGGTGAAGAATCACTTTTGCTTTAGGCCCATGCAAAAAGTTGCAGAGTGAGGGTGGCATGAGGGTGGGACTATATGTAAAGGACCTCAGGTTTGTATAGTTAGGAAAAATGCAATTTTCGACAAATTGTCATTTGTTTCCGATACGTAATACAAACCCTCGGTCCTTTTTTAACAATAGGAAGACTCACTTCTTGGTGGGAGGAATCTGAGTCTTTTTGGTGAACAGACTGGTGTTCGTCCAACCCTGGAGTGCCTCCCTGGTCGTAAGAGCAAGGGAGGGATCCAAACCTCTGTCCGATTGATCGGGGTGTGTACCGCAGGATCAATGGTCAGACCTCTGGGCCAAGTACTAAGAGAGAGGCAAGCGATCTCTTCGTACCAGCAAGCAAGAACTTGTTCCTGTTTGCAAGAGACAATCATAAAATGATGGGTTTGTCTCAATTTGGCATCCACTTCCTCCCTTGTTGGAGGAAGTGGTGGATATTACTCCTATCCCTACTGAAAGGGTATAGGATGGTGCTCTATTGAGTAGCTCACCTGCATCTCGTTACCTTACCCAGCAGGGTGACGACCGTGTCTCTACCCAAAGGTAGAGGGAAGAAAAAGATGGGAAGAGGAGCCAGTCACACTCTCATTCCTCATCCATTCTTACGGTCACACCAGGACTCGATGCTGTTCAGCCTGCGAGGGTCTGGGTTAACTACACAACGTGTTGAGCAACCACCACGGTTCCTAAGGAAAAGATCCAAGGAACTGTGGGCAATATCCTGAAGGTAGAAGGAGGTTGCATGCGGTCCGGTTGGACCAGGCGCCTGCCTTCATTACCTGCGCCACGGAGAAGTTCTTGCGGAACGCGAGAGAATGATGAAGAGGCGTCCACACTCATCCTGGGTGTCGAGTTTCTTCAGACAGCTCCGTCGCACCTTCACAGGACAAAGCAGGGTATTGTGAAGGACTCGAACCAATCGTCAGTTACCGAAGGGTTCTGAGTCTTCGCTACGAAGATCGGTACGAAATCGAGCGTCACAAATCCCCATCCCTTTGTGCTTGACTTCTCAAGAGAAGTCATGCAGTTACCTAAGACGAAAAGAAGGGAATAGTCGTATGACTATTCCCTCTTCTCGACTTTGGTTATGTACAGTACTCATACTGACAAGCTATTAAAGACGAAGTAATGATTGCTCTGGAACAACCGAACTAAGTCCACAGCATAGTTCGTAACTGACTCGGGCGCTCTGACAGCTGCCGACTGACTGGTTCGGAATCAGTAGAGGCAAGTTGTCCAAGCATCCGGGTAAGTCACGTGACCTTCGCCCTTTAAAGAGTTATGCTGAGAGACCAAACAAATAAAAATATTTGTTAGTCACCGATGCGGACGGCGCGGCGATGATTCTCTTAATGCATAAGCTCAAAAGGCGAAAGTCAA